>NW_008796044.1:10660085-10680432 GCF_000699145.1 Aptenodytes forsteri | reverse complement strand
TGGCGTGAAAAGCTGGTGTCCCTGGGGGAGGAGGGGAAGGAGGAAGCGACGGGGTCCGAGCCAGGGTTGGGAGCCGTGGGCTGGAGCTGCGCCCGCAGGTTCGTGCTTCGGCGTCGGTTGGAGTTGGCAAAACCTTTCCCTTCCAAAACCGCCGGGTTTCCCGTGCGTGAGGCCGTTCAGGAGCAAGGTGCGCCCCGGGTAGCGTTTCTTTGTATTGAACTTTCCACCCGAGGATGCTGGAAATGCGTGCTGCCGGCCGCATCCCACCTGGGGAGGAATGGATGGGTTCTGCAGGAAATTTCCGTAGGTTGGAAGGACCGGGAAGGAATGAGGAGAAGAAAAAGAGGCAGATGCTAAAACCTCCCCGCCTGCTCAGGGTTGTTTTGGAGAAGGGGGAAGGGTGGCGGTTGTGTGTGCTGTCAGAGGACAGCCAGCAGCAGAGCTTGTCCCCCTTCGCCATCTGCCGCTTTCCACGGGGGGTTCCTGACTTGGGGGGGGTTGTTTGGATCACAAAGATCTCGTAGAATTAGGCTGAGTCGCTAAACCCTCTGTGCCCCTCCTGCCCTGCACAGATACCGAAAGAAAAAGCACCCTCATGTTTTGCATGATGACAGTTGTCTGGGGTTAGTCACTGAGACGGGTGACTAGCCCTGTATTTTGGTGTCTGTCACAGCCGTATAATTCTAGGGTAATTCCCTGCAAAGGATAGTTCTTTTCTCCTTTTCTCTGTACAGTTAATTGTTATTAATAAAGCCCGAGGAATATGGAAAAATCTTCCATTTTATGACCAGGGTCTCTTGTGCAAAGAAGACTATGCTGATTTAATGATAGCAATTTTATTAACAAACAGTTAGCATCTTTGCATGAAAAACAGGAAGATCGGTTTTGGAAGATCAATAATTGGCCAACTATTGACAATACTGTCCTGTATGATTTAATTTCCCAAGAAGCGCTTTAACTGTCAGCAATGGGGTTGCTTGAAAACTTGCTCTAAATTTCTCAACTATATTGGAAATGTAGCTTCCCATGCCTGCCTCCTTCCTTGACCCTCTTTGGCACCAGAAAAAAAAATGAAAAGTTATTCTAAAAGAAATAAATTCCAAAATAATTGTGTTGCTGAGAGACAGAGGCGGTGTAAATGTCTGGAACTCAGCCCTAACGGAATGGCAGAAAACGCAGAGTGGAGATACAGAAAAACAGCTTCAGGAGTCGTGCAGTTTGGCTTCCTTTTTTAATGGGAAGGGTAATTTCATGGTTATTAACATCTGTGTCTGTGTAGGGCAGGAGCCCAGCTCTGCCAGCCTCGCTTACCCTGGCTGTGTTTATTTGCTCCTGCGAATAACCTAACTGTGGTGGTGGTTGCAATTACAAGTAATTCTTAGAGCATGTGAGGAGGGGTTGATGACATGCATGCTAAAACACAGGGGACTTTAATCCCGTGCATTTTAGGCAAGGGTCAAACTAAGCTTTTGCACCCTGAAGTTATTCTTGATTAAAAATACATTGATGGCCAGGAGCATTTACTGTCCTCTTGCTGTGAGGCAGTGGGTACCAGAAATGCTCTGCTTTTTATGCACCCGAGACATCAGTCTGCTGGGGTACTTGTTGGGTCGGGATGGTTTCTGACCACAGGTTAGATGCTATTTTGGAGTAAGAGGGAGAAGCATTATCACAGGGGCAAAAATAAATTAAGTGACTTTCCCAGGTTACCCAGGGACTGGGTATCAGAGCTGGAGAAGAATCCCAGATCATCAGGAAGTGACCAGAAGAAGTTTGTCCTCCTTCTCCACATTGCCATTTCCCCAGCAAAAGTCATTTTGCTGCTTGTCTCACCCCAGGCTTGCAGGGCTTGGACCCTGTCTTACTGCCAATCTCCTGGGCAATTTCCATTTTTTCTTGCCTCCTTTCCTGCTCTTGGTAGCTACTGCAGCGCCAGCGTGAATGTCTGCTGTCGGAGCAGGCGAGCTGAAAAACCGAAACAGCCCGTGCCACTTCCTCAGAGCTCTCAGCTGTGCAGCTTCGAAGCCAAGCGCACATGCATGCAACATATTCATTATGGCCCCGCTTTTAAAAGTCTTCCTTTGTTCCCCCAAGCTGCTCTAACAATAAAGACGTCTTTGTTCCTTTCACTGCGAAGAGGATGATATTGCACCGATACTTCTGGGCAAGCATTCTGATGGGGAAGGTAGGACCTGCCCTGCAAGTTCAGACGTCTGGGATGTCCATCCTCGCTCCTTCTCAAAACCTTCCTACGCTGTCTGTTAAATCTGGCCCCCAGGATGCTGCCACAACAGAGTCACCGTGTCAGGAACTCTTAATACCTGCTTTGGGGTGGTGGGGCCATGCCCTGTGCGTGGACCCTGCGTGGCCGGCTCCCTGCGGTGTCCAGAAGCCCTAGTGCCTCAGTGTGGTCATTTGGCTTTAGAAGGTGTAAGAAATGGCCAGAGGGATTGCAAGTGAGATGTGGGATGGGGAGAGGAGGTTTCTGCAGCAGATGGGCAGAAAGTGTGGGCAGCACTGCACTCATTAGCACCAACGCTCATTAGCAGAAGAGGTAATCAGCCCAGTGGCTGCATCCCTCTCCGGGGTTTCACTGGGGTGGGGTTGGCTCCTGCCAGGCTCACATTCAGTTTTGCCAAAACATGTAGGACCGGAGGGACTTCTTTGGCCTCTCTGACCAGCGGCGGGATATGGAGAAGAAAGTATTTTTGCGAGATGGCTCCCAGCAGCCTGCATGGCTGTGTTAGAGTCCACGCAGGCAGGATATGCTTCCTGTGTGTGAGGGAAAGCCTCGCCCTGCTGTGCACGTGTTATGGCAGCAAAAAAGCCCCGTTCCTGGGCAGGCTGCTGCGCTGCTCCCTGGGTGGTGCGGCCCCCAGCCCCACGGCCACGTGCATGGAAATGCCGTCAGCAAACCACCAACACGGGCTGACGCTCCTCTTCCCAGCGCAGCCGCCTGTGCCCTGAGGCCCAGGTGGTGGATGGCGGTTAAGGCTTAATGAGGACTTTCTGATGAGTGTCCCCAGGGATCCCCATCTTCCCTGGGCTGGAACCGCTTGGTCACTTCACGTTACCTGATGGCTGCCCCGCTCGTCGCTGGACCGAGGGGGTGAAGCTGGATTTGCTGGGGCAGCCCCAGCACATTTGTGTTAGAAACCTTTTTGCAGGAAGGTGAGGGAGGACGGCGTGGGTCTGTGGCAGTAGGACTTCCCCTTTCGGCTCTCCCGGGCAGCCCCCGTGGTGGGGAGACACCATGCAGCGCCCCATGGACTGGGCCAAGCTGATGCCTTCAGAGCCTTCCCCAGCCTTTGCACCAGTGCACAACCCCTCTAACTGCTAGATGCTTACAACTGGCAGTGGACCCCAATAAAAAACAGAGCCCCCACCAGCCCTACAGCCACCCCAAGGAGCAGACGAGAGGCCATGGCACAGGCAGATGGGGGATCGCTTGAGGCTGCTCCTCTGTGGGTGATCTGGGGTGATGATCCAGGTCTGCCGGCCCTGGACCAGCAGCCCCTCTGTCACATGCTCCGGCTACAAGGTTGCTGTCTGTCGCAGTGTGCTATGGGCATGAGACCCAGGGGAGGTCCTGGCAGACCACGCTTTTCCCCGTAGCCTCCACTGGTTTTGCTGTTGGGCTTAAGAAAGCGTAGAATGGGAATTGAGAGTCCCTATAAAGACTTATCTGTTAAACCCTCAAAGTCTAGGTAGTTTTTCCATCTGCATCTGGATTCTCGCACTCTGCTCAGCCATGGCAAAGCACGGGGTGGGCCGATGGCCGATTACACCACTTGCTCGCTATGGCTTGACGCTTCCTTTTCTGTTCACGTATTTCTACACGCTGCCTCTCTTCCTCTATTTGAGTGCAAGATCTTTAGGGCAGGGACCGGTTTAATCTCGCAGGTTTGTGCGCTGCCCGGCACAGCAGGACCCTGATGCCGTATTTGGGACCATAGCTCCTGGTGTGGCCCAAACAGCAGCAATAATTTTGTCCCTTGAGTTGCTGAGCTCTTTGGGTGTCACAGGGTTATTGAGGAAGCATCTTTGATTACAGCAAACTGCCAACACCTTGCACAAATGGCCTTAGAATTTGACTTACAGAAGAATGAGAAATGAGCCGAAATAAACAGCCACAGCCCCCAAAGCTATAAAATGGAAGGTTTTTGTCTTCCCAAGCCCGAAGTATGTAATGAAGCATGTGTGAGTACCAGGGGTGTTGTTCTGGGAACCCATAGAGTCTTGAGGCACTGGAGGATGGTGGTGGAGAGCGGCTGGCAGCCGAGGAGGTCTGTGGAGCGGGGCGAGTGGAGCCGCCTGCCTGGCGCGGAGCAGCTCGGGTGCTTGCAGGCAGGGAGGAAGCTGCTGCTGCCTGCGGCCTGCCGGGACCTAGTGTCTGGTTTTGACAGTTGCTACAATTTGTTACAGGAAACCATTTTAGCAAAGAGGGGTGAAGAAGGAAACGGAAATTTGAGCATGTAGGGAAAGGGCTGCTTGAGATTTTTTTTGTCCAGGCACTTATTTCATGGTGCTTCAGCTGCAGGTATAACCAAGCCTGTTTCTCAGCTGCCTGGTACCTTGGGGAGGCGTTTGTGGAGGTGGAATGGGTTTTACCAGACTCATACATATTCTTGCAGCCCATGCACGTAGGCAGCGATGATGATAAAAAGCACAGCAGCAGACTCGTCCCTCTCGTCACCCAACATGAAGCCGCCCCAGGATTGCACACAGTGTGCATTCCCCTTGGCCGTGGTCCTTGTCGGGTGCATGTGTGTCTATCTATGGACATCCCGAAGCCATTGTCCTTCCACGCTGCCAGTGCTGGAAATGAAAAGCAAACTTATATTCTTGGAAACAGTGACTCAATTAAAAAAAAAAGGACCTAAGGGATTTGTAGCAGATAATCGGCTGAATGTGAGTGCCTATGGAGCTGCTGTTGTGACCAAAGGAACTGGTGTGATTGTACACAAGGAGGGAGCCTACGTTGCTCTTGTCTCTGGCGCTTGTGCAGACACTGCTGGAGCCCTGTGTCCTGCTACGGTGTCTGCACTTCAGCAAAAAAGTTGCAAAATTGGATCAAGCTTAGAGAAAAGCCAAAGAGATGATTAAAGGATTGGAAAATACGCTCTGTAACAAGGCAGGCAAAGAGCTCAGTCCGCTTGCCTGAGCCAAAGCGAAGGCTGCAGGGTGTTTTATTGAAATGTGTGAGTATCTTGATGGGAACTTTGATAATAGAGAGCTCTACTGTCTTGCAGATTAGAGCGATAAAACTCATGGCTCACATTTGAAACTAGACAGGCTCTGAGTGGGGAAAAAAGCACTGGGGGAGGCGATTTGCTAATCGAATGACATGTCAATATTTAAAGCGAGTTCTCTCTCTGCAAATGTTTAAATGCAGCGGGGTGTTCTTCTAGGAGACATACACTCTAGGTCAGCCACAGCTATTGCACATGGATTAGGTATTAACTGGGGAAGCCTTGTGGCTGTGATTATACAAGTGCTCAGCCTGGCTGACAGCAGCCGTCCGTCCATGCTTGTGCTCTTACAGCAAAGGTGAATGGCAGAGGAGATAAGGAACGTAGAGGTTTGTCCTGAGGTTCGCATTAGGGTAAGTGCCAGTGAGCTTTCAGAAACGTTTCCCTTTTTGCTTTTTATTTCGTGTGCAGCTGGCACCATTGGCAGCTCCACAGCGGGCTGGGACTGGGCAGGGAACACTGTGTGTGTGGTAAAAACAGGGAATTTTTTTTTTTAACGGCAACTTCTTTTTTGGCTGCTTGCAGTGCCACAGCCTGCCTGCGCAGCACTCGATCCTTTCCGGTTCACCTTTGAGAATGCAACTTGTTGTTTACAGCTTCCAGCGTCGTTCATGTGTGTGAGAAGGAGAGCATGTGAGTGTCAGCATCGGTCATACTTTTCTAATTATGCTGCTTCGAGAGATGTTTTTGATAGCGCCACTTTGCATTTCAGAGCACAAGCTTTCACTTGGGGCTGCTAAAGCTGCACTGCAGCGCCCAGCTGTTCTCTGTCTTAAGCAGTTTTGCATAGAGTTAAGTGGAGAAGGGTATGGGTGGGTAGTTGTGTTCCCCTTATTCTGCATTCCTACTCTGCTGTTGAATCACAGAAGGAGAGATGACATAGAGAAGTAGTTTAAATACACAAGAAAAGGAAAACGAGATAAACCAGGATCACATCTCCTGCAGTGCCAGCCAGTTGTGGTTCCAGTTTTGTCCTTTGGCGCTTTCCCACTCGGTCTTCTGGCTGCTGTCTGTCTGTCTATTACCCTCTCTTTTACTTTGGATTTAGCACGGAAACTGAACATTCAGAACCATGACCACTCACGTCACACTAGAGGATGCCTTGTCCAACGTGGACTTGCTGGAGGAGCTGCCTCTGCCAGACCAGCAGCCATGCATCGAACCGCCTCCGTCCTCCATCATGTACCAGGTACCTTCAGCTCCCAGAGGTGGTGGGGCAGGGAGGGTAGTTCCGGTGGCTCACGCAAAGCAGAGGGGCACATGGTGCTGTGAGAACTAGCTGAAAACATCCTGGGTTCACCGTGTTTTAGGAACTGTTCAGAACAGATCTAGCCACAGATCTGTTCCCAAAGGCTTTAAAAGGAAAGCGCTAGAGATTGATGAAAGGGATCTTTAAGGCTGAGCCAGACATAGGGAAGTTAAAAATGAGGACCAGAGTGCACGAACGGGTAAGAAGCAGGAGATAAGATCTGTGATAACAGCAGAAAGTTCTCAGCGATGTTTTATTATGCACATATTTCTGTGCTTCCTTTTTATGGTAGTGCATGCATCTAAGTAGGTCAAAATCAAAGTTCTGCCTGACTTTGGCTGGCCTGTGCCGCTCGCACAGCTGGAGCTGCCGGTCTGGGGAGCTGGTGGCATGCAAGGGAGGGCAGTCGCTGCAGTCGCTTCTCTGCCTTGAACAACCGCAGATTTAGCTGCAGCTGCACTGACCAAGCAAAGTTTGGCATGAGCCCAGGGCAAGGCTCAACCTCCTGCTTTTGGATCCGCAGCGGGATGCCTCGGCTGCTTGGCCACCACGCCACACCCTGCCCTATAGCACACACCCAGGGTTAAATATAATGTGGGGTTTTACTTTCTCCATCCTGCCACTCCTGAATTCATGACTTACCCGTGGCAGTGTATAAATACACCCGCACAATGATTGCCGTGCCATGTACGCAGGGGTCTGAAATTACAGTCTCTCTTTCAGCAGGTCAGACTGCGGGCTCATTCAGTAGCATTAGTATCTCTACGGGTTATCAGACCCAAAGGCAGTTCTGGGCTGTTCAAATTTAAACTCTCTCTGGAAAATCTTCATATCGCTTTTGCTTATCTCTTCTTTAAACCATTTTTACTCTTTGCTGGCTTGTGTCCTGTGAGGGGCTTAGGGTCCAGCCTTATGGCACAGCCTCCTTTCAGGGCCACGAGTGTGTGCACACCGCTGGGCCTAAAAAGCTCATCTAAACTGGATCTAGAGATATTGGCCAAGCCTGTTTCCTCATCATACTTGGTTTGTATGTAGCCCTCTCCCCTGCTAGTCAGAAATGCATATACAGCCTCAGCTTTTCTTGTCACATGCGATGTCCTCGAGGCACTAAGAAGAGTAGCCCTGTGGCCACGGGTCTGTGCTCCCGCCTTTCCTACTCAGGAATTCAGTTATTGAGGTGAACGTGGTCACTGCAATGCTAATGTCATTGCAAGGAGCAGCTCTGGGCACCTGGGACTTCTGTAACCTCTGCCCTCCAGCAGATACCATCAGCCAGCCTTCATGGAGGAAATAACCTGAGCGCAGGGTGTGTGAACAGGCACTCAGCGCAGAGAGGCTGAGGAGCTGCTTTTTCATCCCCTACCCTGCTCTGCATTTTCTTGCCCCCCTGTCCCAACCCAAAGCAGTAGCTCAACTTCCAAAACAACTGTTCATCCCAAAGCATCTTCTTGCAAGAGCAACACTAGCGCGGATAACAGCGCCTAGATGAGTGCTGACTTTCATATTTATGTTTTCAGACATCTCGTTCCCTGCCCTTTCTGTGTTTATTCTTTGCAATTCCTGCTGACAGGATGTGGTCTTCCCCTAGCAGCCAGGGCACAAATAGAAATTAATGAGGCTGCATCTATCTTTGAGTTACCAAGCTAAAATCCTTAGAATAATCGCTGTAGGTTTGCTCTCTGGTGTGGCTGCAGTTCTCTATAACTGATCCCCACCTGGTTTGGCTTGATTTTACAAGGATTTATCAGTCTTGATTGCCATATTTTCACACATATAATCTGCAGGATTTCCTCTAATGAACATGGGTGATTCAGAAGCATGTCAGGCTGCACATATGAATCTACTTCAGACCTAGAGGTGCAGCACTTCAAATTGTTCATAAGCTGCTCCCATGCCCAGGAGCCTTACTGATTCTGCTTTTTGCCAACACATCCCATGCTGGACAGTATCAGGTGGGCAAACATCTAGCTGTATTTTAATCCCCATCTCTCCATTTTGCCCATAGGCTAATTTTGACACAAACTTTGAAGACAGAAATGCCTTCGTGACCGGTATTGCCAGGTACATCGAGCAGGCAACGGTGCACTCCAGCATGGTGAGTGCCCCGGTCACTGTCCCAGCAATGCTGAGCCTGTGGTGCGTGCCCTGCCCGAGCAATGCTTCTCTGTCTTTCAGAATGAAATGCTGGAAGAAGGCCATGAGTACGCCGTGATGCTTTACACGTGGAGGAGCTGCTCACGAGCCATCCCCCAGGTACTCAAGCCCTTCCCAGGCAGGGATGTTCCCAGAGCACCTAGTTGGTTTTGTCTTCAGCATGGGTTAGTTTGAACCAGAGACAGAAGAACAAAAAAGCAGAGAAGACTGAAGCAGATAGAAAGGTTGAAAAGAGAGACCACTGACTCTTCAAATTGTCCTCTCCCCACCAAAGTCTCAACCACTGATCTCAGCAGCTGGTAGCCATTTCAGAAGCAGATCTATACTGCTGCCCTAGCAAAGGGCATCTGCTCTGCACTCTCATGTATACGAAAGCTCCACTCCTGATACCTCCTAGCAGCACCTCACAGCTCAGTCACCCTTCCCCACAAGCCAACTGCCTTATATACATTTCCTGGTTTCACGAGCCCCTCCCCTGCTCCCCAAAGCAGTCGCACCTGAAGTTATTTCATCCCCGCAGGACCAGCTTGTTTGTCCTACAGCTGCTGACAGGACTCAGCTGAGCACAGCTCTGGTCCAGCACGGTACTTGGGATGGTGCTGTGTTTTGTCACTTGGGTCTTTATCCAGTTCTCTGTCTGGAGAATGGGTAGCCTTTGCTTTAATTAAAGCAGTGTGGTTATTTCCTTCCCAGTGCACTGCTTCTCTCTGATGTTGTGGGGAAATGGAGTTTGCTTCAGTTAGTTTTTGGAAGTTGAGAGTCAAATCATCAGATCTGGTTTATATCACACTTTCCTGACACCATTGTATAGTATCATACCATTACATGGTATCAGGAACTTCAGCTTCAGTTAAAAATTGCCCCAGTGCTGAGTGGGACTCTTGCATTGTGTGAAGAAGGGAGCCCAGGCAGCCTGGGATGAAAAGAGTGGGTCCTCTCGAGGTGTGGCAGACTCAGGCTCTCCCTGACTTGCACAGAGCAGATTAGGCAGCTGGGGCAGGTTTCAGCATCCCAAACTGCTGCCCAGACTCTGGGGTCCTCTCTCTGCTCCCGCGGGAGCCTCAGAATTCTAGGTGTTGTGCGAGGGTGCATGAAGGAGCACTTCGATGTGCCAGAAATATTTCCCCAAATGCCCTTTTTTGCTGCTGATATACCTGAAGGTCCTGATGCCCCCCCACATTTAATCATTCTCCTCCTCTACTGTTAGTTCTGGTTCAACTGTTTTCTAGTCCTTCTCTCTCCAACCTGAATTTCAGTGGCTTCATCCTGCAAACACCTACAGACGTGAGTAAGGTTGCCCACGTGGCCCACTGATCATGATTCAGACTCAGCTCAGAGCTTGTCTTCTGCAATGTGAACGTGTGCTGGATCACTGCAAAAACGCCGACTGACAACGCGGCAGGGCGGGTGCAGGGCACTTCCATTAACCCTTTGGATAAAAGGGTTTGCAGTGCTTCCGTGGAGCCAGGAAAAAATATTTCCACATGGCTGGCAATGCCCATGTTTGTGATTCCCCAGGAAAGGTCAAACCTCAGTTCCCCTCGGGTTATGCTCTGCTGATGGTCTCATGAGACCCAGCCATGGGGAGATTTCTGCCACTGATTGGATATTTGCTTATCTCCCATTTATATTTGATGCTGTGCTGCTACTGCCTCTCCCAGCTACACTAACAGAAGTCAGGTTGAGGCTGAGCTGATGGCAAGACAGTGCTACAGATCATCTGTTTTGACATTTTAGTGTCCTTCCATCCCAGTGGCCCCCACATCCCGGTCTCCAAGCATAGCTTGTGGAGTCCCTGCTCTCTGCCCCGTCCTCCCCCCCGGGGCTGCAGGCAGTGCCGCGTGTGACGGAGGAGCAGACAACACCACAGCAGAGGGTTCATTTACAGATTCACCGAATTTGGTCTTGCAATGACCCCTGTGCTTTGCCATGGGGCACATGGCTGCGGCCAGGGGGTCCTGTTCTCAGCCCCCCAGCCTGGCTGCTCGGTCACGTCACCTCCCTGTGCTACATCGGAGATCATGGTTTTACAGGTGAAGAACAGAGCCTACACCTAAATGTGCACCTCTCCTCCCTACTGCGAGCTGCATCCTCATGGCCATCAGTGACGGCGGAGGAGCAGACACCACAGCAGAGGGTTCATTTACAGATTCACCGAATTTGGTCTTGCAATGACCCCTGTGCTTTGCCATGGGGCACATGGCTGCGGCCAGGGGGTCCTGTTCTCAGCCCCCCAGCCTGGCTGCTCGGTCACGTCACCTCCCTGTGCTACATCGGAGATCATGGTTTTACAGGTGAAGAACAGAGCCTACACCTAAATGTGCACCTCTCCTCCCTACTGCGAGCTGCATCCTCATGGCCATCAATATCGCCTGACTGCAGTATGAAACACCAGGGCAGGGACATTAGATTCCCCACTACAGAGAGGGCAAAGCTACTTTTGCATCTTCCCACATGTAAAGCCGGCTGATTTGTCCCCTCGTGCCCTGTGGATCAGCTGCTGGGCTACTAAATTTGCACCAGAGCCATCAGCCCCATCACAGCCTTGTGTCAGCAACAACTGGAAACAAAACCAGAGGACAGCAGGATGCATTGCCTTGGGCAGTTGGGGTTTTCCCTAAAAGTTTGGTAATGATTCCAAGTAACGGTTTGGAAATGAGGTGGACGACAACTGAGTATGTCCTTAAATTTAGCTTCCTGGGATTCCAGTGAAGGTGACTCACTTCATTGCTGCTAGCCACATACAAGCCCAGTGATTTTTAACGGGTTGGCAACTGAACCAAAATTATCCTAGCAAGGCTATAGCAGAGCTGTAGCCTGGTGCCTTGTGTGTCCATGGGACTTTGCAACACAAAGTCTCAGATAACTTTATGATAGAACGTTCCCACGTTGTGTAGCAAGTCCATACTCCACATTGCATGTGTTCTACCCCAGACAAATGCATTAGAAGACTTTTATTTCTCAGAGTCAGGATCGTGCCTGTTTATAATGCATGGAGAGAATTTCACATCTGAGAAATAGCCCCTTCTGCTGTCACATATTGCCTTGAGAACAAGCTCCCTCTCGGGTCCCTCTATTGTCCTCAGATGGGGACAGGATTCACTGTGAAACAAGCAGAAGGTGGTGGCCGTTGCAGTCCACAGCTGTTTTAGAAACTCTGATGCTGACAAGGATGATTTGTCTTTGCAACACAGGTGAAATGTAACGAACAGCCAAACCGAGTGGAGATTTATGAGAAGACGGTGGAAGTCCTGGAGCCAGAAGTCACCAAGCTTATGAAGTTCATGTATTTTCAGGTAAGTGGTCAAGGAGAGAGGCAAAAGTAATTTATTATTTTGGTGTTAACTTATCCTAAGCAGGGCTGTGCTATCCTTGCCAGCCAGACCAGCTTGGAGAGCCCCCGAGCCCCCTGGTAGGTCTCTTCCTTGCAGCCATCAGCAGATACCTGAGACCTGTCTGAAGGAAAATCTGTGTGTCCCTTGCTTAGCTCCAACATCTTGCATACAAGTTGGGAATGAGCACACCTAAGCCCTTGAAGTTCATGGAGGACCAGAGCCCCCACTATGTGGAGCTAATGGGTGGCACAGCTCCAGTTTTTCAGGGGTGTTGGCTGGTGGATGTGAAGAGCTGTTTCTCCACCAGCACCAGCACAGCTCGCTCTTCTGCTCTTTCCTCTGAAGCAAAGCCGGGGAGAGCTGAGGGCTGGTGGTGCAGCTGGTGCCTGGGGTGGGATGCAGCCATGCAGCTGGACACCCTCCCGCTGTGCCAGCAGGAACAGGGACGTGCTCACAGCCCCCTAAAGTCAGGGGTCAGCTGGCAAAGAGCGCCAAAACTTAAATTTAGCAGTTGCTACACTTGAGGTACTTGATGAAATAGTACGCTTAGATCCCAACAGAGCAATGACCATGTGGCAAACAGAGCTGCTGTGGGCTCCAGGGACCTCTCCCCATCACCGCCTGCGTTTATAACTGGCTGCAGCTGGGTTTCACCATCATTTTTAGGTTTTCTGTCCTATGAGGTCTTTATGCCCCACGTAAAAAACTGAAGCCTGATTTTGCAGAACATGCCACACTTGGGGCAGGCACAAATAGAGGGTCCTGCAGCACTGAGGTCCTCCACCACTGCAGTGGTTTGTAACACTGCTTTGTTTCATGGTGACAGTGGAGAGGGACCCTGGAGCCTTGATCCCCAGCAGAAAAATGCTTTTGTTAAAGGAAGGAGGTGGTGGGTGCGTGGAGGAGGGTCCCATTGGTGGCGTGGTGACTGCACATGAGCTGCTGCTGAGATGACCCTGTCCCACTGCCTTCCAGCGCAAGGCTATCGAGCGGTTCTGCAGCGAGGTGAAGCGCCTGTGCCATGCTGAGCGGAGGAAGGACTTTGTCTCTGAGGCCTATCTCCTCACGCTGGGCAAGTTCATTAACATGTTTGCCGTCCTGGATGAGCTGAAGAACATGAAGTGCAGCGTCAAAAATGACCACTCCGCCTACAAAAGGTGAGAGGGGGCGAAGCAGCGGGAGCGGGGACAGGACTGTGCCTGGCCTGCAAGGGAGCGCCTGGTCTGCCCAGCAGTGAGGTCAGGTGGACATCAGGAGGCTGGAGGCTGGGTCTCTGTGCTGTTGTAGGCTCTCTTTGTGAGTTTAGGCAAATCTCTGAGCCTCACTGTGTTTCAGTTCCCTCTTGGTAAAATGAGAAAAGAGCAGAGCTGTACTGCAGGGGGACTCTGAGGCTGTTGCATTGCAGCTGCAGGTGAAACAGGGAAGGTGGGTGGTGAGAGTGTCACATTGGGTGAGTGATCCTTGGTGATGTTGGATTTCTCCCTTCCAGAGCTGCCCAGTTTCTGCGGAAGATGGCAGACCCCCAGTCCATCCAGGAGTCCCAGAATCTCTCCATGTTCCTGGCAAACCACAACCGCATCACACAGGCAGGTCCCTTTCCTCTGAACCAGTTAACCTTTCTGTGGATGGAGGCAACGATCTCGCTAGGGCTGAGAGTGCTTCAGACTGGACTGTGGCAATAGCTGTCTTGTTTGTTGGGCCATTGCCACTGACTGACGATTTTTGGGTCAGGCTGTATAATTCTAGCAATATCTCCTTCCCATGGGTCATCCTGGGTGGCTTTGGAGGTCTCTTTATGTCAAGACAAAGATGAAGGTCTAAAAGATGCAAGAAGAGCTCTTGGGAGGGGTTTCTGCCAGAAACTCTTCCCCTGTTTTCCCCAGTAAATCCATCCAGTCCATCTCTGCGACTGCATGGGGACTGCAGATCAGACCCAGGGCCCTCCACACTCCACAGGCTCTGTAGCTTCTGCTTATTAGGTAAAATATTGCATAGAGACAGGAGGGAGTCAGAAAGTCTACTTCTGAGGCATCTTTCTTTACATCTCACTGTCTGACATTTGGCTGTTGTGATCAGTCTGAAGGGGAGAGCTGTCCTGCAGAAGGAAGGTTGTTCCTTACAGGTGGTACCATGAGGTCAATCTTCTGCCTGGAACTTAAGAAAAGCACACAGATGAGGTTTGAAGAAACCTCTTATCATTCTACTCTTAATCCTTCACATATGTTTCTCCCCTGGTTCTTGCTGTTCTTCTGTCCATGTGGATAATGTGGCCCCTGTTGATGTTTCAGTGTCTGCACCAACAACTAGAAGTTATCCCTGGCTATGAGGAATTGCTGGCTGATATTGTCAACATCTGTGTGGATTACTATGAAAACAAGATGTATCTTACTCCCAGTGAGAAACACATGCTCTTAAAGGTGAGATTCGGCCATGCTTGTGGGGCTGGGTGCTTGCGTAGTTTCACTTTTGTTTTAGTAAAATGAAATTCCCCTCCCAGGACAATATTTCTCTTCATTTTCTTTATTTTTTGCTCCTTTGGGTTTACATGCATCCCTTCTCTGCAGGGCCAGCATCCTCTGGAAATATGGGTGGCTATGAGGTGGGAAGGCTCTCTGCATGCAGCACCAAAGCTGCCTTCCTCCTGTTCCTGTTTCCCTTCTGATCTCTGTTACTGTGTCTTCTGCTGCAATACCTCAATCCTCCCATTTTCACCTCTTCTTTGTAGCTGAACAGACTGGATGTGGCCGTGGGTCAAGGATGTCCCACCCTAGTGCTCTGAAGTGTCACCTCTGTCAGGCAGTGCCATGAGCTGCCTCTGTTCCTGCTGTAACTTGGACCTTCTCCCATCTTTTCTCTCCTGTCCTTTCTGGCCTTCTCCCATATTCCCATATAAAAATCTTCCTTCCTCTTTCTCTTTCCTCTGCTCTTCCCCATCTCCATCTCTATCTTTTCCCCTAATCCTTCCCGAGGTTGCCAGCAGCTCTGCCTGCCTGGGACTAAGCATGTGTGTGGTGGTGGTCTCCAGCTGGTAGACGAGAGCACCGATGGGTGCCCTGCATTCTCCAGAGCTAGAAGGGGTTTTTCTGTTGTGCATGGATGTGCGGGATCATGGGCTTGACCTGTGTAACTGTATAGGACATGCCAAAATCACCACCAACTTTGCAACCCTGAATTTTCTGCTTGATGCCCATTCCCAGCAATAATTCCCCGCAGAAGGCAGATATTCCCATGTTTGGCTTCCTGACTCTAAAGAGTCCTCAAGATGAACACGCCAAAGTATCTGCTTGTTTTTTATATTTGTCCTTACTGTAAGTCAGTTATTACAGTGATTGCAGTCACTATTACCATAAGAACTTCATTACCACGGTATGAGTCAACTAAGGTTCTTTGAAGGATAATGTGGGTAGTTTGAATATCTGTAATGATTTGTACTGAATTAAAGGGAAAAAATCAATCCAGGAGAATATTTTAAATGTTTTCAATTCTTCGGGAGTAAATGTTCGCTTTTGGGTGGAGAAGACTTGGGTTGTTGTTATGTGGGAGAGCAGAGGAACAAATTACCAGAGTGAGCGTCATGTGTTTTTGCACAGAAGACAGAAGCAATCCATCATGTGTCCTCTGTCTACCGTGTACATCCTTGCAGATGTGTGCACATTTTATACAGTCTTCTCACGAGTGTCAGGTGGTAGAGGAGCCTGAAATGGTCTTCTTTATGCTAAGTGATGGAGAGCTCTTTGACTTGTGCTGCTGATTTCACGCTAATGAAACCTAGCCTTTCCATCTTCTCCAGGTGATGGGGTTTGGCCTGTATCTCATGGATGGGAACGTCAGCAACATTTACAAGTTGGATGCCAAGAAGAGAATCAACCTTAGCAAAATAGACAAATTCTTCAAGGTCAGTGACCTGTCTGGGTGAGGCTGGAGTTTATTGCAGACCAATGAATTAGCGACCTGTACCATTGCACGTGCTGCCAGCAAAACCCAAACTGCAGGAATCATTTACAGTTCCAAAAAACCCAAAGGGTCGAGAAATTATGTAGGCCGAAGGATGAGGAATGGGATTGCTGTGAACATGCACGGGCACAGAGCTGCAGCGTGGGTGGGACGAGCGATGCCGGCCCTTGGTGCCAGCAAGGCTGTGGATGTGTGAGCGGTGCCTGGGGCTGGCTCTGCTCCTGCAGAGCTGGTGCTGGAGCCTGGGGAACCGGTGGGAGCTGAGGGCCCTGCACGCCCTGGCTGGGCAGCCAGCTGCCGCTGTGGCTCTGCCTGTTTCCTGCTGAGGGGTAAAGGATGGGGACGGCACATGGGAGGTCTGTTTTGTGGATGAGGGAAGGGTGTGCCAGACTGACATCGCTTCTACCTCTTTGCACATTTCTGAGCCAGGTTTGCAGTCTCCTGAGGAGCACCGTCATTTCAGGCCACTGGCAAACCTGGCTGGTTTGCTGAGGTCTGTGTGGGTGATCGTTGCACTCCCCTTTCCCTCAGCAAGGTGCTGAACTAAGGGACAGGGGACACAGCTGGCCAGCCAACGTGTGATCTGGCAGTCTTATTTTGTGTATAAACTGTGCTCCCTGTAGGACAGAAAAAGCTTCTTGGAGAGCTTGTGTCAGGTGGCACTTGGAGGTGTCAGCAAGTTCTTCAAAGGGCTCACCTGGTGGTTTGAGGAACCATTTTTGTCTCATCTGAGATCTGGGTTTTGGGGAAAGGCCCATGAGAACTCCCAGTGACAGGGTGGTAAGCAGCCGTGCAGCCTCCCTTTGCCCATGCACATGTGCAGCTGAGTCCAGCCCGGGGCTGGTCCACAGCTGGAGGCCAGGCTGCATTGCCCCAGGGCCACTCAGCACGAAAAAGGTTTGGGATAACCCTGTTGCTTTCCCCCAAAATCTGGTGTGTGTGCAAGCCACCAGCCCCCAGTGGCAGATGGAGAGGGGGGCTGAGACCCCGCACAGCACTGCCTGCGGCATTCGCAGGGGGAAATGACACCTCCTTTCCATTGCTTCTGTGCACAGGCTGGGTCTAGGAGGCATCTCAGGTTTGGGGCAGGTCAGCTCTAGGAGGCATGATGGGATCTGGCAAGGGACAAATGTATTGGCAGCAAAGAATAACAGTATAGCAGGAGGACAGCAGAATAACTTCCCAGATGGAGCAGTTAGTTTTCTTTTAGACCTACTGAGCTTGAGCAGTCCTCCTGAGATGGAAAGATTAGTTTTTGTTACCAACACTTGCTCCACATCAGTGAAAATGAGAGGATGATGATTTCTGGGGGGCCACAGAGTGCTTCTTCCCCATCACTCTTTCAGCAGAGTGGCTCCTCCTTGCTGCTTTACCCAGAGAGCTGCTGAGGAGCCTGAAAGACAAGGTCGGTGGTGGTGACAGGGTACGGGATGCCTCCCAACTTGCAGTTTATAGATGATGCACTGGGTCTGCGCAAGGGGAGGGGATGGGCGAGCCCAGATAGCTGGTTTCATGAAAGGTTGATGTACCAGCTGCTGCATTCTCACCCTGACTGAGTGGGGACCTATTTAGCCCAATTTGCATCATCTCCTGGAGACACCTCTGAGAGCAGGGCTCAAACTGCCACGCAGGGAACTACAGACAGACACCGTAACCTCATGGATGGGGCGATAATGAGGTGGTTGAATACCCTCCTCACTGGGGAGACTGCTGAGAACTGCAGCTCTGCAAAGTTGATTTATCATGCCATCCCTTGGAGTCTTCCGAGTTTTCCCTGGTTCAGCTTTGCTAATTCAACTGAATCTCAGTTTAAATCAAGCCCTCAGTGTAACCTGTAGAGTTTTGTATCTTGGTGCATTCAAACAGATTTGCTGTTCATTGCAAAGTGCTGTGGGCCCTCAGAGAATCAGGTAAAATATCTTCCATTGCATGGAATAACTTTCCCTTTCCAGCTGTTTTTCCATTTGCACTTCTACAACATCTGCTGTGGTCTCACCGAATCAGTTAAGTACCACTCCAGACTATCAGATCTCAATAAGAAAAGGCCAACTACTCCTCTTACTACATCTGTTTATTGCCTTCTGATTAAATTTCTAGTGGCTTGACCAGGAATTTGAGTAGTGAAAGGAACTACCCCTTCATTTAAACCTTTTATGAAAGCGCCACTGAGAATCCCTCATGACAGCATTGCACATCCTCCATACAAGCCAGCCTGAGAAGAGCAGCATGTGATAATAGAACAGGGAATTTGCCACCATCTTCCGTGAATTTTGGGGCAAGGCTTTTGTAGCTGGGTGAACTTGAAGCTTCATGTTTGATTGAAGAGCTGTTGGTAGCTCCTGGTTGAATTTTGTTTGCATCTGAAAGCTTAGTGAAGCAGGGACCTGTCTGAGCTTGAGGTACGTTCAGTGCACTTTGAATTTACTTCCCATCCAAATCCTCCTGAGATGCAAAGGGAGAGCAAGGCCATGTTCTATTGCAGGCAGCCATTGCCTGTGTCTTTCTCTTCGTGGAGAAGTTTTTAGACACATCACTAGCAGCCACAGTGCCAAAGTACAATCTGAGTCGCTGGGGAAAAGACGCCACATCCCTGGCAGTCCAGGCAGCAAAGCAGCCTACAGCTCCCCTCTGAAGAGAGCCGCAGCAACTTGCTGCCAAAATACCAACGTGCTGGCTTTTCATCCCTCTATTCTCTTGGAGGATTATGGTGCAAGGCAACAAGCCCTGCTCAGGAATATGCTTCTCTCTTTTTGTTGTAAAAAGAGCCTTTCCTCTGGCCGGTTACAGCACTGAACCGTTCTGGCAATAACCAGCCTGGTATCGGCGAGTCCAGGGCTCCAGAACACTCTCAGGGGGTGATTTTCATCACGCAAAAAGCCTTGTGATCATTTTTGGTCACTTCATAGGTGTGAAATGACCCTGGGTCCAGGTTTGCACCTTGCTTTAAACAGCCCGACACTTTCCATAGCTTCAGAGACACAGGATGCCGTTTCGTAGTCCCTTGTGTTGCGCTGGGGCCACGGGCTCTGTCTCTGCCGTGTTTCAACCATTTTTTGTTTTCTTTTCCAGCAGCTGCAGGTGGTTCCTTTATTCGGCGATATGCAGATAGAACTGGCCAGATACATTAAGACCAGTGCTCACTATGAGGAGAACAAATCCAAGTGAGTGCCTGCCATAATGTCTCTTGGCTTCTGTGTGTGTCCCGAAAGCCGTGGGAGCTGCAACTCTCCGGCGTGCGTGAGGTCTGCGCACGGGTACTCGTGTGTGTCCCTGTGAGGTGTGAGTCCCGGCGTGCCAGCTCTGTGTGCACGTGTCTACCTCCCTGGCCCTGCATGGGAAGATGTCCTCACCGGCCCCTGAGTGCGTGCCTGTGCAGCCAGCTCCGAACCTACGTGTAACCATACCCCTGTGTGCAGGCAGCAGAGTGGGCATGCCCGTACGTCTGCTCCTGCTGGCAAGGGCTGGGAGGGTGCTCGGTGGCCAGCAGCGAGGCAGGAGGAAGGAAAGGCGGCTGGCGTGCGGACCGGGGCAGCCGCTGAGTGCTTGCGAGGTGTGCGCGCCTGGAGGTGTGTGAGTGCGAGCAGCATGTCCCCGCTCTGGAGAGATTTTAATCCACATTTTGCATCCCAGGGACAAAATCCTCCAGAGCGTGAACACAGCAGTGGATCTCTTTGCAGTAGCCAGGGCGTCTCCTCTAGCTCAGGCAGGTTTTGTGAAGAAGGGCAGCGGGAATGAGGGTTGAACTGGGGGCTCAGATGCACTGGAAATGAATTAATATTGTGGGAGAAGGGCAGAAATGGAGTCTTTACGGCAGTGCTCAGGAGTGTAGAGCACTGCTTCCCAGCCTGGGTTCACAGGCAGTTTGCTACTCCCATCAGATGAATTTGCAGGCGTTGTTTCAGATCACAACAGGCGTGTGCAAGGCCCCACTTGTCTTTGTAGCTTTGCATCGTGCTCAGTTATTGCTAGAAGAATCGGTGTTAGGTTTGGATATCCTCGGAACGGTGTTTGCAACCACATGTAAGCAAAGCCCCTCTGAGCTGTGTCTGGCTGTAATCGCTGGTGGCAGCCTGTCTTTCACCAGCGAGTGGCCGTTCACCCGTGGGACCATATCGCACGGAAGTCAGGTTTCTCCGGCGCCTGCGAGAAGCAGCCTAGCTGAGCTGTCTCTTCAGCAGGACAGGAACTAACCTGCAGTCTCATCTCTCCGCTTCTGTTTGCTCATCCCCTTCCACCCTGGAGGGTCTGGCTTTTCTGCCCGCCACATGGCTCACCCAGGAACGGCCCTCCCCTGCCCTCCCAAAGGCTGGTTGAAAAGTGCCAATTAATTGTTCACGAGAAATTTGAAAAGAACATGGCAAAATTTCCCAAGCAAAAGGTTTTCAATGAAAATTGAAAAAAAA
>NW_008796044.1:10648751-10659711 GCF_000699145.1 Aptenodytes forsteri | reverse complement strand
GCGGGTGGCAGCCTGCCTTTCACCAGCGAGTGGCCGTTCACCCGTGGGACCATATCGCACGGAAGTCAGGTTTCTCCGGCGCCTGCGAGAAGCAGCCTAGCTGAGCTGTCTCTTCAGCAGGACAGGAACTAACCTGCAGTCTCATCTCTCCGCTTCTGTTTGCTCATCCCCTTCCACCCTGGAGGGTCTGGCTTTTCTGCCCGCCACATGGCTCACCCAGGAACGGCCCTCCCCTGCCCTCCCAAAGGCTGGTTGAAAAGTGCCAATTAATTGTTCACGAGAAAAGAACATAGAACATGGCAAAATTTCCCAAGCAAAAGGTTTTCAATGAAAAAAAAAGAAAAAAATTCTACAAAATGTAAATTTAAAAAATATTTTCCAAAACAATTTAAATTTTAAATTTTATCCCAAATCATTCAGAAAGCACATTTCAACGAAAGATGTGTCAGCTGCATTCATTTTCTCATCTCAAAACCAAGGTAGCTCGCGGGCTGTTTACCTGTGCACAATTTTAATGTCTGTCTTGAAATCTGTCTACCAGGTCTGTGTGCCGTACCTTACTAACCAATGTTTCTTCCTCACTCACTTGTTTTCCCAGCAAATTGCATGAGACTCCCAACACTAACTCTGCCAAGGTGGTTCCATATAATCCCCATTTCTTACTAATACTGTTTTTGTCACTTTCTTTCCCTACCTGTCTCCACGAAAGTGGAATTAATTGGTGTTTTTCCTGCATGGCGCTTTGTTTCTGCACTGTGGACTAGGTTGTGTGTGGCAGGGAGGGCTGGTGCAGCCCTGGCCATTCCTGCTAACCTGCCGATTGTCCGGTGGGGAGCACAGGACATTGAAACGGGTAAGAGTCGAGCGATGGGACTGTGGGAGGATGGATTTCACAAGGGATGACATGGCTCAGCACTTCCAGGACCTTCTACCACCACAACTATTGGCAACAAGTGCCTCGCAGTTAATTGTAGGAATATGTCTTCATGTCTGTGTCCATATCAGAGGCAGGTTTCTCACCTTCCTTTTGTACGGCCAATCTAGATTAGAGAAGATGACTATCTATCTTAAGATGGACAATTATTTAGGGGGGAAAAAAGCAAGATCTGAACATTTACATTGTGATGACAGAGTAGGACATGAGAGTCTTACTGACGGACATTTGCTTGCACAAAGCATTTTGCTGGAGCTGTTCTGGTTCTACATCTGTGGCTAATACAGAATGGGGAAAAAGGAGATGTTAAATTAAATAGACCTAATTTGCACCATTTCTTCATATGACTGTGCCTTTGGAAGGGGAGCGCTGCCTTCTTTTAGGGCCCCATTACGCTGTTACATGGTACATGTGGCTTAATGCAAACAAAAATCCAGTTCATTCAATCATATTCTGCTCGTCATTTATACTCAGGGTTGTTCGCTGAGCTGGTAGTGTGAGCCAGAACCAAAACCAGAATTTCCTTGCTGGCCCCTTGCAGGGTCTTTCCTTGCAGGAGAAGGCAGCATGACCCAGCCCTTTTAGACCTGAAGGGATGACCTCTAAGGGGATGGTTATCCCTAAGTTTAGCAGAAAGGATGCAAACGATACCAGGGCTCTGCAGGTCATCCTTCCCTGAAAGCTTGCCCAACAGTGGCCTGGGAAATAGCCACCTCTGACCATGGGAGGAGGTGAGCCCAACATGGAGAGCAGCCTTCAGGGTGGATGGAGCAGACATATTCAGGCTGAAAGGTGAGGCAAGCAACCCTATCACGTTGTGTGAGATCACCTTTGGAAGACCTCACACTCCAGGGTACATGAGAGAGAAGACACAGGCTGACATTTGCCCTGAAGGTGGCATGTCTTGAGCATGTTGAAGTGAAGAGAGCAGTTGAGCGCAAGGCTTTGTCCCTGGGGGTGTCTGAGTGGAGCCCCGTGTCCTGTCCTTGAAACCCTTGCTTTTTTGCCCAGGTGGACGTGCACTCAGAGCAGCATAAGTCCCCAGTACAACATCTGTGAGCAGATGGTCCAGATCCGAGACGACCACATCCGCTTCATCTCAGAGCTTGCTCGCTACAGCAACAGCGAGGTAAGCTCAGTGGGTAGTCACCACAGTCAGGCTTGTTAGACAGACGAGGCTGGGAGAGGACAAGTGTGGCAGGAGTGTGGTCTGCCAAGAACATACAGTGAGGAGGGAAGAAGGACACAAGTTGAAAAAAACACTTCTCAATCCGGCAATAAAAAAGCAAGTTATAAAAGGCCCCTGCAGGTACAAAATCATGTGCACTGGAATATCTACTGCAAAAGCTTCTGCTCTTTGGCCACAGCTCGGTTAAAATAAGAAGCAGAAAATTTTTTGCAACTAAATGTTTATTTTCAGCCAGGTGGCAGAACACCCATGACTTGTAAATGGGTCTTTTCTATTACACAGAGCTATTGGTCAGGGCTTCGAGGAAAGTTCACGAGGACATCTCTGTTCTTTTCATTACTGAATGTTGGAGCCCTCTCTGATGCAATTGTGACTTTTTTTTGCAAATGTGTGATCCTCACTCATCACTGTTAGTTTAATGAACTGTTAGCATTCTCAGCCCTTTTCTTTTTGGCATTTGTAAGTGCTTATTTGAACTTTAAATCAGTAAAGGACTGTCAAGGATTTCAGTAGTATTAGACAATCACAAAGGAATGGGAAAGTGGAATGAAAACAATCAGTTATTTGCTTTGAGGTGACAGGTCAGACTCATTTTTGTGTAGAAAATAAATTGACTGCCTGGGTAAAAAGAGCCTTGCCAAGTTATACCCCTTTTCCTGAGGGACAGTATATGCACTGCTCAATTTTAGCATGATCGTAAGGTCATGGGGAGTTCATTTCAGCCGGGATTTCAGAGATCTGTGGCTGCTGTTGGGGTCAGTGAAGCCTCTGCAGCAAGTTGCTGAGTCTAGCCCTGATGTGATGTGATGTTCTCCAGGTGGTCACTGGCTCAGGACTGGACAGCCAGAAATCAGACGAAGAGTACAGGGAGCTCTTTGATCTTGCTTTACGGGGACTGCAGCTGCTGTCCAAGTGGAGTGCCCACGTCATGGAAGTGGTGAGTGTGTAAC
Source organism: Aptenodytes forsteri (assembly GCF_000699145.1). Classification (NCBI taxonomy): domain Eukaryota; kingdom Metazoa; phylum Chordata; class Aves; order Sphenisciformes; family Spheniscidae; genus Aptenodytes; species Aptenodytes forsteri. Next base: position 10,656,638 of record NW_008796044.1, on the reverse strand, counting down.
ATCCTCCTCTTCCCAGGTGAGCGTGAACGTTTTAACATGGCATGTAGCAAAGACTGTGGAAAGGTGAGCTTACTTTCATGCCACCTAACTGTAAGGCATTAACAAACACGCTAAGATCAGGCAGCTAATGACCCTGAACACCCTCTGTACCAAATGGAGAAAGAGAGCTTGATCATCTCACCCTGGACCTGAACCACCCTTTGCAGGTGCTGGGGTGTCCCCACTGATGTTAGAAGGGTGACTGTTCTAACCTGAACACCTTGGTTAAGTACTGAAAGTTGATTGGGATGAGTCTGGTCTTGAGCAACTAAAACTGTAATTCAAATGATGATGGAAATTCTTAATTTGGAAAACTTCGACCACATCTCAACACAAATCCATGGATGTCAAAAGCTCAATATGACTGGCAACCTCCCAAATAAACAAAAACAATATTCAGTACAGTGATAATAAAGCCAGGAAGAAGCACAAATTCTGCTCCCAAAGGAATGTGAAACAACTGTAGTAATGTCTAGGGAGTGTTTTCCTGGCATAGGGCCCTCTTCAGTCTTTCCAGCCTGGCTTCTTACTCATTGCAATGTTGACAGTGTCCCTTTCCATCTCTAGTACTCTTGGAAGCTGGTTCATCCCACAGATAAGTTCTGTAACAAGGATTGCCCAGGAACGGCAGAAGAGTATGAGAGAGCCACCCGGTACAACTACACCAGTGAAGAGAAGTTTGCCTTTGTGGAGGTAGGTGCCAACTGCACAAGAGTAGGGACCATCCAGGGCTGGTTTCCTGTCCGTGTTCCTCAGGCCAGGGGAAGAGGAGGGAAGGGCATCTCACCTTGGCAGGTTCCTCAGCGGGTTCCTCATCCCTGTGGCCCACAGGTGACCAGAATTATGGGACAAATTAAGTTCTTAGGAGCTCCTACTGGGGTAGAAACACTGCACCAGTGCATGACTAGAGCAATTCTCCTCTCTTCTTGATCCTGCTCTTATTCTGTGTTTGTGTGCTGGAGAAAGACAGAGGTGAATCCCTATGTTTTCTTAATATTGCTGTATTAAGCCTTTCCTGACCTGACAAGGGGATTCAGGGCTCCTGAAAAAAAAAAGTGGGTGGGCTTGCAGAGCAGCATGATCTGGAGCAAGATCAGGAGCTACATTCAGGCGCTGTGCAAACATGAGATCCTCAGCCAGTCCCCAGGACCTGTCAATTCTCGGTCCGGCTGCCTGTGGACAGTGGGAATAGTCCTCAAAGCCTGGCTGTGGGAGGCCCTCACACCTTCATCTTGCCTTACACAGTCCAAGGTGGTTTGAATATCGCCTTAATTTTTGTGGCTCACTCCCTCCTGGGAATTGTCACTGTGCTCTTGTACAAGGAAGACTGTGCGCTGGTGCAGATGCAGGTCTGTGCAAGCCATGCAGCTGCATCCACATGTGGAGCATGTGCAGTTTCCTGGGATTGTGTGTTATTAAAGATATCAAGAGATCAGGAGTGGAAACAGAGACTGACAAGGGACAGGGGCCATGTGCAAGAAACTGGTAGTGTAAATGCTGTCCTTAGCTTGTTGTGATCCGTAAAGCAGCTAACATCAAAAAAATTAGCCACCTAATTACTGGACCTAACTTACTTGAGTAGAACTAATTTAGTCCCAAATTCTCTTAATGTTGGATTGATGGACCTCTCTGTACAATGGAAAGATAGCAAATACATCCGGTTTTAATTTTTGCTTCAGGTAATTGCCATGATCAAAGGTCTGCAAGTGCTGATGGGCCGGATGGAGAGTGTCTTTAACCAAGCCATCCGCAACACTATCTATGCAGCCCTGCAGGACTTTGCCCAGGTGACCCTGCGAGAGCCGCTTAGGCAGGCAGTCAGGAAGAAGAAGAACGTCCTGATCAGGTCGGTCTTTCCTTCTTGAAGGTAATGCAAAGCCCATGTATTTATTTGTGTAACACATTTGTACTATATAAGCACATGGCCCTGCATACACCTCCCTGGTATACAACCAGCCAACATACCTTGGCCAGCAACTCTTTCCAAGGTAACTTTTGGGCATGACACCCCCAGTAATGACAGTGTATGTCCCCACCTCAGATACTTTTCCTCCTATATGTGCACAACAGTGAATATTTTCATCTTGAAGTAGAATCAAGCTTAAGCACTACTTTCCCTCTCCCACCCACTCCAGTGTCCTTCAGGCAATTCGGAAGACAATCTGTGACTGGGAGGGAGGTCGAGAGCCTCCAAATGATCCTTGCCTGAGAGGCGAGAAGGATCCTAAAGGTGGATTTGATATTAAAGTCCCACGACGAGCAGTAGGACCATCAAGTACGCAGGTATGTAAATGTCCATCTCCTGTGTAGGGAATTAATGGTCTTACAGCCATGTAGGAGTCTCCCATCCAGTGGATTAGTAGCTGTTTCCGTGGTCTCTTCCACAAAGTCTTCACACTGTTGTGCATTAAATGTTGCTTTGGTGCCTGCTTTGTTGTATAGTTTCCAAAGCCTCCTTTTTCAGGGGTGTAGGGCTTATGGGTGCAGAGAGTAGTAGCCACCTGAGAGAAGTGCTGTTTTTTGTTGCAGAGCACCATGGCTGTGTGTGGTGGTGTCTCAATGGAGAGTTATAACTGCATGTCAACTTTCTTCCAAAGCTTTACATGGTGCGGACCATGCTGGAGTCCCTCATAGCAGACAAGAGTGGCTCAAAGAAGACTCTGAGGAGCAGCTTGGATGGGCCAATAGTCTTGGCCATTGAGGAGTTCCACAAGCAGTCCTTCTTCTTCACCCACCTTCTCAACATCAGTGGTGAGGTTATGGCAGGGGGAGGCTTGAATCCAACTCTTGCATGCTCAGAAAGGCAAAGGTAGATCAGCTTTCCTCCTCATTGACCTATGCAGAAGATTTTCCTTGATTTTTCCTAAATGTCCTACTTCTGCCTGATCCAGGCCTGTTTCTAGGTAGTAATCATTATGTGAACAGGAATGAGTCAACAATAGCAAATAGCCACAAGTGGTAGTTTAATTTCTAGGACTGGAGTTTTCTTTCTGTGCTAGACAAACTTCTGAGCCACTGGGCACAGAAGAAATCTTCCAGGGTAAATCTGAGCCATTGAAATGTTCTTCCTGGAGCCTAGAGCAAAAGGAATGATCCCTTCTTTCTTCTTCCATTACAAAGTGTTCAGACAGCATGGACATGGTCTGGGTTTAAAAACGAAGACATCCCAGAAGAATGTTCCACACCCAAAACCAGTCCAATATGAGGCTGCAGCAGGTGCCTCTTGTGCACTTTGTTTGCTGCCGTCCCCATGGTGGTAACATGGGTGCCCTCCCACCGGGGGGATCTCCTCTGTGTTTCAGAAGCACTGCAGCAGTGCTGTGACCTGTCCCAGCTCTGGTTTCGGGAGTTCTTCCTGGAACTGACCATGGGCCGCCGCATCCAGTTCCCCATCGAAATGTCCATGCCCTGGATCCTCACGGACCATATTCTGGAAACCAAAGAACCCTCCATGATGGAGTAAGAGCCGATGGGCTGTGGCGGGACTGTGCATGTGCTGGGGCTTGGGATTTTGTTGTGGAGAAGGGTAGGCCAGTGATGAACAGTCTTTTTGACGTGGGAGGGAAAATAGATGTTTCTTGACTTGCTGTCACAATGTGTACTGTATGAATACCTCGTTAGCAGACGCACACGGGCGGCTTCCTGGCTCTGGCACTTACTTATGCGCCATAAACCAGCAGCTGGCAACTGCTCTATTTGGATGTGGGCACAACTTGGTGGTACCGTCATCTGCATGCGGCAGTCAGACAGCATGTGCAACCAAAGGGATGTGGGCCCTGGCTAAGGCACCTAAACACTTTTTTTTTATATTCATGATAAATGATGAGAGGAATTGCTGTTATGCAAGTGTAATTATGTTCATAGTATCTTCCTCATTAGGAATACTTTGTGTTCCATTTTACGGCCATTGTCAGGGCACTCTGTGGAGTGAGGACAGCATGAAAGCTTTTTTAAGGGCAGAGAAGGAGCAAGCGTTGATTGAACAAGTCACTGTTAGCTCAAATCCAGATGTGTTCTAGCTGCTTCCAGCAACTCTGACATAGGGAGCAAGAGGGAGGATTTGAGGGGCTGGAGTGAGTGGAGATGATAGGAGTCAAGTCGGAGAAAAACTATTTTTTGCACCAAGTCAGGCACATGCACTGGCTGCCATTTATGCTGCTCCAAGGTTAATTTAAGACATGATCTGTCTTCTTGCCCTCAGGTATGTACTGTACCCCTTGGACCTCTATAATGACAGCGCATACTATGCCTTGACCAAGTTCAAAAAGCAATTCCTATATGATGAAATTGAAGCTGAAGTAAGTTCTCTTCATCTTTTTTGTATGGAAAGAGCTCACCGGGGTCACATTGCCCTGTTTGACAGCCCCGCCCAGCAGTTCAGTGAAGTCATTATAGGCATCTCCTGAAAAAAATACCCCATCAGACTGAGAAGTTTTCAAAAGATCAAAATCTCCAGAGAGCTTACAAACTGCTGATTAAGGGCTTCAGCTCAGCTGTACCCATGGGGAACAGTGGAAGCCAAAGGCTGTCAAACAGTGGGGGCATGGAAGAGGCTGTCTGATGGGCAGAAGGTTAGGAGACATCAGAGGAAAATGAGAAACGGAGATCCCTGAGACAAAAGGGTGATTGGGGATGGGGGACCGGGACCTGTAAGAACATGCAGAAACTGTAAGAGAGAAATGTATCTGCAATTTTCTGCTTACTTTTAGCATGTTAGGACTGCAGTGCAGTTTTTAGATAGTGTGGCATATATGTATGTATTAAATTAGAGCTCTCTATTGAGTTGTATTGATCTTGCATGCGTAGGAAGGAGCTGCCCTGTGTTGGTGACACCCTCACAATGTCTTGTTTTTTTCTCCCCCAGGTGAATTTGTGCTTTGATCAATTTGTGTACAAGCTGGCAGATCAGATCTTTGCCTATTATAAAGCAATGGCTGGCAGGTAGGAGAACCTGTCCGCTGCTGCTGAGTGATGATATTGCTGCATCCAAATTGCTGTTAACCAAAAAGTTCCCCTCAGGGAGTAGCCACCGTGGGTAGACATAACAAAATAGATCATCCCTGTCCCACAGAGCTGTCTGTCCATGTCAGACCAGTGTGGATGGGGAAAATAAATTAACGGTGGTAAGGAGACGTGGTTAAAAGTGAAAAAATAGTAATTGGCATCCTAAGTAGCTGTCCGAGTACAATTTGTGAGAGCAGCAGAAAAGCAAACCGAGCCTATTGAAGACATGTCCTTGCTTGACTTCTGTTTGTGTACCAGGCAGATGAGGAGTGGAAGTCACCCATCTCTAAGAAACAGGAACATGCACTTGCCCTCACCCTAGTAAAGCAGCAGGACTTGTAAAGGCCAGAAGGGTACTCAGTATCACAGGTCACACATCAGACCAGCTGACTGTAGGACTTCTGCAGAGTCGCTTGCTCCCTTGTGGGGAGATAGGCCGTTTGTGACATTTCCTTCTAACCATTTAAAGAACATGGATGAACTCTACTGAGAGTCCTCCTCTCATGTCCCCAAAGGTGAACTAAGTCTTCAGTGTAACTCTGCAAGGAGTTTTGTCTCTAGATCACATTTGGCCTTAGAGAAGGAGAGCAATCACCATCACCAATCAAATGTTCCCACAGCAGATCTTCAAGCAGGGAGCACACCAGTACCTGGCACTAGTGATATCTTTCAGCACAATCTTTTATCTTTTTGAATGTTTTAGCCATAAAAGCCAAGAATGGTGGACAACAGCATGGTAGTCCCCAGCTAACAACCACTGCTCTGTGATTTAGTGGTGTAAGCAGAGTTGTTAGTGTGTGGAAATTTCTTGGCATTCAGAGCAAGATGAAAAGAAGGATGAAAACAACTCTGGAAAAGATCCAGAGAGAAGCTGATAGTGTATGTTTCTTTTTTCCTGACACTGCTTCCTTTTTCAGTGTTTTATTGGACAAACGTTTCCGGGCTGAATGTAAGAATTACGGGGTGATTATTCCATACCCACCATCCAACCGCTACGAAACACTGCTCAAGCAGAGGCATGTCCAGGTACAGCACAAGCAGTAGACTCCAGTACTTGTAGCTCTTGTCTGTTATCCTTTTGTTGGTGGGAGGCATCCTAGTGCTGGGCTCAACTGAGGTTGGTGCTGGAATGAGAAGGGTTGAACCTGTTTCTGACACACCCCACTCATGCATGGGGCCCAAGGGGAAAATGAGTTACGCTCCACATTTCCCTCCTTCCCTCTTAAGTAATGGTAAACTCAACCGAGGCATTTGCATCACCACTTTCACATTTAAGCAGATTTGGATGTTTGGTTTTAATTTGTGACTGTTAGAAAAAAATAAAGTACCTTTTCCCCATCTGTATATAACATGCAAATATCTTCCCTTCTTTTTCCAGTTGCTGGGTAGATCAATTGACCTGAACAGGCTCATTACCCAGCGTATCTCAGCAGCGATGTACAAATCGTTAGACCAGGCCATTAGCCGCTTTGAGAGTGAGGACCTGACATCCATAGTGGTAAGAACTGTTATTGACTGAGAGTATGAATAGAGAGAATAATACACTGCTATGGATACACAGTCAACTGTCCTCTGCTTCACGTCCTGCTTACAGTAGATTTCAGCCAGCCATGTTGCTGAGTCTCTACTATTTCTATTTATGCAGCTTTAATTGCATTATTATTGGATCATTAAGTATCTGCATAAATCATAAGGTGACAGTCAGCAGTTAGATTTTGCAGAGCTCACATAAGAGAGTGCTGTAACCTGTGCGAAGGAAATCTTGACTTTAACTCCCCCTGTTGGATGAAGGTGACTGAGACATTGTTTGCGTATGTACAGGATTTGCTGTCTTTGATATGTTATAGGAGCATCAGAGTCAAGTAGTGTAAAATTACCAGTTTCCACCTTTGGAGGATACTGATGTGAAAGCCAGCCAGTGCTCAGTGGGGAACAAATCACTTTTGCTTCCTGCAGGTTTACAAGATACTGGACCAGGACCCCCTTGCGTGGAAGTGCAATTGGCCTCGGCCACTGAGTTAAATTCATGTCTTTAGCATTTGCTACATCCTCACCTGGAAAGTTCTGTGTGGGTGTGGATATAAAATCATTCCCTTGGCAAATAAATCAGCTTTTTCTATTGTCACCTTGGTAACATGTTGCATCTGCTGCTGCTTTATGTGCTGCAGGAGCTGGAGTGGCTCTTGGAAATAAATCGCCTGACTCACAGGTTGCTGTGCAAGCATATGACTTTGGACAGCTTTGATGCCATGTTCCGGGAGGCCAACCACAACGTCTCCGCACCCTATGGGCGCATCACCCTCCACGTCTTCTGGGAACTCAACTTTGACTTTCTACCCAACTACTGTTACAATGGATCCACCAACAGGTGAGGAGGAAAAGCAAGGTAGGGGGCACCTGGAGGTCCTGCTTTTCTTTCTGAAATGTCAAACCTGCCACATAAAATTCACATGCGTTGCGGTGAGGTTTGCATTCCCTATGGGATGCAACAGTTACACTTAAAATGAAGTTAAAGCCCACCAGCTCCTCTTGGCCTTGAAAATCGCAGAATAGAATCATAGAATGGTTTGGGTTGGAAGGGACCTCTAAGGTCATCTTAGTCCAACCCCCCTGCCGTGGGCAGGGACATCTTCAACTAGAGCAGGTTGCTCAGAGCCCCGTCCAACCTGACCTGGAATGTTTCCAGGGATGGGGCATCCACCACCTCTCGGGGCAACCTGGGCCAGTGTTTCACCACCCTCAGCGTAAAAAAATGTCTTCCTTATATCTAGTCTAAATCTAGCCCCCTTTAGGTTAAAGCCATTCCCCCTTGTCCTGTCGCAACAGGCCCTGCTAAAAAGTTTG
>NW_008796044.1:10645084-10648460 GCF_000699145.1 Aptenodytes forsteri | reverse complement strand
ACCCCCCTTTAGTTTAAAACCATTCCCCCTTGTCCTGTCGCATCAGGCCCTGCTAAAAAGTTTGTCACCATCTTTTTTACAAGTCCCCTTTAAGTACTGATAGGCTGCAACAAGGTCTCCCCGAAGCCTTCTCTTCTCTAGGCTGAACAACCCCAACTCCCTCAGCCTTTCCTCATAGGAGAGGTGTTCCAGCCCCCTGATCATTTTCGTGGCCCTCTTCTGGACCTGCTCCAACAGGTCCGTGTCTTTCTTATGCTGAGGGCTCCAGAGCTGGACGCAGTGCTCCAGGTGGGGTCTCACCAGAGCAGAGTAGAGGGGCAGAATCCCCTCCCTCGACCTGCTGGCCACGCTGCTTTGGATGCAGCCCAGGATATGATTGGCCTTCTGGTTAGTAACAAATTCAAGGAACAAAGTTGGGACAGTGATTGCAAGCAGCTGAGCTAGTTTGCTTTAGAGGGTTGGTTTACTGAGCAGCAGAGCTGTGGTAGCTGCTCATATATGGGTTTCTTGCCTGCCCCAAATAAGAAACCTCACCTTTGGTAGGTTAAACTGACGGTTTACACCATCAATAGATTGGGGCAGGAGTTTGCATTCGTTCACGTAGCTCAGGTGATGAATTGCTAATTAGTCTGCAACTGCAGTTCATCCCAGACCGTGCCATATCTGTACTCAACACAGTTAACAGGGCTCTGACCGCTTTCCTCCCCATCTCCTGTGCCCACCACAGGTTTGTGAGGACAGCAATCCCATTCACACAGGAACCCCAGCGGGACAAGCCAGCCAATGTTCAGCCGTATTACCTCTACGGATCCAAGGTCAGTAAATGAGCCACAACAGCCAGAAGGGGTGGATGTTGGAAGCATTTATTTAGGAAGAAAGAAATGCAAGAACTAGTTCATTAACAGAATGGCGGGTGCAAATGTGCAGGGCCACGTTGCCATGTGAAACCAAAAAGCCGTGCAAGAAGCAGATTCAGTGTGCTTTTGCTATTGCTTTCCCATATTCTTCTCCATAACATGCCTATGTTAGGGGATGCTGACACTGCTCTGTGCTTGGTGTTGGCACCGAGACCAAGTCACATCCATCTAAATGCGCAGAGAGGAGAGCAAGTTGGAGCTCCAAAGCAGTGCTCCTCCCCGAGGAAGGTACCACTTCAGGAATCCCATTTGTAGTTCAAAATGGGAATTACTAAAATACTTGTGTGTGCAAATACAGACTACATAATACTGACAAAAAGCTTTTTTGTCAGGCTACGATTACTGTTTACACAGGCATTACAAGGGCTTGGGGTGTGATGCTAGTGGAGGATCGCTCAAGTGTGAATCTGCTTGAGTGGAGTTTATTTCTTGTGCACGTTGATTAATGACTCTGAAGTGAACCTACAGCACTGATGCAGGTTAGCTAATGACACTACAGTCAGCCAAGCCTGGCTGTTGCCAGAGAGCTGACTTCGTTTCTTTTTAAAAAACCCTCAGCAAATGAGAATATTTTTGTCACTTGACAAAAATCTTTCTCCCTGCAACCAATGTCCCTGCCTCATGTTCTACCCTGGGACAAACAGCCCCCATGGACACACAGACAGTCCTGTTGGCAAGAGCTGGGAAACAGCAGCACGAACCAAACCTCTAAGCAGGGTCCCCTTCTATTTTGATCATTGAAGGCCGTGCTGTGGCAAGATGGCCCTTTTATCATCGCTGTTTTTATAGGAAAAAAAGCAGTGGGGGGAGCTGTACGGACTCTCCCTCATGAAACTGGAGCTCCTCATTAGCACAGTGGTCATGGGGACTTCCAGAAGCTCATCTCTCAGTCCGTCGTTCAGTGGACCCTCCGGCGAGCTGCTGCCTTCGCCCACTTCTTCGGGGCTGGCATCGGGATGCTTCAGCCTCACAGCCCGGTGGCACCGTGCAGACCAGAACTGCAGGCAGCCATAGGCCAGGAGAGCAATGAAGCAGAGGAGCAGCAGGCTGCTCACCATCCACATGGAGGTGGTAGGTTCGTGTTTAGAGCCGCCGAAAACCAGGGGTGTTTTGTCCAGAGTGTGGAACGTGGTGCAGTGGTTGCTGGAGGGGTAAGAGTTCTTGCACGTGATGCAGAGGACATAGATGGTGGATGGCGTGAGTTGGTGGAGGATGAGGGAGCTGAGGGGGTGAGGAACTCGCTCCTCACGGTGGAAGTTTTGGCGTAAATAGCCGGCAAAGATGCTGTTCCAGTTGGGGCGGTACATGACATGGTAGTAGTTCTCTGGACAGGGGTTGTTCATGGCCCAGGAGACGGTGGCACTGGTGTAAGTGATGTTGTGCACTTCTATGTTCATCGTGCCCCTGTAACCAGATGCAGGGAGAGGCTGAGTTTCCCGATTCGTGTACAGGCTCAAAGGCCACTGACATCAGTGAAGTCTTTCCACTGGCTTTACTGGCCCTTAGATTGGACTCAGGACTATGCCTGGCTAGCTTAGATTAGATGCTAGGTCTTAGATGACTAAAATTACAGAAGATGAATCCTGCTAGTGACCAGACTACTGTATCACCCTGCTTCATGACCAAAAAAACCAACTGGGACATAGGCTGCGCTTTATGCTCTAGTTAGATTTTTAAAAAATCTCATCTTTTTGACTGGTTTTCTATATAGGAAGCTTTTTTAGCTTTTTTGTTTCCCATGGAATAGAAAGGATACTGCAAGTGTGATTAGCATAAACTGATCATTAAGCTAGCTCCAGCTTGCCTTGCAGAGCTTCCAGTAGATATTTTGATTTTACACAGCTTTTCAAATGCTATTTAAAAAGCTGTATAATGATTAATTTACTAGTTTAAGTTGTTGCTGCATTTTCTGTACCTAACTTGTTGCTTAATAGAGTATAAACTCCTCCTGTTCCTACAGCATCTCACACTGTAATATCAGGATCTTAAATGTGAAATCCGAAGGCTGGTGAAATATAAAATCAATGCCTTTAGGAAAGTACAAATATATGAATAATAAGTATAAAGCTCTCCCCCAGATAAAAGACACTGACCGCTAACAAACTACTGTTTAACGATAGCCACAAATCACTTCAGTACATCACTCCTTAGATCCCCAAATTGCTCTCTGAGCCTCGCTGCAGGGTTATCTCTCCCAACCAGCCGAGTGCTCTGAGCAGAAGCTGCGTGCGATAGACCTGGTTTCTTTTTTTCTTTCTTCCTTTCTCTTTTAATATAACTAACTTTCCTTTAATTCACTCAAGCAGCAGCTCATCTTAACGACTGTTTTAACCATTCTTACATGAAGAGCAGAACAGCACACGCGCCCATCGCTGAGCCCTCCCAGAGCCATGGGCAGCCGCTTACCTCCCTGGGCAGGTCCGCGGCAGCCCGTCGGTGCTGGTTAGCAGCGTGGCCAA
>NW_008796044.1:10642679-10644911 GCF_000699145.1 Aptenodytes forsteri | reverse complement strand
CGCTTGCCTCCCTCCTGCCTCTGCTAAATTCCTTCCCCGCACGCTGCCTCGTATTATACCCGTCTGGGGCTCCGTCATCTTTCACCATAGCAACCAATAGGAAAGGATGGGCAGGCATCTTCGAGTGATTTGGGAATGTTATCCCTAAAAGCTTTTGCCTGGGAGAAGTATGTGTCTCTGAGGCAGAAAAAAACAAGCCAGGGCAGGTTTTTTTGCTGGCTTGTTTGGCTTGGTTGCAGTTTTCTTTTTTTCCCCTGTCCACAGTCCCCCAGCAAGACCACCACTGCACCCCAGCAGGGTCTGGGGTTGGAGACACGTTGGCACATGGTATGAAATCCGGGATCCTGGCCTGCGGTACACATTGATAGTTTAGTACTCAGGGGCTTTGTCTTTAATTCTATGATTTCTTGCACATATAAACTACTGATGTAAGCCAAAGCCAGTGAGCAATAGATTTTCGTCCCTGATGCTGCAGCGATGTCCATTAGCTTTTTAATACTTTCTAAGCTGTGTGATGGGAATAGGAATTGTTTTCAAAGACCTCGACCTCCTGCTGAACTCCCATGGGATTAAGACAGGCTCTTCTTTGAATGCCCCTGCCTTATAGACAACTCGGGGATGTCCCATCAGTCTGGTGAGAGGGCAGGAGGGAGAGGCAAAGCCAGTGCCAGCAGTGTTCAGGGGAGCAGCCCGAGTCTGTGGCCGGGAGGGGACAGACGTGGCACTGGGCCTGGTAAGGAGAGGCTCTGAACAAGTGACTCGCTGCTCTCTGAAGCCAAAATGTGTTTGAGAGAGGAACTTTCCCAGAATAAATGTTGGTTCTGGGTCTGGAGTTACTTATTCCATGTTGTTCCTGGAAAGGTGCTTGCAACGTTTTGAAGATCTTCTAAATATCAACAGTGATGAGATGATGCAAACTACATGAGGAGGGGCTATTACAAGCCTGGAGGGTATGTGTGGCCCTTGCTTTTGATTTACATTTTGCAGTTCTGGATGTTTTGGTTTTGTCTTCCAAGATCTGTATTCTCTTCTGTCTCTGTGAGTGAGCTGCGGCTGCCAGCGAGCTGGAAGCTGGGAGCAGAGATGAAAATAATTATGGGCAGGGATGGAAACGAAAGTGCTCCCAGGTGGCTTCCTGCCATTTACATGGCTTGGTCCTGCTTACAAAAGCAGGGGGATAGAGAGCTCTTAGCTGGTCCCATGCTGCGAGTAAAGTCCATCCTTGCCTGCAGGGAGAGACCTGAGGATACAAATCCGTGCTTCAGAAAGGTGGATTACACCTTTTCATGAGAGTGCCTGCAGGGAGAGACCTGAGGATACAAACCCGTGCTTCAGAAAGGTGGATTACACAAGGTAGTAACGTTTTCATGAGAGAACTGCTTTGTTATGGCGTTTGGATTGTTGAGTTTGTCAGTGTTCACAGTTGCTTTGAAATTAAATTTCAATTGTTCACAAATAAGATGTGTTAGGAGAAAAAGAAGAAACCAAGGAAAACAGGAATAGCTGGATTAGGTCAGCAAAGGGTCCTGCTGACCTTTCTCCATGCAGTGATCCATCCTGCTAGCTCAAAGGAAACCACAGCAAAGCTTTCAGTGGTGTTGGTATTACCTGCTCCCAAAATCAAGCTTGCACCAGTTTACGCTGGTGATGAGCTTGAAATTCTCATTTCCCAGGATGAGAAGATGCCAAATGCCAGTGCCAGGACTACTCCAGCACTGGTGTTTCCTATATCTGCAGGTGGACCCGGCTGTGGCCCTGCCTGGGACCCCTCACTCCTCACCATAGGATGCAAACAGCGGGCGCGCTCCAGTGGCCAGCAGAAACTGAGCCATTTTCTGCCATTGAGCCACTTATAAAACGCAGCAGGTTGCCAAGTCTACAAAGAAGCTGCAAAATTACCAGCAACACACTACTTACTGCTCATTGACCACTTTTTAGCTCTGTAAATGCTTTAGATTGGGCTTCATTTATGTATTTCCATGAGCCCTTCTGTTTTTCTTGGCACTGCTGGACCGAGGGTCACGCCAGACTTGCTGGAAATCCCTGGTTCCCTCTCCTCCCCCCCCCTTTTTAAGCGAGCAAGCAGATGTAACCTGAAGGACAGTGCATGCTGCCGGCGCTTGCAAAAATAGTTACGGCGCGCGAATGGGATGGAGCTGCTCTATTTTCTACTGCCGTGTCTGCAGCAGCAGCACAAAGGTGTTAAGGAGCTGTGGCTGCTACAGGGGGGGG
>NW_008796044.1:10616698-10642546 GCF_000699145.1 Aptenodytes forsteri | reverse complement strand
TGTTAATAATAGCAGTGTATACAGTCACTGAAAATCGGTAGTTGGTATAGCAAGGCATTAGGCTGAGACACAGAATATATACTGACACAGCCTCTATACACAGAATATACACAGACACAGTCTCAATATGGTATATAAACATGCCTGCTGCATTGTACATCACCTGTCCATCCCAGCTAGGGAATATGTATTTTTTTTGCATGAAAGTCTTAGCAACTGGCTGATACAGCTGAATATGGTAAAAGCTTTATAGGGAGAGTGAAGGTTGCTTGTGGCAGGGGAAGGAACCAGGCCATATTCAGGCAGTTTAACTTAGAGACCTTCCTCTGACTTTTTTAGAGACCCTTCACTGACAATTCTGGTCAGAATTGTTTTTCACTTTCTTAGACACCATCTCAGCTGTCACACTGAAGTTAGGTTGGCTGGGAGCCTGGACTAGACTTGAGCTATGCGCAAGTCCTTTTTTTGTCTCTAAGTATATTCCTCTTTCATTAGCTCTTCAGTTTTCCAAGGAGGTTCTTGCACAAGCGGTATTATCTGTCTGTTATCTCTCTCTGATCTGTTTTATCAGATAAAACCCTCCCTGCCTTTCCTCAGGTGAGCTCAGACAGGTCTAGGTGATGGCCAACAAGAAGCTCAAAGACGTGGAAATGATAACTGGGTTTTGTTTTGCTTCATTTGCTGCTGAATCTGCTCCGGAGCATCCCTAGTAACCTCATGAGCTCCCAAAGCAACATGGGGGCCTTCCCCACACACTCCCAAGTACTGATGGCTGTCCCTGAGACCTGGGCGCAGGGTGGGACACCTGGGCTCTGTGGGACACTGGGAACTCTGCCCCACGCTGCAAATCCCAGCCTGCCTGCACTCCCAGCCTCCCAGCCCCAAAACCTGCCCGTTTGGCCCCAAACCAAAGGTGGGGCAAACCTCCGCAGTGTCTTTGGCAGCTGCTGCTCCTGAGAATGGTAAAACCTCTCAAGAGGCAGCGAGATCGGGGGCTTTGCTCTGGCTCTCCAAGGGGGTGGAAGCTGCTGCCCAGCATGGGGGAGCGAGCCGTGCCATGCAGCCAGCTTGTACGTTCAGCTGCTTTGTCTTAAAATACCCGCTGGTGTCATTTTTTACATCCTACAGTCTTTACCCCAAGCTGTGTATCTCACCCTTAAATGGAGTTATATTTTTAATTGCTGGCAGAGTATTATTATTAGACACAAGTCTGCTGCTAATGCGCTGTGTGGCTCTGCGGAGAGCTTGATGAACCTACCTCATCTTGCAGACAGGCGGGGATGAATCATCCCACTCATCTGCAGCCAATGCATGTCCTAAAATGTGTCTTCTCCCAATCAGCCTTATCGCTGGGACCCCCACTTGAGGGAGAAGCCCGCTTGAAAGCTGCTCTCCAGACCCATTATCCCACTCAGAGGCGAGGGAGCGCTGCGAGGTGGGCAGTTGCACAGCAGCACCGTCCGCTCGCTGCCCGAACAGCGAAATGTCAGCCCCGTTATGGGGAAAATCTGACCAATTGCTCCACAACTGGGTACTGATGGTGGCCCATCTCAGGGGAACCAAGGCACGTGCACAGACTGGAGACCTGGCTCCTAGCTGTGGAGCAGCAAAGATGCTTCCACAAATGAGCGTGGATTCATGAGCCCACTGAAATGGGGGTATTTAGTTCCCCCCTAGTCTGGATGAACCACCAGTTTGTTAACCATGGGGAAATAACAGGGTAAAGGAGCCTATGGAGAGGCCATCTCGGGGCGCGAGGAGCCATCTCAGGGCCGCCTGGCTCACCCCTGCAGCAAGTCGCTTTCTGGAGGTACCGGGGCTGGAATAATGCATTGCAAAAGCCACAGCAACAAAATGCTGCGGGAGCGTGGCTGGGCTGGGGCCCTGGCAGGTTACTGGCTTCCCTCTGGGATGATCGTGTCGGCCATTTGGCAAATGTTACAGCTGGACATCACCTGGTGTTTAACCAGACACACTTTAGAAAACATAAACTATTGCTGTTTTTCACATGTATCAATGTGCGTATCTAATGGCTTTGGATCAGCCTCTACCAGAGAGATTTTTAAAGACTTGGTTATCTAAGAATGGAGATACAAACCTAAGCAGGATACTCAAAAGCAATTCTCGTAACAGGAGTTGGCACCCAAGGAGCTTTGAAAGTAGTCTTCTGTCTGCCCAAAGAATTTTTAAATTCTTGCCCGTACTTGTTCAGGGCCCTTTTGTTTAGTTTTGATGGGAGAGAAAGTTCACACGTTGTGAATGAACGCACTACAGAGCCTCCAAGGTAGCCTTTCTGTACATAATAGTATTAAAGAGGTTTTTTTCACCTACCAGGACCAGGCGAAATTATATTTCACAGAAAGTAGGGGACTTTCTAACTGTGTCTTCTTTCTGCTAGCTCTTTCAAAGAGCACCTAGGAATTATAGTAGGCAATAAGCTGCTGGACCAGAGCAGTGGGGCTGTAACAAAATGAGGCACGATTAATTAATTAATTGATTAAAGCAACTGACAAGTCTATGAAAACGCAATCAGTACATCTGATACTGTGAAACTCTATATCTGAGAGCAAAAGAAAATACTTTTCCAATTCTTAGCAGATGACTTCACTTTGTAACTCATTAGTAACTCAAGTGTTAAAGTAAATCTCAAGGGAGTGAGGCGGAATTGGAGGACAACTGAAGCCTTCAGCTGGCCGTATTGCAATTGCTGGGAGCAGCAGGTGTTGGAGGGTAGACAACATTTTGTCCTATTCTACGACTTCAGCACTTGCTCCCTTTCACCCTAAGCTCTTCAATGCATTGGGCCCTCCGCTCTCTTGGCTCCATTAGTGGCAGGGAAGGAAATCCCTGTAGAGTGGGGTCTGTGATATCTGCAGGGAAGCAAGCTCCCTGCTGCGTGAGGATGCACTGTGCCTCTAATACACAGTGTTCACACAAGAAGCAAAGTCAGCCTTGCACAGTGCTTTTGGGATACAGTTTAATTTGTTTTCTTATCCTTGTTTAAGAAAGATCTTTTAGTAAGCATGAGCCAGGGGGTTTATCTGTGTTTTGCTGGAAGGGGCAGTACGTGCCAGAATCTTTTCAAGAACGCGCTTTTTTGCTGTTTACTGAGGTTGCAGTTGTTATAGATGTCATGGGGGGAGACTGCAGCCCTTCTCTGCTGGGCTGAGTCATGATGCCAACACTTCTATTGCAGAGCCCAAGCTGAGCATGTGGTGTCTCAGCTAAATCTGAATTTTCAGTATTTTTTTTGCAGATCACACAAGTGAATTAATTCCCCCTACTTCTGTTTCCATCAAGCCAAATGGATCCTATAAATGTTCCAGTGACAAAACATTGCAGCAATTTCCACATTTCCAAGATTACACTGATAGAGTGTTCCTGGAAATCACTCTCTCTTTTCTGCTGCTAAAAATTTTCTGGGTCCAGAGCCCCAGGTATTATTCTCCCTACAACAGGGTCAGAGTCTTGCCCTTTTCACAGTCCCATGAGGATGTCTGTTAAGTACAGAGGCTGATGTAGAGCTTTGCAGGATGCAAAAAGGATCTTTTCCATGCCTCTTCCAACTGCCCTTAGGCTCAGACGCTGCAGTTTCTACTTTTCTTAATAAGCCTCATTTAAAGCAAGTACCCATAGAAAAAAAAATCTGTCTGGTTACCCATATATAAAGCTTCTTTGTTTTAGTAGAGAAGAATTTGGGTTTGAAGAGGCAAAGGGCTAGTGAACTGAAATCCTTGATCGGGAATGTATGGGAGAGTAAATTACCTTGGAAATGAAAGTGGTGTTGCTACATAGCAGGATAATGAACCTTGTGACATGACAGTGTGTTGAGATTAGAATATGTCTGACTATGTAGGAAGAAAAGCAATCTCCTCTTTGCCACAAGAAGTAGAAGAAATGGGAATTGTCATGGGTATTATTATTTCTCCTTCTGTATCTTAAAAATTATTTGAAGTGATGGGACATAATACCGTGATAAGAGAATTACTTACAGGTTTGGCAAATGCTCCTGTCTAACTGTCATTGGGCTTCTAATTTCTCAGCCTCTCAACATTGCCTACAGTCACATCTATAGCTCCTACCGCAATTTTGTGGGACCACCTCATTTCAAGACGATCTGCAGGCTTCTTGGCTATCAAGGGATCGCAGTGGTCATGGAAGAGCTGTTGAAGATCGTCAAGAGCCTGGTAATTCTGAGCCTAACCCTGGCGATGGAGAAGCCTCGATGCCTTGAGAGGCGCAGGTTGGACAGTCAGCCTGGGCTTTGGGTTCAGGGTATTCACATTTGGGCATCTTCATGTCCCTTGATCCACACTGAAACACTTGTATTAACGGTGTGATTTTCACTGTTGCTGAGGAATCCCACTGATTCCCGTGGGATGATGGAGTGTTTCCACCATCTTGAAGCGTTAACTGTGATCAACCACCTACATCTTGGGGTGATAGAGTTGGTGTGCTGCTTTGCTAAAAGCCATCGAGAAGTGATTGGGTGGGACATGGCACTCATGGTCCCTCAGCACTACCTATGCTGCAGTCTGGGAGACCTTCAAGACATGTGCTCGTGCTCAGCAATAGCACAAGAGCAGTCTGTCTCACTGCTTTTTATACCCATGGAGAGCTGCAGGAAGGTAGAGAGTGGGCAGCAAAACTGATGAAACCAACTTTTTGAGTCTTTATAAGAAAACTCCTGCTATAGGTGAGTCCTTATTCAAGCCATACTGTCCATTCCCATCAGATATTCAGAAGCCAGGCTGCCAATAGCCCTATCTGCTTTCTAGTTCTCTCTTCTTTTTCAGAAGAGAAATGTGATGTCCGCAGGGAAATGATCCCGTGTGCTCCCTAAGGGCACTAACAATACCGAGCATTAAGAAGGGAGGAGGGAGCATGCAAAAATGTGTAATTTTTCAGGTCATGCCTTTCTACTAAAACCCTTGCTTTACTGGAAAGACAATTTTCATTCATTATAAATATTTAAATTCTGTTTTGGCTGCAATGACATCATTTTGAACTTGTCTAACAAAGCAATGTAAAACTGAAAAGCGTAAATCCAGTTTCCCTTCTGTAAAGCATAATAGTTACTGAAGATGTAATTTGTGTCACTTAGTTGAAAACGCTGTAGCTGGTGTGCGAGATCAGACAGCATTCAGCACAAAGACAAAGATTTTATGTTTGGCTAAATAGTCTTTAGTGCATAATCCCGTATAATGTATCTACAGGATGCAGGTGTATAACTCCAAATGACAGCAAGTGCTTTTAACTAAGAAATACACTTTGCTCTTGTCCATATTAGTTCAAAAAAACAGATCTGCAGAAACTTGTTCTCTACATGCATGTAAATTCTTTTTTGAACTCTGAGTATCTAGTGATCATTCCTCAGGTGGAAGGAGCATTTCCTGTGCTGGGAAATGACTCCTTTAGCAGCTCTGGTGAAATGCTTTTTGGGTTGGGAGCACAAGTCCAGCTGGATCTAAGACTGAGCCTTGTTTGGATTTCAGCTGCAAACAATGCAAACACAGCAAGCTGTATTTTGAAGTCAAAAATCCATGCAGCTGTGATTTATTATTTGGGAGGAAGCTGTAAAAGCACTTTAACTCCATGCACTTGGGCTGAATTTTATATTTGGGGGAAATCCAAATTAAGCAAGTTCTTCTTGGACTCCAGCTGAAATTCCACCCTGTGCTGTCAGATGTGGACCTGTCCACAACCAACCCTCTTTCAAAACCAACGCCAGGAGAAGCCGTCATTCCAGTTTAACCTCCCTTTGTCTCCGACAGCTACAAGGCACCATCCTGCAGTATGTGAAGACTCTGATCGAAGTAATGCCCAAGATATGCCGCTTGCCAAGACATGAATATGGCTCTCCAGGTGGGTGCTACAGAAAGATGCACAACGGTTGGAACAAGAGCTCACCCACACGTTTGTACAGCATTTACTCAGGCACACACTAGTAATTGAGCAAGGTTTGGCACCTGACATGCCAGTGCAGCATGCAGCCCGGGCTCGTTGAAGACTTTGAGCTTCTTTGCTGTTGACTCTAGAACATGTACAGGAAACTTTTCCAGGAAATCTCCTGTTGGAAATTTCCCTTTGAACACACAGATGACCGATAAGGGAATGCCTTCTAGTAGCTTATGTTTTGTTTTCAGGATTTTGTAAGCTTTTGTTATTGTGGGTTCACTAACATTTTTCAAAAGCTCTACTTAGTTGATGCAAAGATTTTTTGCAGCATGACTGCAGTCTGCCTTTGAGGTGGATGGGGAAACTTTGGCTGGTATACGTGAGCCAGCACCAGGACATCCATTACAGACTTGAATCTCTTTTTTCCTCTGATTAGGAAATCCAAGGACTTTATATGAATTACTCCCTATTTCCCAAGGGTTACTGAAAGCAGGATTAGATACTGCGTGCTAGTTCTCCCCAGTGCCAGTCTCCGTCTATCCGTTTAGCAGTTACAGCTTGCAATTTGTGATTAAGGAAATACCAGGATTGTCTTTTTATCCAAGTCATCGGAGGGTGATTCTGCTCTCGCTTTTCTGACCGTCCTTCCTTGTCTTTTAAGGAATCCTGGAGTTTTTCCACCATCAGCTGAAGGACATCATTGAGTATGCAGAGCTGAAGACCGATGTGTTCCAGAGCCTCAGAGAAGTGGGCAATGCCATTCTCTTCTGCCTCCTTATCGAGCAGGCTTTGGTAAGGCAAAACCCCCTGCACCAACAGATCGTACTTGAAATTGCCAGCTCAAGAGTATAAGTGGAAGTGGGTTCTCCAGCAGAAGAATTTGGGAAATGTTACCTTCCATCTTCTCATGTGCTCAGGGTCTGTCTGGGCCTGTGTTATTGGGGTCTGTGGGCATGTCCATGGGGATGGTATGCATTGGCGCTTGGTCACTGACATCTGGGATTGCTGAAGGAGAATCTGAATACTGGAAGATCTAGATTTAATTCTTGGACCCAAAGCTACCCCTTGTTCATCCTTCTCAGAAATAAAACCAACTGGAGCTTATTTCTAGATTGTAAGCTCTCTGGGGCAGGGATCAATACTTTTTTATATACATATTTGTACAGTGAGAAGTAGATTTGAGCCCTGTGCTCTTTTGGGGTGCCAGTGCAATGAAAAAAACCTGATTGATTCTAATGGTGATAAGGATAAAGCAATCCAACAGGAAGGAAATCTCAGAAGAGCTGATAATGTATTTCCTATGACTTAACTTCACTGAAAACTTAGCTGGAGTGACGACTTGGCATTGCCCCCTGCACAAGTGTTTTGCACGTGCACAAGTCTCTCAGTTCATGTGATGCCCTTTCTGGTATGGGGCAAAGGCTATGGCTGAGTGCCACACATCTTAGCTTCTAGTTTTTCACACAATGAATTTACCTTGTAATGAATTTATCTCACAATTTGGCCTAGAACCAACTGAGGAGTGTTCAACAACACAATTTTACATTAAAATGCATATTTCATGTCATAATGGTTTTGGCAGGGTTGTTTCAGTTTTTCCAGAAGTATTTCAGAAAGACTTCCCTAGCATAAGACAGGATTTCCAAGCAAAGCCAGAAAGTTTTGTTCAGAGCAAAACCAGAAGGAAGTTCAAAGATTCCAAGTTTTATCCAACCATAGAGCACACAGAAAACTGAAAATCTCTGCGTGTCCTCAAAATGGATATTTCTGCACTTGCCTTTGCATTTTAACCCTGGATATAGAGACTTTTAGTTCCCGATATGATATATCAAACACATTCAGTGAGCAGTAGTTGCGTAAGATTAAAAAAACTAGAGAGATGTATATCACCCAGCAGCTTGGCTTTATTTTATAGAATGACCAGAGTTGCCAACTATATCCTGGTAGTTTCTGTTCCTTTTGGGGCTTCGTCACTGCCTTCTGCTGTTCTCGGTGTTGGATTTTATGCTGGATGTACTGCATTTGCCTCTTCCGTCCCATCTTTAAATGGATACTTAAGGGACACATGGTTTCTTGTAGAAATCCTTCATTTCAATGCAAAAATGTTCCTGCAGTCCCAGGAGCTGTACATCAGCAGTATACTGGCATTTTAGAATAGCAGAAAATAAAGAAAAGAAGATGGTGAGAATTTGGGGGTCCTTTTAGGAAGGCTGCCCATCAAAGTCCACATCTGCCCACTTTCCGTGCCAGCCAAAGTCTCTCCCTCTCTGATCCCCCGTTTTTCCACACAGAAATAGATTCAGAATATAAAGCCATTTTGCACGCAGCGAGCACTGGTTCTCGCTCGCTGGAAGATGTTAGATGCCTAGAGCCATCACGTAACAAGATTTTCCCTCTTAACGGAGCTCTTACGCAGCAGGAGCAATTGCTTTTATGGTGCAGTTATCTTCATAGCTGTCAGAATGATCTAAGGCTGGTGGTATTTGCTGGCAGAGACTGCTGTAGTGAAGATGTGCAGTCTGCTCCATTCTACCCCCTTTTAATTGTTTAAATTTGAGGAATGAGGGGTTGCTTGGGACTAAATTTCTAAGCAGAATTCTTACTCTCAGGTAATGGGCCTTGGGGAAAAGATCTATTAGTAACATGACTAATTTTGGGACAGATATCAGGTGACTGTAGGCTGCAAATGGTGAAAATACTCTCTTTATCAGAGGGAAACAGCAGTGGAAGAACATTCATCTAGGAACAAATAGTGTTTTGCAAACAAAATAACCAAGGTGACAGGCACACTCCGTTAGCATCAGCATCTCTCTGCCCGCGGAGGGAC
This sequence comes from Aptenodytes forsteri, assembly GCF_000699145.1. Lineage (NCBI taxonomy): Eukaryota > Metazoa > Chordata > Aves > Sphenisciformes > Spheniscidae > Aptenodytes > Aptenodytes forsteri. The sequence continues at coordinate 10,633,821 of NW_008796044.1, read as the reverse complement.
CCCGGACTGTTCCTGTCCCTCCAGCACTGTGTCACAAACTGCACTCCCACAAACTCGCTCTCATCCCAGCATCCATGCGCCAGTACAGCCTCCTGCAGCTCCATGCTCCACTGTCCTCTCTCTCTTGACTGGAAGGTGGGGTATCCCCCCATGCATCCCAAACAGACCCAGCCGAGTCATTCCATCTGGCCCCCAAATATCTTTTGCTACGCTGTCATGACCTGCTTTCGAGTGTGTCTAAAACTCTACAATAAGCTCAGAACTGAAAGCATGTCCTAGAACTAGACTTTTGTAGGAGCAAACTAATGCCTTGTTGTGACGCAATGCCTCTGTGTTAAACAGCTTTGGTTTCCTTGCTGCTGTTTCCCATCGCAGACTCGTATACAATGTATTGTCAGCCATCGCTCCTCAGTCTCCGCCTGCCTATTTCTAGGTTTCTCCTCCTTGCGCATCTGTGTTTGGGATTATTGTTTCTCAAGTGCATCAGCATGCATTCTCTCAGGTGGCATCTCATGATGTTATTCCTCTCTGGACTTCTGTATTATTCTCCCTGGTGCCCACACCACTGGGATTCTGGTCCGATAGCCCTGGCTGAGAACACCATATGAACAACCAAATAATTTCAGACCAACGTATTATATACCTATTTGCAATAGAGCCATGCATCAGTATATTTTACATGTACACATCTGAAAATAACTAAGCCAAAGGGTAATTTCCACCTGGGCACTCTCTGTAAAAATAAACAGCAGGAAGTCATCAGGGTAAGATGAAACTGAAACCTCCATGTTCTTTATCCCCTCTGAGTTGCAGTGCTAGTAAGCGGGACAGAAAATAAATGTAAAGCTCTGGCCTTGTATCAGCAGGAAGTAACTTATTTGAGTTAAGGAAACTTCCCGTCTTAAGTTGAGAGGTACTTCTTCCAGTTTTAGTTCATTTAGGTTCAAACCATTGGAGTTACTACTGAGCTGGGTTGGATTTGAATAGGTGCCGTAGACATGAATTGTTGTAGTGTTGCCCAGGCCCCTGAGCCATACACTCAACCCCTATAGGTATTTTTTAACTTACTTTATCTTTCTTTCTTCCTGCCTCAGTCCCAGGAAGAAGTTTGTGATTTGCTGCATGCTGCTCCCTTCCAAAATATTTTGCCCAGGGTCTACATCAAAGGTAAGAAGCTGAGAGGGAAGCAGTGGACAGACTCAGAGGTCTCTGCCCAGAAGCTGTTTCTCTCCCATTTCTGCTGAGGATTAGTTCTGGCCCTGCTTCCCCCTCGAAATAGATACGTGGATACAGCCAAAAGTCAGGTGGAAACAAATGCCAAGGGTGCATTTTCTGTAGCCTAGTTACAGACTGAAACCTTAGTCAGTTTGGGGGTTCCCTTAAGGTTTTAAAGCCATTTCACAGCCTCTTTGGAGAATGACAGCATGAAATGTCCATCTCAACAGGAGTGATCAGTAACAGGGACATGCTTTTGGACATGTGTGATTAAGCTGCTGCTGAGACTGCAATCGCACATCCCTCCCTTCTCTGCATCACTGGTTCCCTCATTCGCTGTCGGTTTGGCTCACTGATCCAAAGTCTCATTGGATGGTTGCTGGGGGGCAGCTCTGAGCAAACTCGGCGGAAATTGCGGGTCTCCACTTCCTCCTCTCATTTCACTGTTTGCTGCTCGCTTGACAGAAGGAGAACGCTTGGAGGTGCGCATGAAGCGTCTCGAAGCCAAGTATGCCCCACTTCACCTGGTTCCCTTAATAGAGAGGCTGGGCACTCCGCAGGTAAGGATTTCATTGAAAGGGATGGCTGTTGAAAATTCATAGCAGTCCCCAGATGGCCTGTTTGGCCTTGGGAAAGTGATCTTTTTTTTTTTTTTTTCCCCCAAAAAAAACCCATCAATCAGACAAAAAATCAGAATCCTTGCCCTAGCAGACACTTTGAAGGGAAATTTGTGAGTGGGTCCAGAGATGGTGTGTTGCTGCCTCTGGTCTGGAGAGCTGGCGGGGAGCTGTAAGGCAAGTGTGCTAGAAGCCAGCTCTGAATAAGAGCAACTCTGAAAAACTCTTCTTCTCCATTTTAAAAAGATGGAGAATTGCTGGGGTGGTTTGAGGGGAAACTTTGCAGGGCTGTCCCCGACTTAATCAATTGCCATCGCTTTTGGGGATCCCATTTTAGGGCTGCAGTGTGGTCCATTTTTAAGCTCATCCCTGTCAAGGAATACATCTGAGAATGGTTTCCCTCCTAGCACATGCTTAGAGCTTCAGCACATGCTTAAAATTATAGCTCCGTTTAAGTGTCTTCTTGAGATGGGTCTCAGCTTGGAAAAGATCTCCTGTGCAGAAATTGAATACTGTTAAAAATATCTCCGTAGATTGATCAATGTAATGGGCAAAATTTGAGCTCCATTGATATCAATGGCCAAACTTCCACTGCCTACTTAGTGGGGTTGATGGGATAAAAATCATTCAAAGTATTAAATGAATCAACACCCTTTTTCTGTAACGTACTGCCAAGGGAATGGAATGAACACTCAGTTGTATCAGGTGACAGATCTACGGCAGGCAGAAAGTTGTTGATTTTTTTTCTTGTTTTTCTGATGGATCAAGGACATTTTGAACTTTGCTTCATTGGAAATCATATGAAACAAAGAAATTGGCTGGATAACTGAGGGCTTTGTCTTACTTCGTAGACACTTCTCTCACTTCCCATTGACTTCCTTTTAAAGGAGACACTCGAGAAAAAGAATTCACCTCTGTGTTTTTGTGTCTTTGTGTTGGTCTTTCTATCTCTCCTTCTTTCCATGCAAAATCATCATTGAAATCTGCTATTAGAGTCCACTCGTTGCTTATCCCTGACATAGTTATGAAGGTGATGAAAACAAAAGGTATTTCATGTCCCACTAAAAATTAATTTTTCTGTAAACTGTTCCCATATTCATCACACAGGTACAGCTGAGTACCAGATCTTTTTTGAGCTCAGATGTAAATGAACACAAGAGTCACTTTCTATAGGTGCCTCCATAGCTTCTAAGCTTGCTCCTTATGCAGTTTTGGACATGCATTTTGGAAATGCAGTTTTGGACACAGGCCATATGGGATTTTTTCCTGCAGAACGCGTAAGTGCCTTTTAGCAATTGCCCAGAATCTGAGCAGAAGTTTCCTGCTAGATGCCTCTCCCAAAAGGTGGCTCTGTGCATTTCGTATAATTACGTGCTGTGAAGGGGCTGAGCCAGAGGCTGCTGTAGTTAGTGGGGATTTATCAGTCTTTGCAGGCTTTGGGTACAGTTCTTGCAAGCTTGCCAGTTAACAAGCTGTAAAAGAGGTATGGCACAACTGGATTTGTGCAATGGCAGGAAAACTGTCGGTGATTGTTGTAAATAATTGGTTTGCGCTGGGAATCCAGAAGCAGCTGTTTGATAGATGATTCATAAAGAACCAGGGGGGTCAAAGTGGTTCATTAAAGGAATTCTCTCCCTTTTAATGCTGATCATAGGGGTATTTAGTAAGGGATTTTCAAAAGTGCTTGGTGGAAGAAATGGGAGCCTTTCCTTTTGAAGACAGAGGGAATAGCTGAGCCAGCATAGTTGGCATCCTTTGATAATCTATCTCGAGAGCACCCTTCCTCTCCTGATCTTAGAAATCAGTGGGACCCCAGACTGTGAGGCCGATCTGGCCACAAGACTAATAGCTCTCCAGTCTGCCTTCACCATGTTAGATATCTACCTAACGGTAGTAGTCCTGTATCAAAGACTGGTCTTATGGTGATGAATTTTAGAACCAAATTCTGTCTGTGAATGTGTATAACTGAGTGGCCCTACGTCCTTTGAAAGCCAGATAACATCCCTTTCTAGATTAAGATTTCTTCAGAAACGGTATACTAAGATCATTGGACTAGTTTGTTCTCAAAAGTACCTGTTCTATCACTATATCTTAGCAAACAGTAATGCTAATACCTAATTTATATTTGAAAAGGCTTTACTTCTACTGTGTCCCCATTTTGCCATCATAGACTAGTGTGTGCAGATGCTGATCTGTACCCATAAGAGCTTGGAGCAGGTGAGGAGAGAGAAAGTGTACAGCCTTTAGCTATAAAAACAAGCTGGATAAAATAAAGCTTTACTTGCTAAGCAAACATATGCAAGTGCGTGCCATGAAACTGGTGATATCATTCCTGCGTTTAACAGATCTAGGGATCCCAGACCTAATCTGGCCTCTGCACAGCAAAACAGCTTTCCCTTGATATTTGCTATTAGTTGAACATTAATTGATCCGAGGCTCCCAGAACGTCCTTGAAATTGCGGCACCAGCAGGAACTGTAACGCTTCTAATTTCAGTAGCCACCAAACTAAAGATGCTTTAGGTTACTGCCAGCGTAAACTAATAGTCAGGAAAGGGGACATGCAGGCACATTCATGGTTTTTTAGAGTGGAATAAAGATGACCCAAGTAAACTGAGCATAATTCATGTTCTTAATGTCTGGCCAGGACACGTGCCTGCCTGTTGTACCAGATGTTCTGAGCCCCCATCATGATTCTGATCGGGATGACGTTTTTATAGGCATTACAGGGACGGCTGGAAATGGAGCAAAAGCTTAAAAACTACTTCAAGCTCCAGGAAGTCCTCTGGGATAGGCAGGGGGTGGGTAAATGTCACACTTGCTCTGCATGCCTCTGCCGAAGTGGTGAGAGGAGTAAAAGGCTCTGCCTGTGGGGCCAGGGCACTGTGGCAGCCACTTATCTAGCGGGGTGAGCACGGCAGAGCTGGAACCTCCCACAGCCACAGGCACGACTCTAACAGCACTCGGCTCCCATTTCCCATGTTATTTTTGGCAGCACTGCAAAGAAAAGTCAGTAATGCTGCTGGAAATGGCAAGAAATGGGGCAGCTAAGAGGATATCAGAGCAGCGAGCAAACTCCACGCTTGCACCCCAGCCCCACTCAGTGAGCTCAGTGGGGTCACTGCTCCCGTGCTGGGGGGAGGCCCTGCTTGCTTATTTAAAACCCCCTTTTTTTTTTCCTCTGGGGGAGCAATGGGGCTGAAATGAAGTCAATTCTCTTTTAATTTGCCTCTAGTGTAAAAGCCAAATGAACTCCATCCAATGGAGCCATTCCAGATTTGTACCTGTAAATCTGAGTGGGGATGTCACAGAAGTTCTCCACACATGTAAAGCTTTCACATCTGAAAAAAATATTATTTGACTTCCTTATAAACCACAGGTTTTCCAGTATTAAGGTTCTGGTGGCTTCTCATCTTCCTCAGAGCTTTTTAACCCTAACTAGAAAAGAAATCAAGAAAGCCATAGGCTATCTACATTTTAAAGAGATGATGGCAATGTCCTGGGAAGCAAAATGTCCCTGTTCTCTCCTGTTTTATTTTCGTAATCTGCAGAAATCATGAAATTAAACCCAGCAACGCTGAGTAGCACTAATAGAACAGCGTGCTAGCAGAATTAAGGATCAGTATTTCTGATCAGAGCTTTGCCTTCAACTTTTGTTTTCTGACGTACGTAGTTATTTCAAAAGATACTTAGGTTGGTGAAATATAATTGAGCACAATATTAAGTCTGCTTCCATTGGAGGGATGAGTATTCTCTGGTGGGGAGTGCCATGGGAGCAGCCATCAGAGGTAAGGTTGGACCTTGCATGGGATGTGTGTTAACTTTGAAAGAGTTGGGGAGACCGGCAAGCGTTAAGTCCAGCGAGAGGGTCTGTCTGTATTACATCGTCACGTCTGTTTCTTTGGTTGTCCTCCTCCTCAGCAAATAGCCATCGCCCGGGAGGGTGACTTGCTGACCAAGGAGCGGCTATGCTGCGGGCTGTCCATGTTTGAGGTGATCCTGACGCGAATTAGGAGCTATCTGCAGGACCCGATCTGGCGCGGGCCACCCCCAACGAACGGGGTCATGCATGTGGACGAGTGCGTGGAGTTTCACCGGCTCTGGAGTGCCATGCAGTTTGTGTACTGCATCCCCGTGGGCACCAACGAGTTCACTGCAGAGTGAGTGTCTGTCGGCTGGCTCTGCCATTAGTGCGGCTTGTGAGCTAGCGGGGCCGGCAAGCCCCCGGGATGCCCTCAGCTGCAGCGATAGCCTCAGCCAGCGTAGGGTACAGGGGGAATGTGGGTCCTTGATGAAGGGACTTTGTTGTGCATGGACATAAAGAGATGCCCAGAGAGCTTTCTGTCTGAACAGCTGGGGAAAAGAACAATGGAAAGGGACATGCCCAAAGGAACGTGCAGAAGGAGATGGGTAGATGGGCCAACAACCCAAGTCAGAGGCTGGATCCTCATCCATCTTACCCTGCACAGCCTTCCCCTGGTGTAATTCTGCATATCTCCTTCTGAGTTCATTTTCTCTAGGTGTATACCCACTTTCTAGGAGTAGGACTGAATCTGATTTCCCTAGGAACTCACCAAGGAAAGTTCCTGGTGCCATGGTAGGACTTCTCTTACCTAACTCTATCCTGTCACCTTTCCCCACCCCATCACCCTGTCCTCTTTCCAGGCAGTGCTTTGGAGATGGTCTGAACTGGGCAGGTTGCTCTATCATTGTTCTCCTTGGACAGCAACGGCGCTTTGACCTATTTGACTTCTGCTATCACCTGCTGAAGGTGCAGAGGCAGGACGGGAAGGATGAAATCATAAAGAACGTGGTAAGTTGAAGGGTGAGGTCCCAAAGAACCTGAACCAGCACACTTCTCTCTCTGTTTTCTGTCTTGCTTTGTCCAAACTCATAAATTACAACCATGCCCGGTGTTAACCTTATTCAAACTGGACACACTCGCTGTGAGATTTCCATCTGCAGTCTCAGCAGAGAGGCCAAGGTTTTAATTGGCTCGACAATTGAATCTTTTTTCTCCCAAAGCTTTTCCCTTCTTCCTGGGGTTGGGAAGCTGGAGCTGAGAAGCTGGTATTTCCAGCAACCATCCTGTGATCTCAGTGGCTTTATCAATAAGCAGCTGGGAGTCTAGATTTTAGAACAGTTAACTTAGGACCACTCACTGACCTTGTTAATGCTCTGTCTTGAGTCATCAAACCCTGTAATGAAGTGAGTCGCCGGTCCCTGGGAGGTGCTAAGTGGAACTGTAACGTGTTATAGCTGCTTTGCTTTAGCAGAGGTTTCCAGCAGCAGGGCAGAGGTACTGGTACTTTCTAGGTGGTCAGATGACATAAGACTCTCTTCATCTGCTGTTTTTCTCCCTCACCATCCCTCCAGCCCTTGAAGAAGATGGCCGACAGGATCAGGAAGTATCAGATCCTGAACAACGAGATTTTTGCCATCCTGAACAAGTACATGAAGTCAGTGGAAACAGACAGTTCCACGGTGGAGCATGTGCGCTGCTTCCAGCCCCCAATCCACCAGTCGCTGGCCACCACCTGCTAGTGTGGACACTGACCCTGTGCGGGTTGGGAAGGGAGAAGGGACTGAACCCAGAACAGCTGGGAGGGGTAAACTCGATGGCATGAGACCTGGCAACAAAGTAAGACTGGGTATGCCTACTACACACGAGGACGCATCTTCCCATCCAGCCCTGTTTGAGTGCATGTTCTTCTGTACCATCCCTGTGATCGGTTTTACTTGTAGCTTTCAGACTTGGGGGTGGGTGGGGGCGGGCGGGCGAAATGTGCTTTTCTTCCATGAAGTGGTCCGGTTTTTCCCTGTGATTCATCCAATCAAACGCATCACTCTGAAGCCATATTGCAGCCCCAAACGTGGGGGGGGTCCTGGAGGAAGAGCTCCGTGCTTCCGCAGCGCCAGGAGTCCACTCCCACCGCAGAAGCAATGGGGCAAATCACCCCCAATGACATGTGCCACCAGCCATGGAGCAGGAGGGTCTGAAGACAAGCCCCTGATTCACTCTTTAGGAGGAGGAAGGGATGAAGGCAGGATGTCACCTGTGGCAGCACCCTGAGGATCAAGTGATGGGTGCAGAAGAGCCGTGCCGGGCTGGTCTTGGATGGCTGCATGCCCCAGGCTGGGGCTAGCTTCGTGCTCTCTGCCACATCATTGGCCTTTCTAGCATCTGTTAAAGGGAGCTTTGGCACGTGGGTTTCAGAATAGCAATGATGTAGTCGCCAAATAATTCCTCAGCACTTCAGAGAGCTGGGGAAAGAGAAAATGGCCTGGCTTTTTCCCTGCTATGTGACATCCACTTATTTTAATGCAAAGGGTTCTCCCCGAAGACACATCTTCCATAGACTAAACAAGATTTCTTACGGACTACAGAAGAGGCTGCATTCATGTGAATGTGTTCTTGAACATATGAATTTGGGTGGAAATAATCACTGGTCCTGACAGGAGGCAGGTGTAGTTACCTCAAACATACATGATCTTTGATCTTTGGCCAAGGATGAGAGCTGGGGTGTGTAATTTGTGTATGTTCTGGGATGCTATTTTCCCTTGTTTTAGACAAATTCCTAGTGGCACAGTGACCAAATATCTTTCTTCAGTGAACGGTGACTATCAGCAGGGCTTAGGAAACTTCCCATCACTCAGAAATGATGAGATTGTTTAGAAGAGGTAAAATACAGGATAAGCATTAAAAAATACCCAGAATTTTCCAGGTTTAAAGGCATTCAGAGGGAACGCTGGAGTCTGTTTCCTTTTCCCACTCAGCTAATCTAAGATCCCTGGATATTGAGAACAAATTCAGTAGGAACTTCAAGGAGGATTTCATAACTCATGGTCTTCCCTGCTTCCCCTCAGTAGTGTCATTGAAGTGATACAAAAGCTTGTGCTTGAAGTTAAAGGAGATCAAACCACATGCTCCAAGAGAAAATGATGCTAGCCTCACCACTGGCAGTATTTTAATTTCTCAGCTTTAGCCAGGTCACAGCAGATGATTGCTGTTACAGTATACAGATGTGATAATATATATTCCTTTCACGCATTTCATCATGCCTTGTAAACTGCATGCTATTACAGATGTTAAAAAGGCAGAGCCTGGGCATTTATTCTCTCGGAGGGAACATATAATTAATTAGTAGAAATGTCCCAGCTGGAGTATTTTGTCTTAGGAAACAACAGCCAGCAAACTACTATTAGCAAGAGGAGATTTTGCTGGGTGGGATGAATTTGTTCTCCCAGACGCTCATCGCCTACTCCCTTGATAATCAATAAACACCCCACACATGAAAAGTGCTGGACATTGTCACACCTTGAGTTTCCTTTAATTACCAAGACAGACATTTAAACTGCGGGGAGGAAATTGTGCGGCACAGTAATCTGAAAGTAAAATGAAATCTCAGGAAGTCTGGCTGAAATCTTTGAGTGGCAGGGAAGGACCCAGCCCGGCAAGGCGAGTTGTTTCCTCCATGTCATGAGGAAGAGCAGAAGAGCATCTGGGACTCGATGACACTGCAGGGCTCTTGCTCTCCATTTACTCTTCCACTAAGGATGTCAGTTCTGGTTTTCCATCATATTCCAACACTTCTACACTACTGGAGTGAGGGTATCTACAGATATATATTTTTAAAAGGAAGAGGAGAATCAAGCACTTTATTTTTTGTGGAAAACAAGATACGAGGAAGATAGATCCAACCAAGATCCTATTTTTCCTGACCTAAATAGTAAGTGCTTGTTATTTTGGTATGAAAGTGTTGCTGAAAAGGTGGCACAAGTCCCTGTCTGAGGGCACAGCACAAGTTAAATGTCCTACTGCGTCTGACATGTTATGGGATGTTGGAGTTTTCTCAGAAACCAGCATGAGCAAGAAGTTACCACAAAAGGATGAACTGTACCACATGGCCCAGTCTCAGCTACCTAGACAAAATAGGATATAGTAAGGTGAATTTAAATGCCTGTTTTCATCTGTTTAGGTCTGGAGTGAGTCATGAGATATTTTACCTAAACATGAATATCACTTTGCATTCTTTTGCTGTGGTTTTGCCATAATAATTCTCTGAAACCCTGCAAAACACAGTTGCATGTACTTGAAAGAACAGGTAGGTGAAATCTATTTGTTGCCCTCAGATTTGCTGGCAAAACGTAAAATCCCTTCAGATTCCGAGGGATTAAATGTTTTGAGTGAAATGTCCGAAGTGCATGAACAAAATGTAAAGTGTTTTTGACTGTAGAGTGTATGCAGATGTTTTGCCTTGTTGCTCAAGTAGTATGAGGTATCAGCTAGGAATAATCTTACGGTCTTCATTTCTGAGATTTGATGTTATTGTCCTTTTTTTATCTAAAGGATGCAAATAGTCTTTAGCTTCAGTTCTCTAACTCTCCTTGACTGTGTATGAGAAAGAGGTCCAGGCTTAGGTCTTTAAAGAACTCCATGAAAATGGAATCTTTTTCCTCCTGTCCTTTTTTTAATGTCATAATTGTTAATGGAAATAGGGAGCAAATTTGTAACAGTAGGGCTAAATAGTAACAGATTGCTATGGGTCGGGCATATTCTCCACACTTACAGACTTTCTGCCAAGTTTGGGTGTCTTCCTTGCAGATATGCTCTAATCCTATAGTTTTCAGCCTTTTACCATCTGCAGACCCCTAATTTTTTTTCCTAGGTAAATGCGGACCCCTGTGTGGATACTTTAAGTCCACTGACTATGGGCTTGCTTTTTTACCTACATTTTCCTGCTTACTCTGACTCTGAAGTAGTCTGCAAACTCCCCGGGATTTACCAGCCACCACTTGGAATGTCTACTTCAAAGACGAGTTGTTGGCTTGACACAGGAATTACAGGGGGAAGAAAGGATGGCCTGTGTCAAGAATGAAGTCAGACTAGGTTATTTTAATGTTCCCTCCGGCTTTGACATTATAAAATGTGACTATTGACAGTGCACATGCCTTTCTTGGATGATGCTACACTTGACTTTCAATGATACAATAGAAAGGGGAAGCAAACTAGTTCAAGCTCAGCACTTCAATGGTTTTCCTTTTAAACTCTGACAGCACTTACTAGCATTGAACAACATGTTAGTCCTTTTTCTCCTGCATTACTCCAGTCCAGTAGGTTCATGTGTGTTTGAGAACAAAAGAAAAAAGAATTGAAGGTGTAAAAACCCCAAGAAAATATTCTCAAAAACTCTTGTCAAATGTACCATATTTGTATGAAAAGCTGCTTGAGTTATTTTGTACAATGAATTTTATTTATGGTGAGGTATATTTACGCTCGTGATCTGATACGGTGTTAAATTTTTGATCCATATTTGCTATGCAGCTGAAGATGATATTTTGGTTTTGTATTATTATTTTTTGCTGTTGTTCTAAAATTCAGCTAACAGAAGCTTCCATCTCCATTAGAAATGCTTCTGCAAGAGTAAAGCATCTGGTACATGGTGATATGTCCCGTAACACAGCAACCAACAGTGTGTACAACAAATGTGGGATGACTTTTGTGACGAAGAGAAATAAAAATTGGGCTCATTCATGAAATGGGCAGACTTTAGCTTGTGGTGTCATCATCATTGCAATAACTATTATTTGGGGAGAGCCTCCAACTGCACCTGGCACAAAGAAAAAGCTAAGAGGAATAATGGCAGCATTTTGTTGATAAAAACGTCAAGCTTTTGTCAAAACCAAAGAAAAAGAAATTAAGCTTTCTGGCCAACACCAAAGCAAACAAACAAATTTTCCTATCAAAAAGTTAATGATTTTTGAGAAAAACATCCTTCCACAACAAACTTTTATTTGAAAACTTGTTTTAGTATAAGAGGGCTGGCGGAGGGAAACTTACATAATTATTTTTAATAGAATTTGACAGGCCTTACTCAAAACAAAGCTAAACTGAGGAGCTAATTTCCTCTCATTACCACAGCCTTGTCAACTCAACAGGGGCCTTTTTATTCCAGGAGACTGCCCTTGCTAGTTTTTTCCAAATTTCCATTTGAAACCATTCTTAGGTTTGTGTTAAAAGCATCCGAGGAGCAGCCATGGTTGTTGACTGCAGAAGGAGCAGTGGGAACCGAGGGGAAAAGACCTTCTGGGAGCTGAGTAATTACGGTGAAACAACTGACGTGGATCTATGTATGGGGGTGGGAGCACCTATGCTTCATCAGCTCTAGACAAAATACTGTAACTGATGCTCCCTTTCATAGCTTCTTCCCAAGATTTCCTCATGGGAACAGCTTCCTAGCTTAAGAGGAATAAAAATGCAATGATTCTTCACATAAAATTGGAAGTGAACTTTACACCATGACCAGGCAGCTCTGCTGATCTTTCCGATGCGCTTTAAGTCAAGGGGCACATAATGTGCCTGCAGCTTTGTGTGTAATGTACTGCTGCGGAGGACTATTTGCCTAATGATTGAAAGTTGCCCAATGTTTACTGATTCAACGTGGTTCTGCAACAGGGAATGGCAGAGAGGAGAGCAGGACTTTCATCCCGACTCAGCCACTGATACTGGGCAGGCTGTTTGGTTTTCATCCTTTCCTCCATCAAGATTTCTTTTTTTTTTTTTCTTTTTTTTTTTTTCTTTTTTTTTTTTTCTTTTTTTTTTTTTCTTTTTTTTTTTTTCTTTTTTTTTTTTTCTTTTTTTTTTTTTCTTTTTTTTTTTTTCTTTTTTTTTTTTTCTTTTTTTTTTTTTCTTTTTTTTTTTTTCTTTTTTTTTTTTTCTTTTTTTTTTTTTCTTTTTTTTTTTTTCTTTTTTTTTTTTTCTTTTTTTTTTTTTCTTTTTTTTTTTTTCTTTTTTTTTTTTTCTTTTTTTTTTTTTCTTTTTTTTTTTCCTTTTTTTTTTAAACTAATTTTAGCTGCTGTCTCGTGGACACCCCAGTACTAACACCAGCCCTAAGAAGTGCCGAGAGCTCACAGGCTGCATGGTCTCACCTGGAGCCAGAAGCAATCCTTGCTTTGAGTATCAGGGTCCAAGACTCTGAATTTTGGACAACCAACCCTAAGGGACCAGCATCAAAGATACAAGCCCACATCTTTCTCCTTCCTAATGTTTCTAAATATGTTTACATCTTCAGATTAAAGGCACGTCACCAATGTGAAGAACAGTTCATTAATGATTGTTTTATTCTTTAAAAAGCATAACAAAATGACCCTTTCTGTGACCCCTTCTGCAAGCCAGGAGTGCCTTTCACATCTAGTTTTGCTTGATCTAGAGTTCTGATGCAAACATCTGGCAGATAAGAGGTCTGCAAACAAATGATCTGCTGATTACCTCCTGGCACCCACTGCTGCTCTGATGCCTTAAGGCCTCCGATGCCTGCTGAACATCCACCTCCTATCCATCACCAATCCACCACTCCTGTTCTGCCAACATACATGGTTTATGGGGCCACAGTGACCTGGATCACTGAACTGATCTGGATACAAAATTTAACAACCCTGGGAGAAACGATTTGGGGCGTGTTTTATGGCCTAATGACCCTGGATCGCTCCGCAGCACAGACCCACAGGTACGTGCACTGGCACAAGGAGGGCAGTACGAGGGTGGGAACCCACCATGGGTGTGACGGGCTTGGGAACTCTCTGTATTGGTGGTGTTGTCTAAACTCTTGTAGCACGAAATGACAGCCTCAGCCACTGCAGACACGGTTACCTTGAGACAGGCTGAATTAAAAGCTGTCTGCTGAAAAAAGTCCAGTCTTTCAAGCTTTGAGCATCCTTTCATGTAGTGCTGCAATCATCTGAACACCAGGCAATTCCCTTAACCCCTACACAATCAGGTCATTGTCAGGAAGAGAAGGATTCACCCTCTCTTTGAAGCAGCAAATGGCTCCTTGGAGCCCTCAAACTGTACAAAGCCACAGCAGAATACTGCAACCCTGTTCTGAAAGTTTCCACAGGAACCGTGACTAGCAGACAAGGGCAAAAGTTTCCATCACCTGTTAGCAGGATACTTCCACCATTATTTGTAACACAGGACAACTGATACCCAGTATTTTTCCATCATTTTTTCCAGACCAGAAGAGATGAGCAGAGAACAGCAGGGGAAAGAAAAGCCTTTTGATGTTGCTAAAGAGGTTATTTGCATGCAAAGCTGTCTTGCTCTACCCCCTGAATTCCAGTCAAGTTTTTTGGCCTGGAAACCAGTATTTCAGGAGGAACTGCATTGTTAGAAGATGACCTGCTAAGGAAGACTCCCTGATTTCTGATGAGTTATTTTTAAGGAAACATCTGATGCGAGATCAACCAGTAAGGTCATAGCTTGGAGCTGAATTCCCTTAATTACAGCCCTCCCATTAAAATGAGGATATGAAGCAATAAAAGAGGCATTGGTTGCATCCCTGCTTTATTGTTATCAGTCTCAACTTGCCCTTGACTAAGCGTAGTGGGCAATTCCATGCCAATCCTGCTTGGCTTTTAACTCCCGTATTGCCATACGCAGCCTTGCTAAATCCATGAAATGCAACTCCTGTGACTTAGTGATTTTATATACCACACCCCCGCAGCCCCTGCACCAGAGAGAAAGAAATACGTGACACACTTGTGTCCCGTGGTTGATGCAAGATCTGACTGAAGCCTCTCCCACGGTGGTGACAACTAGGCACGCTCCTTCCCTGATGCCTGATGAAGTCAGCTCGTGCTGCGGCATCCCCTCCTTTTGGGACCTTTTCCCTGTCGTGTCTCCTCTCTTCCCAGAACCACGAACAGCTTCTCTTGGAGATCTCACCCCTTGTCAAATCTGGCAAAAGTGGCCCATGGGGTCAAATATCTTTGGGGATGAAGTGGGGTACATAAACACGTGTATGTGGTCACATTAGCCCTTTCCTTTAGGAAATCAAGCTGACAGGGGAAGGTAAAGCTGTGGCTGAAAGTGCCTTTTGCTTTTGACTGCACACCCCCCCCCGCCCCCCCCGCACTGTGGCAGTCATTTATGAGGTTGTACCATGACCAAGAAGATTATTTTAAACCCAGATCCCTTCCATAAAAATTTGCTCACTCCCTAACACCTCTCTGTGCGCAGTGGGGAACTGCTCAGCAGAGATGTCAACACTCACCTACCAGGGCTTGGAAATTATTTTGGATGCAGTTTAACTGCCAATAACCACATCACCATTAGGACTCCCCAGCTACGAGCAAGACCTCGGGGTGCTGGAGAAGGTCCAGCAAAGGGGAGAACCCCACAGTGCCCCTGAGCACTGGAGCGAGCAGGCGGAGCAGCCTGCGAGGGGACAGGGGACACAAATTGCCCCAGCCAGGCGCAAGCAGTCAGCACTGCAAACACAGCAACGCTTGTCCCACTCCATCACCTCAGTTTCTGCAATCAGCCTCATATTCATACATTGCATAAATAGCTCTTATCCAGCATCAGCGAGTAAATTTACTAAATAAAGGCCAAATCCTGCCATCATTGTCTTGCCCAGGGTGCCTTTTGCCTGCATAATATGTAACAGCAGCAGAAGTTGCTCCCAGACCACCAATAAATCAGCACGTTTCATTTCCTACATCAAAACCTGCTGCCACACGATTTGGATTGATTATCAAGTGCTCCCGTGATAAAGGGGAGGACATGGGATTTGGCTGGCACAGTCTCTCCCAGGCAGTGACCTGCAGGTCTGTGACTGATGAACAGACCGATTAAAATCAAATGACTCGCAAAACACTTGAACATTACATTTGCTGGAGAAAACAGTTGTACAGAGATAGGATCAGGCACTGTGTGAAGGAGCCGTGTGGCGCTAGCAATGCTGCAGCTTCATGGTCTAAGGGTAATTTCTGTAGTAACAGGTAATGTATTTTATGGGGGAAAAAAGGCAAATTTTCAGACATGTTCAAATCCTGCAGATCTTACATCTTTATCTTGCCTTATGACAGATACTGTTTCTACCTATAAATGTAGGCTTGCTGAAGAAAAGCTATTGGTTTTACTACTGGTTTTACTTATCCCTGCTGACCCACAGCGAAACCTGGCTAATGGCTCCTGCCGCAACTAAAGGGCTTTTGCATCAGCAGTAGGTTTCTGTGTATACACAGCCACCGTGCACAAACACAGGAATGGAGGATGTCAGCAGAGGAGGATGGGGATGAAGGCAAAACGCACTGGTGTGCAACACGCTCCGAAACGTTCACACACTAATATTAGCAAGAGAGGTTTCAGCTGCAGTGGGACGGGGGGTTGATGGGGGACCTACAGCCCCTGATCTACAGTACGGGCTGAACCATGTGGCCATGATGAAGCCTGCCAACTAAATAGTCACAAAATAAAAGGGTGTAAAATGAGTTTAAGTGATGGAGGAGCCCACAGGCTGGAGCTGACTTTCTCAGGGCTGGGATTCAGCGTGGAGGCAGCTAAGTCTTAAATCACAACTGCTGCTGCTGGTGGAATTGTGTCCTGGATCTCTGATCCCCTTTTGCACAACACTTTACAGCACAAGAGCGCCCTTGTCATTACACACTCATCTTTTGTTGATGTTTCTTTTTCAAATGCATCTTTGCCTGGAGCCTGGCCTTTCCTGCTACAACTCAAAAGTCAGGAAGGTCCATTAGGGAAATTTGGCCTGACCTTCAGCAGAGAACATGCCTTTGCCCAGCAAGTACACGATGCAGGGAACCCCGACCCACCGCAAAACTTCCATTAGGATATATCCATCTTCCCTAGACCTCTACACGTTTCTCAGCCCCCCAACCTCATCCTTCAGTCCTACAACATACTGCACACAGCCATGGTACTAACTGGAGAATAATAAACACCAATGCTTGAAGAAACAGGACACTTTCTGAAGTGTTTCCTTGCTATATTAACTGCAGTTACAGTCTCTTTTAGTAAGAGGAGATCTCTTCAGGAGTACAAACACTGTTCAGGATTTAATTTCTCTTGTTTACTTTTAACTTCTGTTCCACTGCTCTCTGCGCACGTATGAAGTCCACAGCTTTGCAGCATGCACAACCCGCTCAGCGTACACCCGGTGTCCCACAGCTCAGCCACTGCAACTGGGCTCACACACCACCTAACAAGCAGCACAGCCTCCTGCTCTCACAGCACCTTCTCCCAACCACTGCAATAAGAAAAACCCACTCCAGAGGAGAAATCCCTGTCTGGGCTGAGCCAGGAGAGCCTCGTCCCGGATCTGTGCACGGGCTGTTGAACCCACCTGCTGCTGCCATCATACCCTCCTCCTCTCCCCCTCCAGCCCCGAGCAGGGAGGGGACAGGGGGCCAGGGCAGCAATGGGGCTGCGCAGCCGGGGCGCAAGGGTTACAGGGGACGGTGGCTTGCCCAGGGGAGCGTGCAAGGATGGA
>NW_008796044.1:10571880-10616319 GCF_000699145.1 Aptenodytes forsteri | reverse complement strand
CCCACCCGGCTTTGGGGCTGTTCCTGTCACTGCTCTGTTTTTCTGGGTTTGGGGTTTCTTTTCCTTTTTGGGGGGGTCTGTATAGCAATGGGAAAAGTCCCTTTATCCGCAAGCCACACACAGCCTGCTCTGCCAGCAGCAAGCGTTGCGCTGTGTCAGCCTGACAGCGCTGACAGAGAAGCTAGGGTGGCTTTTTTTTCCTTTAAAGATTACCTAATCCAGTCGGCAACCACCCCATCCCACTGCCTTATGCTTGTGCCCAGTAACACACTGCAGAGACTTTTACCCAGCCGAGGAGGCTAGATGTCCCCCTATTCCCCAGGAAATATTTCCACAACCAAGGATGTTTTTCCATTAGAAAAGAAATCTACTAGGGAACCTTTGGAAACTCATCTAGAAAGTCACTGTAATTTTTTCCATTAGAAAAAGTTTGGATCCAGTTCGGATCCAAATCCTCAGCTACATGTGCCAGGGACAGGGGGTGCAGCTGCAGAAGGTCTAAGCCAGTCTCTTGGTTCAGGAAAAAGGTGGGGCCCATGCCCAGGCTGTCGGCAGTACTGTGAGCAGTTTAGCCATTGCATACCCCTGCCTGCAGAGACACAAATACTTGCTCCGTAATTCCTGCATGAGTTCAGGCAGAAAATTAAAGTCTTTTACTACAAAGGGAGTTTTGTGACACTCCACCTGGCTGTTCTGTTCCCCGTGGTCAGAGTCACGCTGTCCTTACTACACTCAGTGAAGATTGCAATAGAAAGATGTGCTGGGTGTGGTAGGAGTGTGAGGGTAGGAAGAAACTCAGCGATTTTCCCACCCACACGCAGCAACACACCTTGGCTAGAGACATGGGGGTTTAGTGATTTTGGTGTTAACAGCAGAAAACCGTGCCTGCTTTCAGTCCTTCCACACTGGCAGGATTTGCTGTGCTTTACCAGCACTCGGGCACTCTACAAATAGGTAGAATAAAACCATTAGACAGTAGAGGCAACGTAGAGATGAAACTTTGGTCCAGGACTAGCCTGTTGTTGTCTTAACGAGCGATCCCATGGCACCACTCAGTACACAGAGCTGGAACAGATGCAGTTACAAAGTACTGGCATCACTCCGCATTAAACCCAAAGCTGTAAGCTGCAGATGAGCTGGCAGATGTGAGGATTAGTTGGCTGGAAAGCACCAAAACCTTTGAATCAACAAGGCTGAGTGTAGATAAGGCATAGTTCAAACTCATAACATTGGAGTTCGGTGGAGAGAGACTGGCATAGATATTTGGAAATTCAAATTACATTATTACAGTGGTCCTTGTGGCCTTCCAGTTCAGTGTACAGACTGGCAGACACATTCAGTGTCAACGAGCTGCTTGAACTGCACGCCATAAATCTGTCACTCAACACCTTGCCATTTCCACATGTGAGTAAAGGGATGTCCTGAGTTGTTGAGAGCTGGTGGGTATGTGCTGTTAGGGTAACAGCATGGATGGCTGTTCAGAGGGACATCTGAATGAGTCCAAAGGCCCTGTTGATAGTCATATCGGTAATTCGCTGTTTTATCTCCATGGTGGTCTCACAGGATCTCTGGTCACCCTTTTGTGCCTTTCCCACCGGGTCGTGTGCCAAGTGATCAGCAATGCTGACCCAGCTGACTCTGTCCAGGACAATGGGACTTTAGATAACTTCTGGGTAACTCAGCTGGAAAGCAATTATGGATTCTACATTGGCCTGGGCTTGGCTGTCTTCTCCAGCTTCCTCATCGGAAGCAGCATCATCCTCAAGAAGAAGGGGCTGCTACGGCTGGTGGAGAAGGGAGGCACCAGGGCAGGTAAGGCTTTTGTGGGGGGCAGGAGGTCCACCTGTTCCCAGAAGCACACACATCATCCAAACTCCAGCACTCATAAGGCAAGGGAACACCTCTGGGTACACATCAGCCTGCCATCAGCAATGTAAATAAGACCTTTTGCAGATTGTGGTCTAATCCATCCATCTTTTGTGGATGCATTTTTGTGTGTGAGACCCAGAGAGCAGTGCTGTGCTGGAACTGAGGAGCTAATTTACAGAGCCCTGCACTGGAAGGGCTCAGCTAAAAGCAGCATTCCCCTGCCTTGCACTGCAAATAGCAAGTCACATGCACTGTGTGATCAGATGTGCACCCACCAGAAGAACAATACATGCCCATCACAGCTCTTACATGGGAAAGCCTGAGGCCAGGAGGAAGCAGAGTGTTGAAAGCCCTTTGAAATGGGCCCCTTTGCACAAAGGTGCAAGTCATCACCATGCCACAGACCGGGGCAGAACAGCACAGCTCCATGACCCCACTCTTGCTCTTATTGATGTAGTAGGCAGCTTTGCCACCAAGTCACCAAGACAAGGATGCAGTCCCATGTGCTTTAATTGCATTAGCAAGAGCCATTTTTTAATGCAGGACTGCATGCCTGCGATCTGTGTGAACTCTGCTTGTGATTTTCAGAAAGGATACTTCTGAGGTATGTTGCTCAACAACACGTAGATAACTTTCCTCTAGCACCAAGCTTTTATGGCTAGGCATGCGTTTATGTGCACGTATATATGGATGGGAAATATGGAAATGGTGGAGGAGCACTGCCTACAGCAGAATTGCACTGTGGAATTGGATGCATCCCATCAGCATTGCAAACATGTGCTCTAGCAGCAGCGTAAGTCCTACCTGGCAGCTGACCTACTTGCATAGCTACAAAACAAAATAATGATAATTAAAATACTACTGCTTCCCACTTCTGGCCTAGGAACAATTTTAAATCATTTTACAAAGGAAGTAAATATCACCGTCCCCATTTTACTGTGTCCCCATATGGGGACACAGAGGCATGGAACGATGAAGTGACTGTCCAGAGTCAACCAGCAAAGCTACCAACAGCACCTGAGCCACAGGCCAGTCTCGAGTTCGCCTCCATCCTCTGCCATTAGGCTGGCCACATGCAACTGCTGAACTCAGATGGGTTTGCTTTTTGGCATTATATTTGCACAATGAAATATCGGTATTGTTTCAACTGTAGAAGATGTGTCTCTCTCCTCCTTCCCTCCATGAACTCCTCTCACAACAGAGCCAAGCAAGTAAAACAAGAGCAAACCCCTCCCTATTTTTCAAGATGTTTAACCAGGAATTAGAGATTAATGACAGAAAACTGCAGCTGACAAGAAGAGTTCTTGAGAAAAAAACCCAACAAAGCAAAAAACAACCCCCAAACCCACACAAATAAACCAGCAATTTCTAAGGAATACCAAAGCATAACATTTGAACTTCAGCATTTGTGAACTTGTTGAGGAACCAGAAGAGGCTGAATTCTAGTAAAAGATTTTTCCACATGTCCTGAACTCTTCCTGTCCGCCTCTCCATTCCCCCTTTCCCTATCTTGCCCTTTAATTTCTCAGTCCCAGTGTTTCACCCCTGCTATCTGAGCACATCACTTTTCTCCAAGGCAGGTCAAACACTGCTGTTACTGACAGCTCCGGTCAGGTCAGACTTTTCAAAAACACAGGCTCTCTCTGACCCAGTAAAATCAGGGTTCACAATGTCAGCAGGCTCAAGCTCTTTAGGTCTAACAGCTTGTGGGTTAAGACCAGAGCTGGATTAGTTCCCAACACAGTATGTCCATTCTTCCTCATTTATATGCATATTTTCTTTCATTTAGTTATTCCAATGCCAGGAATCATTTTTCGTCAGAAACGCTCAGTCACATAATGACTGCTCCACAAAAAGTTAACATTAGGATTTCTGGCAGTTCAGGCAGAGGCCCTACGATACAGAGCAACGTACAAAAGAAGCAGATAGCTTCTGGGACAGGACATGGTGAGCCTTCACCACGACCACACAGCAACACGAACTATGGCACCACATGCCCGCACAGAGCAACCCACCAGTTTTTTCCCTCTTCCCATCCTTTGTAGCTATAACCCCCACTTGAGCTGGGTTTGGAAAAACTCATTGCTTTACCTTAGTGCCCATGCGCGAGACTCCACAGCAAGCCAGTGCGATGCGAGGTGAAGTGCAGGGTCCTCACAGGCAGGATGCGGGCTGGCAGCATCCCTGGGAGCAGCCTTTGGGTCAGGGGCACCCAGCACAGAGCAGCCCCTGCCATCCTTTGTCCCTCTGCTCCGGGAGCACCCCACAGGGAACAGGTAAGTGGAACATGCAAGACGAGACATGACCAGTCGGTGGGAGCTCAGCTGGGGTGTTTACTGCTGGGTTTAGGGGCAAATGCACCCTGACGAACCAGCAAGGATGACCACAGCTCCCAGAGCCAAAGGGCAGCCCCAGGCTCCATGCTGCAGCAAGGCAGGCTGCACCCCAGGCCGATAACCTCTGTGGCTTTGGGGCAATGGGTGCTCATTCCCATTGCCATCCAGGATTAAACCACTGCTTTTACTGTATTTGCATTGTCCAGTCCTAAGTGCCAGCTTCTGCTAATTGCTTGACTCAACATAATCTCCATGTAGGATGGCATGTCTGCATAGTCTGTCCTTCCAGGCTGTTTTCTTTGTCATGCTCTTCCCCTTGCAATTTATCCCTCTCCAAAGGGACGTTTCTCATGTCTTGCTCTGAAGAACATGGTCGTTAATTCCTGCATACCCATGTGCTTTGCTTCCCCAGGAGACGGAGGCCACGGCTACCTAAAGGACTGGCTCTGGTGGGCTGGCTTGTTAACCAGTAAGTAGAAGCTGTTTCCCTGGGTTTGCAGCTTTGCCAGGGTCTGTCCCTGTATATCAGGTGTGGAACAAGCCCAGTATCTGGTGACTTAAAGCCTTTTTTCTGGTGAGTTCTGCCATCCTCGGCAGATGTACCTCAAGGAGAGCAGAGGCAGTGAGCCACACAGGATCTCCTCACCATCCTCCTGCAGGGCTGGTAGGACTTGCTAGCTCAGTTTTACCCGATCCAAAGCATAAAAAGCTAGCTTTTAATAAGACAGCTGGCTGGTCTGCCTGTGTACCAGGCACAGGGCAAACAGCCTCCCATGCACGCCTGGGGGCTCCAGGAAAGGTTACTGCTGCAGAACAAGGGGGTTAACAAGGAGGTGTTGGTAGCAGCTCCTTTCTTGAGCAAAACTTGTTTTCCCTTAGAGCAAGCCTTGAAACCTTTGTTTCATGCTGCAACATTACAGTATCTTCTCAAATTGGACTCATAGCTGCACAGAGAGCAGCCAATTTCACAAGAGGATTTTTCAGAGCAGTGTTTTCTGGCTCTTACTGCTGCAGCAGCAGCAGCAGCTCAAGGTGCCCCCACCTTGCTCTGCCCTTGCAGCTCCTGCTGCACAACTACTCTAGCACAACCCATAAGCAAGCACACAATACTCACTGCTCAGGGGACAAGGACAGCTCAGCCAGAGTAACACCACAGCCCCAAGGAGACACTTTGTAGGTGAGGAGCAGCCTCCTAGCACTGGGGCTCCCACAGCCCACCCCCTCATTCGTTACCCAGACACACTGCAGCTGCCTGGCTGGGCTAAGGGGGTTTGGTGAGTTAATATGGGCCAGGTGTGACACAGCCAAGCCCTGGCACCCCCAGCCCTTCTCCGTGTGGGTGCAGGGCTCCAGGGATGCCTCTCTGCTTGCATTAATTCGTAAGAGAGAGATTTTCACCCACTATCTGGCCCTGTTTAGAAGCAGCATGAAACCCTCATAATAAACCCCACTCTTTCACTGACGTCTTACTAGTTTGCAAGCCCACGAGAGAAAACACAAAAAGTATACTGTAACTCACCGGTATTTATTTTTCTTGTGTTTGTTTAGTGGGTGGAGGGGAAGCTGCCAACTTTGCCGCCTATGCCTTTGCTCCTGCAACTATTGTCACGCCTCTGGGGGCTCTGAGCGTGCTCATAAGGTGATTTGTGTATCTATAGTTTGCAATTTGTCTTTTTTTGTTTGCCTGTTTGTCTTGTAAGATAGAAAGACTTGAAGTGATGCTAGTATGATTTATTCTGCTGAAAGGAAAAAATGTCTCGGTGTTTTCTAAAAAACGCTCTAACAGTGGCTGTCCTTTTGGGGGATCGTTTGGAAACCACTGAATTAAGTAGCATGCCCTTCTGGAAATGCTGCGTGCGGATAGCAGCCACATACACTTCAGGTTAAATCATTGCAAATATCAGCGTTACTTCCTTCCTTATTCCAGCTCTTTAGCCAATTCAAGGTTGGGGTTTTTTGTTTCGGTTCGGTTTTGTAGTGAACAGTACTAAAAATCTAAAAGGGTCAAAAATATCAGGCTTTTTTTTAAACTGTCTTTCATTTGCCTTTTATTTTCTAGGCTTTTAGGGTGCTCTAATGTTGTGCTTTTATACTTTTGTCTGTTGCCAAAAGGGCTGAAACCCTATTTTATTTTTTTATTTTTAAAAAGGAGATTCGTATCAAAATACATGACTCCAGGCACTGAAGGTTTTCTAGAAGGACTGTTACTGTGAAATGCATAAGCAAACTAAGAGTTGGGACTGCTCTGGTGTCTTGCCCCAAATTTTTATGGACACCAACTAGGTATTTTTGCAGATACATCTATAGCCCCAGTACACTCAGAGTTTCTCTGGGGCTTAAGAGTTCTGATGATTTAGCTAAAATTAATGTAACTCTTTTGTTGTTAGGGTGGGGGTTTTTTTCTCTGTTACACTGGTCTTTGAAGTCATTTCCTTGGGCACTAAAGGCTTCATAATGCCCAACAGCTCATGAGTGAATCTGGAGACCTTGAAAATATTTCTGAAGATGTGCTAACACATTCAGCATTTTTTCACCTTGCTGATACCTGAGCTGTGATCTACAGACCACACCTGCATCTCTGCAGGTTCAGCTGTCAGTAGATGCAATGTGATTATGTATTAACACACTGGAATCCAACAAATTTACTCCAAATTTGTGTCCTGGTATCACATGAAGGCATGCTTTACCTTATTTTAGCTGCTATTCCTTCTTTAAAGGACTTTAAAGCACCAACTGACGTTTTTCTGTCCTGTGCAGTGCCATCCTGTCTTCGTATTTGCTTGGAGAACGGCTCAACCTGCTGGGAAAGCTGGGCTGCATGCTGAGCCTCGTGGGCAGCACCGTGATGGTGATACACGCACCAGAGGACGAGGAGGTCACCACTCTGGACGAAATGTCTTCTAAGCTGAAAGAGCCAGGTACACAGGAGGTCGTGTTTTCTCTCTTGGGGCTGGGCAGTGTGTACTGCTCTGTCCCCCATCCCTGCTGCTCAGTTTTGAGTTATTTCTCTCCCTCTTCCAGGTTTCCTCGCTTATGCTGCGATCCTCTTGGCTGTCTGCTTCCTCCTGATCTTCTACCTTGCACCCCGCTATGGCCAGAACAACATCCTCATCTACCTCACCATCTGCTCCGTTATCGGTGCCTTCTCCGTGTCCTCAGTCAAGGGCCTGGGTATTGCCATCAAGGGCTTCTTTGCTGGCCGGCCTGTGCTGCAGCACCCGTTGACATGGATCCTAGTCATCACGCTGGTGGCATCCATCACTACACAAATTAACTACCTCAATAAGTCTCTAGACATTTTCAACACCTCTTTGGTGTTTCCCATCTACTATGTGCTGTTCACCACCATCGTCATCACAACTTCCATCATCCTCTTTAAGGAGTGGGTAACCATGACTGTAGTGGACATCATCGGGACAGTTTGTGGCTTCCTCACCATCATTTTGGGGGTGTTTTTACTCCATGCCTTCAAAGACATGGATGTCAGTTTAGGGAATCTACCACAAGTCCTCCAGAGTGGACAGCAAGCGCCAGTCACCCGAGATGACAAGAACATCCTGATAGAGGTGGACAACTCCAGCATTGCCCCGGAGGATAAACCCCAAGTATTCATGATCTATACCTAGCGCGTTATATGCGAGGGTCTGGAGGTTGGGTGAATGGGTTGATGTCAATATTCCAGATGCTAGCGGGCAATTAAAAAAAGGAAAAGCAGAAAATAAAACCAACAGTGTCTTATGCAAAGATTGGTAGAGTCAAGCCAAGTCTTTCTCTGGGCTTTTGGATTTGATCTTTCTCGTGGTGTGGCAGCAAAGGGTTTAATCCTCACTGGGCTTTAATACATGCAGCCACTGAAAATGAAAATCCTCTTGAAATATGATACTCCTGGGACAAAGCTCCTCTCTGAGGCCCCTTCCCATCTCTCATTCTTGGCAGGGCTAATGTTTACTCTTGCACTCCTTCCCCTGGGTGGCCATTGATATGTTTATTTCCAGGCCCTGACTGAGTCATTGATTAGTGTTTTTGTCTTTTTTTTTTTCCTTTCTAGACGCTTGCATGAACGCCAAAATACACACCAGTATCTCAAATGGAGGTGAGAGACAAGGACTGAATGGTGTACGCCTGCTATTCAGACTCTGCTCATCCATGTTAAATTACTTGCTCGGCAAATATGGGACAAGAATATTGGTGAATATGGGCAAAACATGGTAAAGTTTGGAATAGGCGCTCACTTAGGCTCAGGGCAGGACCCAAGCTATAAAGTGTTTTTACAGGACCATGGCAGAGAAATCTTTTTCAACTTTTGTTTTTTGTGAGGTGCAGGAGTTTCCCTGCAGCACAGTGTTAATTAGTTTTATGTGGGGTTTTGTTTGTTTGGGGTTTTTTTTTCTCTTAGCAGCTATGGTGCCCAGGCCATGTTGATGTGGTTGGTGAAGCCGCTGGGCCTGATCCAGACCTCACCTGAGCAAGGGGCAGCCCCTGCTCAGGCTGGGAAGCTCTGGCAGGATAAACCCTGTGTCAGGAGAAACACCGCCACCGTCTTCAAGCCTTTTTGTGGTCTGTGAAAATCTTTTCAGCCTGAAAGAGCAAGTGGATGTAGATTTTAAGGGTTTTTTTCTTACCAAATGTCTTGACCTTGGAGAGCCCCCCCAGATCTTTGAGCCCCATGACCTGTCCTGCTATCACTTAAGCCCAAAAGCTTTTTTGTTGTTGTTGTTCTTTAGAGGGAGGTATGAGCTGCATGTTAAAAGCTGAACAGGCGTAAGTGGGTAATGCTCTGCAGAGCTGTAGGGATGCAGTTTATCCCAGAGCGGTCCCGTTCACCCCTCTCCATCTCTCTCAATATAGTATGGATGTTACCTGGACGCTTGCTCACGGCTCACCTTCAAAACCCCCTTGGATTTGTATCAGTGGTGAGGATGAAGGGATGAGAAAAATAACATTTTGAGCTGGAAGGTGAAAAAGGAAAGTATTACCGCAGTTAAAAGTTTTTCCCATCTTGCTGCTGGGTCTTACAGCACAGGGAGCCCGTTTGCTCACAGCGAATCCCAAACAGGGAGCGGCGAAGCCTAAGCGGCTTTGCCAAGCTGGCTCGGCTTGGAGGCAGCTCCGGCTGGGTTAGCCCCGGACCACGGCACACACTGACGCTGTCTGAGATGCTGACCTGCTTATACCTGGGTCTGAGTGTCGCTGAGCAAATGCAGCTTGGGGCTGGGGGGGGAGAGGAACATGCAATCTCTTATTTTAATAACATTTCAGTACTTTTTTTTGGAATGTGGAAAGGGAAATAAAGGCCTTTTCTAAAAAAAACCGTTGCAGGTGGATCTGAAAGTTTTTAATGATTTCTCTGATCTTATTGGTGTAGCCCTAAAGGATGAACAGGCTGAAGGACAGCCGAGTACAGCAGAAAGAGCACCTGGGGCAGAGAGTAAAACAGCAGCGACCTCCTTTGGTAGCAGAAAATAATCCAAGTAATTCACTCTAGCTTTGTTTTTGGTGTCCTAATTGGTGTAATGCTTTTTGCATTTTATTTTAGAAATAGATTGTAAATGGGACTCATCCTTCTCACTGCCTAGAACTGCATTTCATAAAAGCCATTCCTCCAGCTATCCTGCATCTCTGGACAAATGCCACATATAAAATGAAGATTTAAACCAAGGTAATGAAATAGCACACAGTGACAGGATATTTTTTAATGACAACTGACATTTATTAAAACTAGGCAAAAGGCACAATGAATTGCATTCTTCAAGTATTTGCATAGATGCACAGAGAGCATTATTGTAAACCATTAATATGTGGACAGAGGAGAAAGTGAGACGTATTTTGGTATATGTTCTCTCAAGTAACATTATCTTTCAAAAAAATCAGGTTTTACCATCTTTTACTCCTCCTGCAGTTCCCTTATTCTCATTCACTCAACTTGCACGCATGAAAATTTAAAAGAACTTACTTAAAACTACCTTTTGGAGACTTTATGATACCCCGGCAATAAAGTTTTCTATTAGGGTTTGGGCACATCCAGTTGTTCTCTGAGCTTTGTGTGTCTGGGGGGCATTTTCTAAAAGCTTGATCCCATGCTCACATGAAATGCAGTGAAAATATTCTTAGTGCTTTTTGATGGCCATTTGATGAAGATCAGGGGTTGTAGCAGAAGTATGCTGCTGTCTTCAGTGAGGGCTCAGATATAAGATCAAGTTCTTGTGGTTGAATCTGTACTGCTACAGTATATGTACAGTATGTGCCCAGCTCACTGCTCCACCCGTGAGCAGTAACACATGCCATTACACAGGCACATTAGCTGCACCCCAAGAAAGAACAGATTTGGGGGTTGTTAGAATATACGTTTATATGTAATATAATCCATCTATAGGAAAAGACATATAAAGATTAGAAAGCTGATGTCTTTCACTTGCCATCCCTTATTTCAGAGAGAAGTATTTTAGGATGGCTTATTTTCCAGGCATATAGAAGGTAAGAAAAGGTCCAAAATGATCAAGATAAGGAATAATCGACCAGAAATTCAAGACACACCCTGTGTACTGTTTCCTTATGGAGAAAGAGGTAGTAAAGTTGCAAAAACTAGTGTGGTTTAAGTCATACTACAGATATACTGCTACATATAACTACAAATTTAATAAGTGCTCAGGATCTATCTGGTTTTTTTCAATCAGTAGAGCTTAGGGAAAGAGAACCATCAGACAAGACTTTTTTTTTTATGCCAATAATACAGTTTCTCACATGTGCAGCAGCAATCACGCTGTTTGAGGATTTGTCCATAATAAATCAGACACAACAGAACTGTTGTAACCATAGCTCCAGAATTCCCTGGGTTCTCCTAGGAAATCATTTCAAGGAAAAAAGAAGAAAAAAATTTGGCATAACAAGAGGTCTTAATTTAAAATCCTGAGAAAAACATACAAAAGTCCAAACTATTAGGAAAAAAAAAAACCAAACAAATTCATATGGGAGGGTCCTCAGGGTCAGAACCATCAGCTGCTTAAAGTGCACACAGACAGCTCTCTCCATCCACATCCTGGAGAAAAAAACTGGAGCAAATGAGCTGCCCTACAAAAGCACCATGTGTCATATTAATATTTCTGCTGTTTTACCACCTGGGCAATTTTAAGGTAGGTTTCTCACTGGTATGGGGAGCAGACAGCCCATGCTGAATTACTGCTCACCACGGACCAAAGCCTGAGGAGACACATGCAAAAGTGTCTACTGATTATCCACAGTACCGTATGCCGGAGAGGAGCTTTCAGCACTGGCTTTTGCTGAGCTTCCTTCTGGCCATTTGCTCTGTTGTCCTGGCCAGAGATTTTCCTTGTCGTACCTTGATTGTGTCCCAATGACATGGATGAGAGCGCACAGGCCACGCTGGGGATGCTGTCGGGTCTTACAGCACTGAGGCAAGACAAGCGAGTGCTGGAGGACAGACAGGTTGCAACGCTCTTGCTGAAGATGGTTATATGGGGAAAATAATTAATCTGCTCTATTAAAGCTAATCAAAATCCACGGTGACCCACAAGTTATTTTAACCAGGAATATTTCCACGGTTTGCTCCCTGTTGTGACCCCAATTGCTATCCACCGTAAACTGAGAATAAGCTGAAGAAAGTTATCAACGGCTGCCTTCTGCTCTCCCAAGAGGCAGTGGTTTCTGTATAGCACCAATGTATGCTCCTGCAGCTGCGTGGATGGGCTGAGGAAGCCAACAGGGCTGGGTCTTACATGAAAGCCCATCAGGGCCAGCACCTGCACTCACAGCTTGTTCTCCCTGGTAACACTTAAATAACTGATTAAAAACACGTGAAGCCCCCATCACCCCATCCCTGCATTGGATATTGCACAATAATATTTAAATACCGTATAAACAAGTCATCCCTATATGGAAAAGGCTATCAGCAGAGAGGGTTGAGTTCAGCTTGGCATGTACCGGTGCAGTTCCTGGGGGCACTCCTGCCAAGCCTGACTGCAGCTTGTTGAGTCACATAGGAAACAGGTGAGGCTGGAGGAGAGGAACTGAGACACTGTCTGTGGCTGTGAATGTTTTTTGGGGTGATGAAGGCCATCCAGTTGCCTGTGAAGGTCAGAGCCAGTCAGGAACAGACTGCTTCATGAGTGCCCACGCAGCCCAGCTGTCCTACTTTCAAGGCATTTGCTGCTCCAGCTGTCCTGACACCATTCTGGGTGAGATGGAAAATGGAGAAAAGAGGGGTGAGCACTGACGAAAGAGCAAACGCTGCCCTCTCCCACTCCTGGAGCTGATATTACAGTGGGCCAGGAGAAGCCTGTCTCCATTCACATGCATTCACACCCCAATGCATCACGTAGGAAACTCTCCCACCAGGATCACAATGAAGTTCATGCAGTTTTTTCCATCTTTCACAGCTGGCCTCAAGTATGTTCCTGGCTGGAGACAACACCTGTGGTGTGTGGAGTGGAGGTGTTTTGTGTTAAGGGGTCCAGCTTGCAGGGAGCTGAACTCAGGAACTCAAAGTCCCTTACTAATGGTCCTTCTTAAGGACAATTTTGGGAAACAATCCCTGCAGAGAAAGCATCTCCTTAGCCATGACTAGATAGGGCTTGTTCCTTACTGGGGTCCTCAAGTCTTGTGTGGACCTTCCTGTTTTGCTGCTCTTCACTAACCGTTCTGGGTCACGCGCACCCTCGTTGCTCAGCCCCACTCACACAAGTGTTTTATCTGAAGCAGTGCTCAGGGATGTGGAGGACTGAATTAACTGTTTTGCTTAACCCAGTAAATGCTTAATAAGGAACGGGTAAAAACAGAGGCCCCTCCAATAAAGGCAACCAACCCAACAGCCTTTTCATTTCCACCCACCCAGGCTGTGCATAAAGGTGTTTGCAGCGTGATAGCAAGATTACTCCCTTCAGAGTAGTTTTATTCCCCAGTAATGAGGGGATGCTGCTGTGCTTCCCGTCACCATGCTCAGTGCCTACCTCTGCCGCAGGCTGGAGTCGTCCTGGGTTTCTGGTGTGCGCAGGAGGCAGCGAGATGGCAGGGCTGTTCCCCGGCCAGGCTCTGGGTCTGGCTGGGACGGGATTAGCTGGCAAAGCTCTTTGGGGTGGCCGGGGCCTAGAAATATCCTACACAAGAAAGAAACAGTGTTGAATTCTCAGCCTGGAGAGCTGCCCAGCCTGAAAACAGATATGATAATTTTTTGTAAGTCTGAGACAGCAGATTGGGTATGCAGCTGCACACCTCGAGGTCTCTGGTTTGGAGTTAGCCCCAGGGATATTACAATCTAATGACTGCATGATGAAAAACAGGAGAAACCTTATAGACTGGGCAGGAGTCCCTATCACAACTCAGCCTGTAGCATTCCTGCCTGAGACAAAGGACTGAAGGGACACAGGTAGAACCATGCTTGCAAAGACCTCTCCCTCTCTGAAGCAAGGAGGAAGCGCAGGTGGCTGCCGCTATGGCTTATCATATTATGCAGGTAATCAGTGGTTTTCAACACGTAGAGTTTTTCACTTATCAGGTTTCATGAAGACCAGATGGCCTTAGGCTGCTGGGCAGGTGGCTTCAAATGGAGGACAACCAAACAGGGTAAACAGGGTTATCTGGCTCTGCCTCCTAAATGGAGCTGCGGGCTGAAAGCACGTCATACTCTGGCTACTAGAGGATCCAGAAGTTTTAAGCCATGAATTTTGTAAGTAATAGGGAAGCTATGTTCCAGAGCCTTTTAATTAGCCAATTTATTGATGCACTTAAGGTTGGAAGCAAGTTTCACACACATACACTCACTATATGATTGCCCATACAATGCCTGTAAACCCTATATACGTGTGCCCATACAAATACACGCAGCCCTGCACCCACCTACAATCACTTATTACTTTGTTTGTGCACACAGCTGTCCCTAATAGGATACTCAGAGCATTATATTTTCCATTCATCTAATGAATTTCAGTGTAAAGCATTCCCCTAGGGAGAAGTTACCCACACAAGAACTAACTGCTGTTGTTGCTTAGCCTCTGTGCTAAGTCGCTGGCTTACAGGTGTTGATTTAATAAACACAGCTGCACTCACAACTTGGAGGGCACCCAAAAACCCTGCAGTCTCCTTAGACTAGGCATAAATGCGATGCTCGACAGCTGCATCAGCCGATGCTTAGGGATCTATTGCTCTCCAAGGACCTTGCCCTGTGACTGCAGGAAGGACAAGGCAGACTAAATCCCACCGACTGCCGCATCCAAAGAGCTCCTATAGGAATAGCAAGAGAGCAAATCTGGCAGATACTGCAAACGTCTAGGAAGGACACTGACACTAGCAAACAGCAAAATTAATTATTTCCCATGTACATTCTACATCTTGTGGGTCTCCTCCAACCCAGAAATAGCAAGGATTCTTTTGGAAATCCTAGGAAAAGTGTTCCATCTAGTAGGTCTGACTGAGATAAAGAGACTGGGTGCGTTGGGGGGGAACACAATGGAGATTGTGGGGAACTTGTCAACAACCAGCTGGGAAGGATACCTATTCCTCATTGACTACAGTCAGCTTCCTGCTTTTGTTTTAGTTTTCTTTCCTGCTGAAGTGCTGGCTGTTCACAGGAACAATGAAGCTAGAAACAAATCCCATTTACTAAAATATTTTGGGTTTGTTTTCCTCTATATCCTTCAGAGAGAGACTGCCTGGGAGCCAGCCTCCTGCTATCCCGTTACTGAGCCCTTTGCTTCTTTGCTGGCCCTAACCTAATAAAGCTAGTAGGGAAATACTTTGGTAAAATGGGTTTAAGTCAGTCTGAGTGATTTGCCATCTTTTCCATAAGACTGTGGGGTCTGTACTAAGCTTAGAACAAAATTGCCAGCAAAAGAAGTACATCAATACCCTTTCCTTATAACCCTCAAAATAACCTCATGGCTAGAATGCTCACATGAGATAGGAAATACTAGACTTAACCTGGACTGCCCCTGTGCAACATGCTAAAGGTCCCATTTCTGCTCCACATCAAAATTTGTCTGAGGCTCCTGAGGCTTTAGTCCAGGAATGGCCAAATGCAAGATACCTGGGGGACTATCCCAAGGAATGGAGATCCTGTACTCAGTACTGAACCTCAGACTTATCACTGACTGGTAATCTCAGAAGGGCTTGTTTCCAGGAGATAAAATATATGCAAATGGTAAGAGGAGCTATGCTAGGCTTGCTTAGGGAAAAATCTGTACAGTCCTTTCGTTCCTGGCAAATTATTTATTTGATTTGCAGCTAAAAAATATTCAGATCACCTTGGTAAAGTGAATGCTGCTTTGTCATCCAAGCTACCTGACTTCAAGTCCAGATCAGAGGTATTGGGGGACCTGAATTAAGAGTAATTGCGTGTGCTAGCATCCAGCACGGTCATTGTCAGCTACACTACAAAGCAAGGAGGACCACCGGTAATTATCCTGCGGTGAGATGGAGCACGCACCAGTGAGCACGGTAACTCCTATGCCCCCACCAGGGTTAGAGAGGCTTCACCAGCCTCACTCAGACCAAGCCTCCCATCAAACCGCATCTGCACGACAGTGGTGTGACTCCGTACCTGAGAGACGGGGGGTTTGGGAGCAGGAGGCGCCGGCCTGCTCGGGGGTTTCCGCCGGGCAACGTCCTTTGCAGGTGCCGGCTGCGCTGGCCCGGCGGGCTGCCCCACGCCACAGCTGTAGCCAGTGGAGAAGGCAGATGGCTGCTGTGTGTTTATTTGGAGCCCTGGAGCTTGCTGGGGAGGAGGTTTTGATGGGATTTCAGGGAAGCCAATCACCTGTGCAGAAGATCCACAAATCCCAGGAGTTAGGTACTTCCACTTCAAACCACCTTGTTACTCTGCTACGCTTTTGAGGATCTGCATGAGGTCTTTCAGCCACAGAGTAGAAAATATTGCCTGCAACACTGGTATGCGTTGTATATGTCTAGTAGGCATTGATTAGATAGACTGGGACAATTTGGGATTCCCAGAAATGGGAATCGAGAACAGAGTAACTCAGATATCATCATTATAAGTGACGCTTGCAAATAAATCCAGTGTTTGCGATTTCTACTGTTTTGAGAGGGGGATGTGACAGAAGAGGATCTATCAGGAGAGACAAGCGGCCACACAGACCTGGTCAAATCCCAGCTCCTACCTTTAAGGAAATGGCTAGAAATAGATGCTACATTCAGCTCCCACTGACTTTCAGCCATGGGGGATTTCTGTCTGTTTTTCCCATCCTCTGATAAATCCACTCCCTAATTGCAGTGTGAGAGGGAACCACATCCCACATCTCAGGGCAGCTGCATCTCTCCCCGGGGAGGTGGAAGGTGACCTTGCCCCTACCTTCCTCTGCTCCTGGGGGGTTTTCAACTTGAAGGCAGGGTTTGCGTGCCCATTTTCAGAGGTGTCACTGACAGTGAGAGAAAGAAGAGAGTGTTATTTCCTTTATACGTTTTCTCCTTTTTCTTTGCTGTATTTTCCATTATATTTTAACTGAAGTCAAAAACTGAGAAGCAAATACCGACTATACCAACAAACGAATTTAGTTCTATCCCTCACAGCTTTTGCAATTTCTCTTCTGTCCTGACACTGAAAGGGGGTGGGTGCAAGCAGACAAGGCGCAGCACTGACAATTTACCTGAACTGAGGGGTCTTCTTTAGAGAACAGATGGCAAATTTATTCCAGCATTTCAGGTAATAGAATAAAAACATGATTCCAATGAGAAGGAGAATGGGAGCCAGGATTGCAAGAGTTATCACAATCGCTGAGGGGCCTGAGGACAAGAAATCAGAGTTAGTTAAATGGAAAACTCTCTGCTCCCAGTCTAACTCGAGTCCTTCCAAAGTGCCACCATAGTAGAGTTGGTCCCACTCACCTTCGGGCATGGGGGGACCACTGTCCAAGCTTCCTCCCCTCCCCTGCTTGTTGCAAAACGGGGGGGCCCACCCCTGGTTGCAGTGGCAGTTCTTGTTGTTATTGCAGACCTGGAGTGGGAACACTCAGAGACTTTAGTGCCAGCTCCTAAAGAATCTGCAAGCTAAAAAAAAATTAAGCCCTTGCTGGATAAAACACTACAGAAAAAACTCTTATTGGCATAAATAGGGAGTTAAGTGCCTGGAAACATTTTCTTTTCAGGGACTGAAAGTGCCTTTTATTTCCTCAGAAATTCTCCCTTTCTCCAAAAGACAAGGGTTCTTCAGCTGAAGTTCCACTAACCTGGATTCAGGAGAAAAGCAGCATTTAGAAATGCCTTTCTCTTGTTCTTATCTCTGAACTGAAGGACAGGAGTCTTCCCTTCCATCCAGTGAAGATTTCTTATTGTTTAGGTTTATTGCTTGGCCCATTGCTATTTGTTTTATCGTCTAGACAGCCCCTGGAGGCGGGGCTGATCCCTCTGATTGGGGACGTCCTGTGCTAATTGTAGCGTTTAATTTGATTCTGTGGAATAGCTGACAATCACTTCCTACAGCTTCATGGATCGTAGGAAATGAAGCAGACTGGGAATCAAAGAGTGGGGCAAGTCCCTCTCGTTGTCGGGTACATCATGGGGCCTCCCAACCTGCTCAGGGAGGCACACGCTGCTGAACGCTGCTGTATTTATCACTCCTCTCCATTGCCTAACTGGACCATGGGGATGGAAAGATGCTGATGTTTTGTGCCAGAAACATCAGCAAAAGGTATAAAAAATTCTCACCAGCCTTTTCTTTCCATCCCCTGGGGGTACGGCAGAGCACAGGGGGATAAACTGTTCCAAACATGACTTTTTACTATGTTTTTCCCTCAGTTAGTCTGATTTTTTTTTTTATTCAATCTAAACTGGGCCCAGAAGATTTTTCTGTAAGACTACCCCTTCGTGTTTTTCATTCATTGCAATTCATATCTCTCCTCTAGACCTCCTTAAATCCTATGTCAAAGGGACACTCACGGACCAGAAAATGCATTAAACATGAAAGGAATGTGCAAATTAATAATCAAGAAGCAGAAGCCCGGAGCAAACTAAGCGTGGTATCAGAACTGAGCTGAACAACCATCCACAGATGAATGGCAGCCCATCCTGCTTTAGTCTGAAATGGAGCTGAAGAGGAAGACACCTACTCCATGCCCATGGCACTTCTTGCTACAGCTTTCAGAATCAAAGATGATGGATGTGTTCTGGCAGCGTCCCTCAAAGCAAACCTGCAGAGAAAGGATCAAAAAACTCAGCATTAGCTCTTTGGGTTATGTACCGTATTACTGCCTTCTGTTATTTTGTGACTTGCGGGGTCCCAGACACCTTGGCAATACAAGTAATACCCTGGGCAGATCAACAGGCCATGAAGTTAACCTGGTTCCCAAGCAAATATTTAATCACTACCCTAAATCCCAGCTAACGCGCATCAGAGAGAGGAGTGGGAGCTCAGGAGGTGATAGCTTGGCCATGCCCATGTGGCAAGTCTCTGAAGGAGCTCTCAGGTGTCTTGATTTCTAACTGTGTGTCCCACCTCTAAGCAAGACAACCTCAACCAACTAGTGAATCCCAAATTTAGCACCGGCCCTGGACTTCATCTGGCAAAGACTTAAGGTATGGCCTTTGGTGTGTATTCTTCCATTGCTTCTCAGAAGCCTCTAAGAAATTATTTTTCTAACAAACATAAAAAGTCCCTAGAAAGGCATTAGACATAAGAAATGAACGGCTTGATAACCACAAAGCACTTTCCAGATGGAAAAGTGATACCTTGAACCTCCCCCAAGCCATTACAGGCAGGACTGTACCTACATGATGGCTCCCACATTTTGTTCCCGTCAACACCAAGCCAGGATCCAGCATCTCCTTTTCTTCACTCTCAGGTCTGTACACATGGGTCCCTCGGCACCTCAGCTGCGTCCTCTGCATGCGGATAGTTGTGTCTATGGCCACCGCATTGGACTGCAGGGGTTTGGAAGCAGAGCTCTGGCACTGGATCTTCCCACATTTAGCATCTCTGATTTCAAAGGAAAGGCTAAAGTGATTATTTCTGGCTTGCTGAATGTTTTGCAGGCATCAGCTCTACTCGTAAATTAAAGCAGCAGTCTTGAGTCATTGTTCAATGGCAAAGAGCAAGCACCTCCCAAGAGCTAGCCCAAGCAACAGTGTCTGATGGGTACTGATGGTACCATTCCACTGTCCCCATGCGTAGGCCAGCCTCAACAAAATCACAGATAAGACTAAGAAGTCTTTGTCTCAGTTAAAAAGCTACATTTAACTTATGGATTTGAAAATCCCCTCTTCCGTTGCTTTGAACAAATATCAACTACGTGTTTTAAAATGGAAAAGGCAGGGAAGATGGTAAACTTAAAGTTTCAGTCATAAGGGCTTTAGGTCTGACAAGGACGCAGCTGGTTTCCCAGGAGGCAGAGGGAGGGAATGAAACCAAAGCATGGATCAGTTTTATCTACTGGCCCATAATTTTGTAATATATACAAACATCTTCTCCAATGAGCAACTCCTGGCTGCCACTCTGCTTTCTACCTCATCTCACACTTCCTGTAGTTGCCATAGATGTCCTTCCCACAGTTCCCGTAGATGTCTCCAGCAGCATTAACCTTCTCAAAGCAGGCGTCTGGTGCTGGCCTTGCTCCTGCATGGAAGAGACTCACGTGACTGATTCCTGTGGAGCCTGGCAGCCCATCTCACCCCATGCCAACCACTCAGTTGTTCTTCTTCTGGGATGGTTTGAGCAGGGGAAATTTTTGCTGCCTCCTCCAAGCGAGCAAGGCAGGAGAAAAGGCTCCTCAGACTTTGCCACTGATAACGGGTATGAAAGGTACTACTGCCTTACACAGGGTGAATAATAGCAGGATGCCACATAATACTGCCTGTTCAAAGGACAACGTATTTCGCTGCAAGTAGTGTCCTTACCAGGCCCCCACAGCTGCAAGCACTGGTCTTTATATGTGAGACACATGCCATTGTAGCAATAGGCCTTTCCTCTGTCGCAGGAAGCCCCATCGATTTGGTAAGAGTTGGGGGGGCAAAACGGTGACTCGCCAGTGCAGTATTCTGGGAGGTCACAGAGTCCTGATCTTTCCCTGCAGAGAGTTCCCGGAGACATCAGCTAAAAAGATACAAAGGGGAAAAAATGGCATTATTGCTTGGCTCCTTTGTGGTTTCATGTCTGCACAATGTCTCCCTGTAGATAAGAAAAAGTCTTGCATGCGTCTCTTCATCCACCTTGTCTTAGGTTTTTTGAGGTCAGCAGTGATCCAAATGAGACTGTAATTTCATTAACTGGGTGAGCTGTGTAGAATCAAATTAATGACTGGATCCCTTCCCTAGGTAGCGATGAGATCATGCACAGAAAATAAGGCTGCCAGACCTCAAGGGGACACCGATCCATCTCCCTCTGCCCTAGGGTAGGATCTGATTTACCTAAGCCATTTCTGACAGA
The DNA here is from genome assembly GCF_000699145.1 of Aptenodytes forsteri. Taxonomy (NCBI): domain Eukaryota; kingdom Metazoa; phylum Chordata; class Aves; order Sphenisciformes; family Spheniscidae; genus Aptenodytes; species Aptenodytes forsteri. The sequence goes on along the minus strand of NW_008796044.1, from coordinate 10,595,733 downwards.
TGTTTGTGTAATCTATTCTCAGAACCCTCCCTGTCTGGGAAGTTTGTTTCAGTGTTTGCCTGTCATTTCTGCTGGAGACATTTTCCTAATGCGTAACTTATGTCTCCCTTGCTTACGAGTTTACCCAGTTCATTCTTGTTCTGTCCACCACGGACATGGAGAACAGAAGGGCATACACAGTTACATCTATGAGTTTTTTTCCAAGTCTCTTGTGAAAGGAGTGAGTCCAGGTGGATTCCTGGAAAATTATTTTCCACATGCTCAGGATAGGTCTGTAAGAGCACGCAGTCAATGTGCAAACACAAAAATGAGCTTAAGAGAAATGTTTGCCTACGTACATTTTTTAGTCAATTTGTTGTCAAAGCTTGAGATCTTTGGGTCCAAAATCAGAAACACATTTTAACCAGCCTCTATAAGGAAAGCTGAGATTTAAAATTATAGTGGTCACATGCGTGCGTACATACATATAATCCTCTTTGCTAGCGTTTCTTCAGCAAGCACCTGGGCTAAAGGAATTTAACTGCATCCCAGAAAACAGGGTTCAGAGCAAAGATAGCATCCAGCCTAATCCCCAGAGGAAGTGTTTGCTCTAAGAGCTCTGTCTAGTTTTCTTCTAGAGCCAAAGAAGATAAATATTCATTCTGAGTCACCCCATCCCTAAGTGTGTAAGAGAGGCAGTGTGACTTCATTCCAGCAGCATTCACAGCTCATCTTAAGTTATCACAGGAGTCAATTAAATTAGTCAGCTAGAAGAAAGGACCCCACTAGTTTGATTGCACTCTAGCTATTGTACAGAAAATCAGACCATGTTGCTTGCAGGTGAGGAGCTGAACTCCACGTTTGGCTGCGTTTGCTCCCCTTTCCCCTCCATCTTTCAGCCTCACACTTCCACCACCATTATTCCCTCTCCTCTCTTAGGAAAACCCAGAGATCCCACCTTGCACTGATGACAGCAGCTGCCGTGGGCACATTCGGCACCCAGCTTCAGGGAGCAGGTGCTGGCGTTGCAGCAGGGGTTGTTGCATTCCTGGAAGACAGTGAGATGCAGCAGAGTTTACAAGACAGATGTTCAAGACAAGAACATGCCAGAGCATCGAAGTGTGAGGCTGGCACTAACTTGTTCTCGTACGTGATGAATTACACGCGAACAAAGTAACAGCCTTCCTTCCACAGTATCTTCATGATACCCAGCACGTGCTGAATTACGGTACTGCATAATTGTATCCTATGTCGGACTGACTGGATACTATAGGTTGTGCTCATTACATCTAGTGAGTCTGGGCTGCTGGTTCCAGCTCCCTTTTGTCTTATTAGTCAAAGTATGGATTTGGAGAAGTGAGATGCAGTGCTAAGAGAAGCCCCACCCTTATCAAGAATGGAGCCATAAGTAAAGTGAACTTATATATGAAACTGCAACATCTAAGATCACTTCTTCTTTTCTTTTTTAAATGAAGTTTTCATCACCTCTGTTCAACCACAGATTACACCATCCCAAGTTCTGGGATGCATTGTACTACATACTGTGAACTTAGACATGATACTTTACAACCTTGATTTACATTGCATATACACTTACATACAAGGAAGGTATGCATATCTCCTGCACAAACAAAAGCTGTTTACATATCACATAACTGTATTTGCAAAATACATAACAAAAATCATTGTGTCCCACTAAACCCCAAATGGTTGGATCTGAACAGTTGTTACCTCCACCTCTCCACAGTCACACTCCTCCCCCTCTTCCAAGTAGCCATTTCCACATTTCTTCCCACCATACATTTTTTTGGTATCCGGCATATTGGAGAGACACATCCCTCCACCAGACTGCAGATACTTCTCCAGCTCTTTTCTATTGCACTGGTTGAACACCTTGGGGAATGGGTGCCTGAATATGGACAGTGTAGAAAAACATCATGACAGATCTGGGCAATGGTTTAGAGAACCAAAAATGAGCACATGCAAATCCTGACAAGTGCCAAAGGACACAGGTCCTTCTCTGAAGTCTCTGAAATTGTGCAAAAGCAGATCGTGATTGTGTGTGCGTGTGTGTGCGTGTTCAAAATCAGATCCATCTGGATTACATTAGAAAATAAGGTGATTGCACTGCAAGACTGTCTAGTAATACAATGGCCTTAAAAAACAAACTTTATTGAAACAAAAATATGTTGAGTTAGACTTGACTTTGTCATCTGACAAGTATAGCTGTCCTTACCTGCTCAATACTGAAGCTGTGGCTTATTCCTAAATCTGCTTGAATAAGCCTAAGAATCCAGCACTCGCACTGTGAATGACTGCTTGTGAATTTAACTGATAAAAAGAACGTTTTCTTTTTCCTATCTACTGCCTCATTGCAAAGGACATGAATATTGTTACATGAATTATTAATTTCTGTTGCTACAATGCTTGAACCTATGCATTCTATTCATGACCATGCATGCGTGAGTACACATTGTGTATTGCAAGCTCTACCTGCATGCCAATATATTTTCACTTCTCACCTAAATGTTTTTCCTTATTTGGAGGAAATCATTCACGTAAAAGAAGGTATCTAATGGAGACAATTTTGTTAAAAACTGCTAAACCCCAAGGAGGAAGGCTTGAGGAAACAGGGAATGTGGCTTTAAGTGAATGGGTTCAGCTGACGTTTTTACATGACTGAAATATGGAAGCTGTTGTGGTTCCTCATCCAAAATGAGCTCTGGAATCCCTGTGGGTTTCCAGGGTCACTCTTGCTTCCCTTTTCTCTCAAAGCCAGATATTTCTTCCCTTTTAAACACAGGCTTTCTGTGACTCACTGAAACTAAACAGTATTCTTAAGACAACAAGCAGTTGACCTGTTTTCATGTCTTCTGACTTAGAAATATAATTCTGTTGCTGTGCCTTTTAATAAAATCAGTTCTTTCCTGTTTCCTCTCTTTACCACATTGTAACACATATTATCTTTTGCACGAGATGCTTTAAGAAACCCTATCAACTATCTATCTACGCATCTTGTGTGCAACACAGAAATGAAACCGGCGTAAACCTCTACATGCCAAGGTCACATATGTTCTGGTCACCCCTCATTTCTCTGTACTTGCTGGCAATAGGCAGTCCAGGTTTTGCAGAAGGATGTGTGCGTATATGCATTCAACTTGCTTTGGGGTGATGGATCATTTGGTAGGACACAGTGGAAAGCACAAACTCGGAGACGAGGGGTTAGAGGCATCCTGAGACAGTCTCTCAGGACAGAAGATAGGAAAATTTTCCTTTTTACCAGACAGTTTAGAGCTCCACTTCTAAATGCTTCCAGGTCCCTACATTACCTAAGGCCAATCTCAGGCAGGAATAAGTTCATTGGCAATTTAGCAAATTGCTACCGATACATGAGCTAGGGTTTGCCCAGCAGTATTTTCTCTGTGAACACACTGGCTCCAACAGGCAGCAACAGACCCACCTTCAGTCTGTATTTCTAGCTCTTGCTCCACCAAGGCTCTTGTAACAAAGCCCTTTGCATTTCTCCGTGAGACCCTGTAAGACGAACTCACCCAGTTGCAGAAGCCATGATGCAGCCTCCATCTTCTGCAGGGGTAGTACAGCAGCCAGCTGAATCATGATTCATGCCAAAATTGTGTCCCATCTCATGGGCAATAGTAGCAGCAACACCAATGGCATTATCAGAGTGATCCTGTGCAAGGTCAAAGAGGCACATCAGCATTTTACCTGTGCCTGTCCTGTGCACCTCTGGGTCAATGGGGTAAGCGGCACTTCTCATTACTATGTGTTGAAAACTTCTACTGAAGGTATTCCTGCCTATGAGTAGGTGAGCTGGAGGTCTTCACGGGAAATATTTTCTTCCTGGGCTTTAGGGGGCATCTATCCTATGTATTCACTGCTGGCAAGAAACATCATATTAGGTATTAGCAACTACTTACCATGTTTACTCCTCCTGACTGGAAATCAGAGCACATGGCCATCACAGGAGCCAAGCCTACTGTGGTACCTTGGAAGGGCACACCCCTAAAATCAATCCAGAAAGACCATGAAATGGCACCGAGGCACTTGAGAAGGCAAGGCAGAGAAATGCCTCCTGTAGTCCACAGCTTTATACATATACAGAGTGTCAGGTGAATACATTTTCTTTAATAATATCTTCAAGTACAGGACATTATAGCAGAGCTACAAAGCCTTAAGACCTATTTTTCTTGGACTACTACTTTGTTTTATGGGCCAACCAGCCAATCCTATTTTTTTATAATGGTCTGGTGCCAAAAAGTGCTCCCCCTGAGCTTTGTTTGCAACAAGCACAGAAAAGACTATTTCTGGATCCTTAATTGGATACTGTTTTGAATACTTAATTTACCTTAAGCCTGCTATTTGCCGGTTTGGGATTCAGGGACTTGACAGAGTACTAGATAACACCTTTGAGGTGCAGCCACGCTCGGCTCCTGCCTGGCGAGCCAGAATTCTGCACCGTCCCTGCCGGCATGTCTGAAATGGGAGCCTTGGAAATTGTGCTCAGGACATGACTAGGTGAATGTGAAATACAGTAATGTTAAAGACCTTAAGCCTGCTATTTGCCGGTTTGGGATTCAGGGACTTGACAGAGTACTAGATAACACCTTTGAGGTGCAGCCACGCTCGGCTCCTGCCTGGCGAGCCAGAATTCTGCACCGTCCCTGCCGGCATGTCTGAAATGGGAGCCTTGGAAATTGTGCTCAGGACATGACTAGGTGAATGTGAAATACAGTAATGTTAAAGGGGGGGAAAACAAACAAACAAACAAACAAACAAACCAACCAAGGGAAAAGGCATTGCATCTCTGCATTTCAGTCCTACAGGTTTCTCCTCTGACTCACCACTATTTACTGGTGGATTAATTACTGTGGGAGAGGTAAGGAGGTCTAAGAGTTGCTGCAAATTTTTCTTCCAATGACATCTGCATTGTTGGCCATAGCTACTGCCCTAATGAGATCAGTAGGATGAGTCACAGATCATCAGCTACCTCCCAGCACCACGTCCCCTGTGTCTCAGAGGGATGAGTTAGGAACAAATGCGTTCTGCAGAGGGCTTAGCTCCCCTTTACAGGTCTTGCTTATGGTTTAGATTTTCTTGAAATTGTACATGTAGCTGTGACAGATCATGTGCAGCCACCTGTGACACGCACACACAATAAAGCTGATGCACTTTGGTGCTTGGGTATTGAGACTGCTGCATAGCCTGGGACCTCCACTTTTCCTAAGGTGACTGTGCTCTGGGTGCCAGAGCTTAATGCTGGCTGAGCAGCCACTACATAAATCTGCCACTCTGAATCTTAGAACGATATAACCTCACATACTGATTTCTCATCTACCCAAACCACTTGTCAGAAACAGGTTATTTCAGCAGAAATAAACCTACGTGATTAGCTGGGCGTTATCGTGTTTTCTGTGCACCCGCTCCTTGCTACTCCAGGCCAGAAAGGACTTCAGGGTGGAGTAGGGGTTCTCAGTTACATCGCATTTATTCCAATTACTCCAGATCTCCAGCCCCACCAAGGCAATCCGGATATTCAGGGATCTGTAAAACTAAGATACGGGAAGGAAAAGAGATGACAAAATGAGCACCACTAATTTATTTTACTGTAATTTTAATCTTTTATATAAACCTTGCTAAATGCTACTACAGATACACATGTCCAGAGAATATGTTCTCTCTGGAAATGCATTGCAACTTAGCACCGCAGCTCTGCAGAGAGAATTGTGCACCACCCACAAACCTAAACTCAATTGAACTAGAGATGCTGAACTTTCATTTTTAAATCAATGTCAGAGGGATAATCTAGAAAAACAGACTGGAGACTGAGATCATGTTTATCTTTAGAGATGTCAAAATTCCTGAAAAGGGGAAGGAAATAATCTGCTGCCCACATCAAGTACCAACAGGACAAGTCTTCATGGACCGGGGGGGTGGTGGTGGTGAAGGAAGCGGTGAAAGGCATTTAAGGGGAGAAGGGGAGTACAAAGGGAGTAGATCTGAAAAGTTGTGACATTTACTTCAGCAGCAGTGGGTACCACTGCAAGGATGACCTCTGAAGGCTTCTTCCACCTCTATTTGCCAAGATTTCTAAAATTTGAAGTGCATACCTTAGTCCCTTGTCAAAAAGCAGTATTTAGGTAACACAGTTAATACAGAGATGTATTAAAAGACAGAGATGTTCATGCTCACTCCAAGGTAAGGAATGGAGATTCCCCCACCCCGCCCCGATGTCGAACAACAGAATTGTTTGTCAGATGCTCTCCACTCCCCAAGTCACTGGGGAGAACTGTTGAAACATAATTTTCTCTCCCAAGAAGGCAGTCTTCCTCTGTCACAGTTAATTCTCATAATTCATGATTTGGACTTTGCTTTCCTCAGTTCATGCACACCTGATCTCACCTTATCTACGTAATTAGCAACCTCCACTAATTTAAGCCTTGTTGCTTCAATGTTGAAGTGATGCTTCTGAAACTGAACAAAATGAACATGTCAGATAGCACAGAGGCAACTAGGAAGAGCTGAAATGTGTTAAAACAAGTCACATTACTCTGGGAATAAGAAGGTGACTATCAGGTGAAGCCCAAAAGCTTTCCTTCATTGTATACCTGACTATAAGCCCACCCGTACATGTATATTCAGAATTCATTCCTGGCATCCCACTGCAGCGATGATACTCAAGCCGTGGTAGTAACTCAGTGGAGCGACCCAAACTTATCAGAGCCCCCAGAGCCAGGGGCTGACAAAGAACTGACAAATTTGCCAGGCAAAATATATGGTAACATGACTTCATGTCTGAGGTCAAGGCTGCCATAGCGCTCATCCCATCTCACTCATCCAACGGATGTGGGATGCATCTCACTCATCCAATAAATTTGCCTATTTAAACCACCTGGCAATTAACAAGTTAATTTTAGCAAACTGTTTGATTCAAGGAATTAAAGTTGCGAAATGTTTAGATTTTTGTTTAACAGATGACAAAACTTGGGACTTTTCTTCTAGCGAGGGAGACAGTAAATGCAGCAAGGGCAGTTAACGGCGACAGTGCAAGGGTGTCTACCCCAGCTTGTCTAATGAAATGGTGAACAACATACGGCAGTTCCTAGGTATAACGTGTTTTCTCATAGTTTCCCTGGTATCCAGCTGCCTAATAGAGAAGGCTGAAATAGGTTCTGCCTCTTTAGTTTTGTTCAGAATAAATTATAGCCCAGAGCACTACGTGGCTTTCACTATTGGAGTTTCAAGTTGTAAATAATGAATAGGACCAGCCTGACTCCCGTCTGTGCTGGAGATTAGGTGATCGGCAAAACACTGCACGGTTTGCACTGTCAGCAAGTACATCTGGCATACTGTCCAGGCTGGGGACGGGGAGGGATTGCTGACTTCACTGGGTCTCTTCCAGCCCTATTCTATGATCTAGAGCCTTGAAAATGTCTATTTATATATCTGCTACCGGCTCAGAGCAGAGGATAATCACGGTTATCTCCTCTAGAGATTAAGTGTACCGCAGAGTTACAAGCACGTCGTTCCTGGAAACCCCCAAGTCACCCTAGGCTGAAGGCAGCCTCTCCCATCGATAACCAGGGCCGACCACTGCTACCTTGGGAGGGAAGAACTGACCCCCAGCCCTAGTCCTTCAATCAAATCGCAACCTGCATCTCTTCCCTGGCCAACGGTATTTGATGGTGGCAGCAGAGGAGTCATGGCTGCTAGGACAAAAGTGACCAAGACACAGCTCTCCCTGTCTGCTGATGGGGGTAGGACCGTCGGGATGGCAAAAGGAAACCTGTTGAGCTCCAGCTGCCCTCCCCGCCCCAGGAGATGCTGCAGGTGGGATTCTTGCTCTGGGCCCGGTGCTCAGTTGGTATAAACATGATCCCTTTTCTTACCTCTGCATAATCAGCCACGAGCAGAAGCTCCACATACTTCGTAGCCTGCAGAATCTCCCGTTTCACCTGCGGCAGCAGCAACACAGGTTATTTCCCCAATATCCCCCAAGAAACTCTTCGCAAAACAAACATACAGGCCATTTTTCCCAGTTTGCTTTTCACTGGCCATTCACCCGCCCCATTACACACAGGAACCTCCAGATGTGATTGACTTACAGCAACCAAGTATCACAAGTCAGTTTAGCTACAGCAAGTGCCCACGTGCCTGTCCTCAGCCCACCCGTTTGTTCATGTATCGGATGCACAAATCTGTGCAGGAACAGCTACAGCCCAGATTCCTCACGCTACACAATGGTCCCCAACACTCATTTATTTCCCTGCTGGAGCCACTATTTGGTAACCAGCTTGCTACAAAGCCTCTTAAATATTTTCCTTCATTTCACTTTCTGAGCTATGTTCCCAGAGAACAGCAGGCTCCTCGGGCTTGGAACAGCCAACAAATTTGGAGCATCATGCATGGACCCAGTTTAAGCCCTACTCACCCTCTGGCGAGGTGGTTTCATCCCAGTTGTGAAGTCCCTGAGCCAGTCTTCAGCTGCGTCCCCAGTGCCCTGGTAGCCACAGGCTCCTCTCTGCAACCTCAGGTTATCCAACCTGTAGATCAAGTGCTGGTTTGGGCTGTTGGGAACCGGCTCTAAGATATAGCTGGAATTGCTGCTCAATGAGATAAGTCCTCTGTCGAAACAGGAGGCAATAAAAGGGAAAGTTAATTACTATCACAGCAACCAGAGGCAAATCCTTCTGCTGCTGCTGAGTTCCCGTCTGACTCTGGCAAGGCACTTACCCTTACCAGGCCATTCGGTTCATTAATAAAAAGGATGGGAATATTTTGAGTTCAGAGGGGGAATCCCTGAGCTGGCGTATATTAAAATCTATCCAGTGGGCCTCAGACATTCAGTTAAGGGGCTATTGGAGCATGTGCTGCAACAATGCTAACCTGAGAAGTACTTTTTTAAAATGCAGCTTTTTCTTTAGGGGCAGTGGAAGCTTTTCAACCAATTGAAGAAATTTATCTTTAACAGAACTGACCTAAAAAATGTGAAGACTTTGTCAACAGAAAAAAACACAGTTCTCTCTAGGACTTGCACATAGCCATGCAGTTCTGGTTTTCTCAACGAGCATGTTACAGCCAGAAGAGTTGGAAATCTCCTGTGTTTGATGCCCACTAGAAGACGTGTGGCTCGACGGGCAGTGTGCCTCCCTGTGAAGGCTCAGACTGAAAACAGCCACGTGAGCTCAGCTCCCGTGCCTTCATGGCAATTAGAAAATGATGTTGAGGACTTGCCAGCACACTGCTGACAGCTCAGGGGTGCAGGAACGCTACCACATGTGCACACCAAGGAGACATCTCTATCTCCTCTCCAGCTAGGAAAGCAGAGCCTAGGAAAACGCAGGCTGACAGAAGCAAGGCACACCTGTGATTACTTTTGCTTTTGGATTATTTATCGCAAACCACAGGTGGCTGCACTGTCCTGTTTATCTCACTGGGCTCTCTGGCCTGTCCTACATTCACTTAAGATGTCTCAGGTTTGCTTTGGCACGGGCTGTTTCCTGGCTGGAGCCAGTCCCACCAGCACAGCTTCCAATCAGCGCTCGAGAGCAGATGACCACTAATATCAATAAAGCCCATGTGGTGTTTTGGAAACAAACTCTGAGCTGGTGTAAATGAATGCAGCTCCTTGATTGCAACAAGCCATTTCATTTACTCCTGCTGAGGATACAGACAGTCTTTTCCTGCCAAAGACTCCATTACTACCAAAGCGAAGGTTTTAAATGCATAACACACACAACCCCGGCACCACCCAGGAATAAAACAGAGAGCGGGGCTAACAACCCAGGAGGAAGTTCAGACTTGAAGACTTTGCCCCAAAACACACACAAAAACTTGCCAGCTGTGAAAGACTGGGAGAAGGAGCTGGTTTCTGCATTAGTGTAGAGTATTGGGCTGGGACATGGTGGGTCCTGTCCCTGTCTCTGTAAGGGATGCAGCCCTGAGTCACTAACAAGAGAGTCTTTTGCTCCAGTGGACTCTTGAATTAAACTCACTCATTGCATGAGTCCACATTGCCAGCACAAAGGGGGAAGGAGTCTAGGAGCTGGCTAGAAGGCCGTGGTTATTAATGATACCCAAGTTTCTGCATTTCTCCTGACATGCTCCCTTTTTATGCCCAGGACCCTTGGCTGGGTGGCATTTGAGAACACATCTATCTGCCCAGAAAAAAATAAGGCAGCCAGGCTGCTGGGGAGCCGAGCTTGAGTGGCAGCACGCTGAGGAGCCGAGCAGAGGCATTCCCGCAGCTCCGGCATCACCAGGCACTTACCGCAGCCCTCTGCATGTGCTGAGCGTGACGCTGGAGCGCTCCCAGCCCCTCACGACCCCATGGTAAAAGCAGTGGTCCTGGAAAGCAGAGGGGAGCAGGTTGGCAATGCAGTTTTGGGATGGATGTATGCTGTATTTAGGCATCACTGAGTCCCATGTGAGTGCTGCCAATACTCTTGTTCTCTTTCCACTGCATTTGGCAGTTGACTATCATAACTAAACCTCTGTGAGTCTGCATTGAAATTTGGCCTTTCAGCTGCCATGCGTGGCCTGTGCAAAAGCATCAAACGGCTCCTTGTTGGCAGTAAAAATTAAGAGCTTTGAATCCCCAAGGAAGCAACTCAGATGGCTGCAGCATTAAGGCCAATCCCAAGCTTTCTGCCTGTAATGGGAGCTGCCTATCGATGGCAGCTGGCCCTGGGTCAGGCCCCAAAGGACGTGCACCACGGGCAGTGGGGAAGTCCCCGTCTGGGGGCTCCTGGCAAGACAAAGGCAGCCTCTGGCAGGGACAAGGAGGCTTTGGGGCAGAAACGCCAACATATTCATCACATCCTTTTCCCTCACCCCGGGGCAGTATCAGTAAAGATGATCTCATGGGGGTTTTATCTCTTATTTTTGCATTGCAACCAATGCACATCTTTGTGCCACTGCAGCATAGAGTCAGCCAAGGCTTGCGTGAGATGAGTAATTTATGGGATTTTTACTGAAGAGGAGCCAGCTCACACAGGCTGGTTTTCCCAAAGGCTGGGAGTGTCCCCAGAGTGGAGTACCCAGTGGCAAAACTAAAAGCAAGAGGATGAGCAGCGTGAGGATTAAACGATCCCCCAGCACCCAGAGAGGGAAGCGATGCTGGAGGCTGACCTGGGCTTCTCATATCAGAGCTCGGGCACAACAGTAAGATGTTTTTACCATTGCTGGGGGATGGAGATGCTTTCTTGCTGGAACCCCCCAGGTCAGAAAGTCAGACTGCCCTCCCCTTCAGCTTAAAGCAGACCCATGGCCTCGAAGAAAGGCTCTGGAGAAAGAAGGTCACGCGCTTCTCCGGGCCCCCTGCCTGGTCTCCCCTGCACTCTGCAGGAGGGAAAGTGCTCTCTGCACTCACCGTGTGGGTCAGAGAGGTGGTCTGGGGTTGTCCAGTCTGGCTGTAATGAGTCTCAGTGTAGCTTGGTGCAAAGAGGTTTCTGCAGATACAGGGAGGGGCAAAGAAAAGAAAAAAAGAAAAAAAAAAAGGCAGTAAGACCTTTCTTTAGACCTGGATTTCTCTCTCCTAGGTGTGTTAGAAAATCGGCTAGATGCAGCTCCTTCTGAAGTCAGTGTAAATATTCCTGTTGCTGTGAACCACTGTTGTGGACTTGGGGCGGTCGCTGTTTGCTACCCACAGGGCGAAACCAATTGCAATGCACAGAGAGGGCAGGCAGGAGACAGGTATTTGGGGGACACCAGTCAAGAGCTGCGCTGTATCTCTGCACTCTGCTCTGGATCAGCACTTTCTGCCTGTGAGGCACTTGTTAACACACTGTCCCCAGGGAGGCAGCACCTAATGGCTTCCTGGTGGCACAGGAGCCATCGGAGCCACTGCAGGACCAGCGCCGCAGGCTGTGCTTCCCTGTGCAGAGCACACTGTGATAGCAGAGGGTCAGAAGGTGGAAGCATAGCTGACCTTGCCACATCCATCTATCTGCTGCCCTGGCAGGAGTGGAGCACGCTCACTTCTGAAAGGGCGCAGTGAGCCATCTTCCTAAGTGCTCTTTCAAGCCATTTATTAAATTAAAATAATAAAGGAGAGCCTGTCCCTGAGTTTGATCAGGCGCCGAGATCCACTTCCAACAGCTGCAAGTGAACAATTCAATTTTTACGTGAGGACTTAAAAAAACCCCTGGAAACTCAACATCATCTTCCCTTAATGGGTGCAAGTGTCTGAGCGGAGTTTCCTTTACTACTGCAAAGTCATGCCCCAGATACACGGGGATTAGATTCAGCGCACCAAGTCCAGTGTACCAAGCACACCACAGGCCAGTTCAGGACACATCTGGGCACTGGAGTGAGTTCTCAGCTCAAACCCAGACTCTCTCCAGTGCCCCAATCTGAACACAATTATAAACCAATCTGCATCTGCATTTCAACTTCTGCCCAGAAGCCGATTCACATCTTTGTCCTAGGAAAATGCTGATTCCCCACTTGGAATTCGTTTGTGTCATCCTCATATAGACAATATTCTCCCTGTCTTCAGCCCAGGATCAGACCAAAAGTCTATAAAAGGCTCTCCTGTACACTTAATAGTAAGTGTTTTGATGTGGTTCCAGAGGAAACAGCCTTCCCCTTCTTTTTAAACATCTGCATTTGCTAAACAGTAATGTAAAAAGTACAGCAAGTCAAAATCTGGGCCAAACCAAGAAGGTCATATCCTGTGTCCATCTCAGCAGCAGTAAAATGTAGGTTTAAAACAGTTTTTTAAAACAATCGCCTCACTTCCAAAAATTTGGAGAAGGAACGCAGAATATGCCCCATCTATGAAACACACTTCTGCAGCAACCCCGCGGTGCTGTCAGGCCACCGAAGCGCCACACTTGCCACGCCACAAGGATGCCACGTGCACCCTGGGCAGCGCAATGCCAGCAACGCTGCAGCTCCGGTTCAGTCCTTCTGCATCCCTGTTTAATGCATTTCATGCATGAGATTTTTGAACTATGACCTGCAAGCAAGAAAAAGTTTTCTTCTTTTCTTTGCTTGATTTCTTTAGGCTGGATGAAGAAAGCTGTATCAGAAGCAAAACCAAAGGTTTCTCCATCTGTCTTGGTTTTTGGTATGTGGCAGTCAGGTCTAATCTACCTTGAAAGCCTCTGTTTGAATAAGGGATTGGGCGCTTGTGATATCTAATTAAAGTAGGCCAGAGCAACAGGAAACACAACCTTTTATCAGTGTTTGAAAGTGCTTCCCCCATCCGGCATCCAAAGGCTCAGACACCCGAACAAGTACCAATGGCTTAGTGTCAGACAAAACTGCGTGCCACCGTTGTATTTGACAGCATTTGATGTTGGGAATACAACAGCTTTTATCTCCACTTTCAAAGTTCACTGTAGCCCAGGAAAGCTCATTTTGTTTCTTTCTGATGTGTTAATTCTCATCACTAGATCCTGTCAGTGATCAGAAGGCGAGATTGCTGCATTCAGCTATCTCAGGTCTGTAAACTGAAGATAAGCACAGAAGCACCGTCCCACAGAAAAAAACTCCCTTCATCTCCCTGACTGCAGTAGCTTGCTCAGCATGAGGCTGCAAGAAACAAATGTTTAATCAACAGATTGCATTAACTTGCAGGAAATTGCCTTGAGCAATGTGCTCTGGCAGGTATCTGGTCTGTGTTAGAGACTGTCATTTCAGGAGCAGACACTAAACCAGCGTGCATCTGCCCAGTGCTACTAAAGCCAGAATTAGACACCAGCCCATGGATTTCCAGCAGCTGAGGCTTGCCCAGCCTACTTGTTTCATTCCCAAACAAGCACGCTTATGTTTTCTTCCTGCTCCTTTATTCTTGGAAAGCATTTACTATGAATAGCTATTTTATTTCTCCTCCAGCATCTACCATAAAAATCCTCAGTGCTTTGACTCCTGCCCAGCCCCATGGCACTGCTGCCCAGCCCCAGTGCAGAGCTGGGTCATGCTGAGCACCAGAGCCTGGCACACCATGTTTCAAGGCACAGGATGATGCCACACAACACGTGGTATGTGCACATCTCTTCCTACCTGCAGAATCAGGCTCTATGCCCTTCTAGTGTGGATTAAGGAGCTGAGAGGTCTGCCTGAATTTTTAGGGATACTTATGCAGCTGCTGAGCTGACAGCATGCATCATCTGGCTGAGTGGCGCCATGTTATGACTTTCAAGCCTCTCTCCATCAGTTGACTCCTATCCTACATTGAAGGCTCCCTATGAATGGTCCAGCTTCTTATTCTGAGCTGAAACAGTCCTTATTTGAAGACCCTTCCCTGCCTTAACGGAGGAAGCCTTGGGGCTCTTGCAGCACTGCTGAGAAGGGCTATCACAGTGCGTTGCACGGTGTGCGGTGGGGAGGGCAGTGAGGAAAGAGGAAAAACAACAGGACATCTTGCAACACCCTTGGAGTGCTATCTCACTTCAGAGCCTGTGAAAGCTCGTTCCCAGCCCAGCTTACTTCCTCAGCTAGCAGCAAGCTTTCCACTAAACTGTAAATAAACAGAAAAGAAGCCTTCTTTCCATCTCAGAGTCCACCAAGGTTATCAGCCAGTCTTGTCCCTTCTCCACATTTACCAGTTGTTGGATAAAGAGCTGAGATTAGTGAGACACACGTACCCCAGAACCTTAGCAGCGGCCTTTATCTGCCATCATTTCAGGACAGCATCACTGCCAAGCTGAACGGCTGATTCCAGGGGAGCTCAGCCCCGCAAAGTGTTGACGGACCTGATTCACCGTTTCCAGAGGAGCACAGAGCTCACCTCCTTGCTGGAGAAGGAAAGCCTGGAAAAAACAGCACTATTTGATCCTTTCTTCTCTGTTACATTACATGTCTCAGGGATGACCTCTCCAGCAGATCGAGATGAAGCTGCAAAAGTTTGGATGCAAAATAACACCACTTAAAGGCTTCCGAGATCCAGTCAGGCAGCTGGCAGATTGCTAGCACACATCATCTTCCTAAAAGGCAGCATGGAGTCCCTCATTAGATGAGTTACCAGCATGAAGAATTGATGAAGTCAGAGGAAAAGCTGTTTTTGGATGGGAGCATTTGCTAAACTTTGATCACAGCTGCAGCTATGTGGGGCTGTTTGAGGCCAGGGTAAGCTACACAAGAGCACTCAAGATGTTCTAGAGAAGCCCTCACACCTTTCCAACAGCAACCAGCTTTCGGCAAGATCAGTCGTTCCCCAAGATCCGGCTCAGCATTCAGCTCAGGGTGGAATAGCCTGCTCTTGGCAGGATTTGTTCCCCAGAAAGCCTTGGGAGCCGGGTTAAATACAAGCGAGGAAGCCAAACGAAGGAAGAGTGGCTCAGTGCCATAATGTACAGATGGCTTGAGACTGTTTCTGCTGATGACCGACGTGGAGTGATCTTGGTCCCACTCCAGCCTGTCAAT
Organism: Aptenodytes forsteri; assembly: GCF_000699145.1. Lineage (NCBI taxonomy): Eukaryota > Metazoa > Chordata > Aves > Sphenisciformes > Spheniscidae > Aptenodytes > Aptenodytes forsteri. The sequence continues at coordinate 10,580,364 of NW_008796044.1, read as the reverse complement.
GACATCATTGTTTGAAACAAAACCCTCCTCCCCGTGCCACTGTGCTGCTCCCTGGAAGAGCCTTGCCGTGCAGAGCTGACATTATAGGGCAGCATGGCTCTGTTTTGCCACATTGAGACGCCGTGCCAGGGAGGTCACATACTTTGCACATGAGCCAATGGTATTCAATGGGAGAGGCAGGTTGAGGGTGTGGGGCAAAACCCAGCTTTCTCAGTGGGCAGCTGCCCCTGTGGCACTTGGGGACAGTGCAAGAGCGTGACCTCCAGCTCATCCAGCCACCACAGAGGAGCAGAGAAGCAGCTGCGGGGAGACGGGCTGCACAACACACCCAAACGCTCCCAAAAACAGCACAAAGAAAGCCGGAGCCTTTCTTGCATGCCCACATTCATTTGAGGGAGTGCACATTTCCCAGCTGCTCTGGGGAACCTCACCCCTGTTTTCGTGATAAATGGGAGCAGTTTTCTCTCACCTGTGAAACATCACTTGTTAGCACAAGTCTCAGAGGGGCTTGGAGCCCTCCATCCCAGGGGACCACTGTGAACATGCTCGGCTCCACCAGCCAGAGATCACCCATGGGCACTGGGAGGGCCCCAGCAGCACACTGGTGCTCTTGATAATTGGAGCAAGAATAATTTTTTATAATTTGGTCCCATGAGCAACTTTGTTTGGGTTCATTTTACAGAGGGGCTAGTCTGCATGAACAGCTGCCAATTTAAAAACACCCGTGAGTATCTAGGAGTCAGACATTTTTTATTTCCTCCCAAAAAACAAGAGCTAAATGGTCCATGAAGCTCTCGTGAGAAACATCGACTCTTAATTTTTCAGTCGGGGGACCAAGAAAAGTGAAGCCTGCAATCTGTTACATCTCTTCCCCTGTCCCTTTCCTCAAATCACAATAAATCTGTCCAGTCAGGCTGCCAGCATCTGGGGGTGGAGGGAATTGACTCTCCCAAGAAAGTTCAGATGTCAGATTTCCATCTACAATTTGTGGTCCCACTCCATTGCCTCTCAACAGGATCCAAGTAGGGTAAGAAGGGGAATTTGATGCCTTACCTCCCAGTCACTTAAACCTTCCTAAAGTCAGAATTTATTATCAAAACCTGAGGTGACCCTATCTTGAACATCACCAACACACGACCCATGACAACACAAGCAAGCAGGCCTGCTTTCTGTATCCACCACTAGTGGGGAATCAGAGATTTCACCTCTCCGGAATCCTCCAGCCAAAACCTGGAACTTCATAAAAATCGATGAAATCCAAAATTTTTTTTCTTGGTGAGTTTCATCCAGCTGAAGCCTGGAGCTCTTAAGCTCCCTTCCTCAAGAGCCTTTGCTGATACATCTGAGAACATGTTTATTGTGTGAACAGCAGCAGTTTGGAAGGAAAAAGTAGCTTCCCAGCTATTGAGGTGGAACTAAACTAGCTATTTGTAATGCCTGGGAAAATATCACAGGCTAAAGACTCTCCATCCCCTTTTGCCATCCGCATCATCTGTGACATTCGCTGTGTAAATCATGTTACAGGACCCAAGTAAAATTTGTCACATAGCCCCTTGGCTTAACAATGGGAATCATAAAAGTTGCCTGGAGAGGAAAAAGGAAATAAAATAAATGGGAAACTGGCTGATAATGAGTCAGGGAGCAAAAGATTTAGAGGGCTCCATTTCCTCGTCTCTTCCTCCCTGCCCCGCACAGAGAAATCACTGAGTATCTCAAGGGAATCAGGAGGCTGAAAAGCAGCTATGGCTTTCCAGGTCCCAACCCTGTTTTTCTGATGACTCCAAGAGACAGTAGAGCAGGATAAACTCAATTTCCCTCCTTTACATAACCCTTATCCCCTCCCCATGCAGGAAGCCCATTAGACACTGATGATGTGTAGCCCATCAGTGGAATAATCTCATATATCCTTCCTGCTCAGAGGTGGGCAGCAGCCTCCCCTCTTCCTAACTCAGTTGGTAGAAGAGGCCCTTGAAATGAGCAGAAGCAGGAAACGGTGAAATACAAGTGACATACAGATCTCTTATCGCACCGCTGAGAGCACTGAGCGGGGCTAGAGTGCTCGTCACCTACCCAGGTGGGGCCAGAAGAGATTGGAAATAATACTGCTACCTATCAGATCCAATTGCCTAAAAAGAACTATCTGGATTGCTCCCAAGGTCAGACCAGATGAGCTTTGGACTTTCTTTGCAGTGTCCTCAACCAGTTGCTGCACATCTCCGCTGGGGCTCTGCCACCAAGTGCCCCACACCATCACGGCTGCTTTGGGCCAGCAGCAGCCAAAATATGCAGCTAAAACATGCAGCTGTGCCCCACGGGACTCACCCACAGGCAGGGACGACCCCTGGGGAAGCCTCCACTACCCCTTGCAGCCGAGAGGGCCTTTCCCAGGTCTGCTCCCCCCATGAGAGACACAAAGAAGAAGAGCAGAGGGAGGAAAGTCTTGTTGATACTTTTCCTGCACTCCGGTGAGAAGACAAATTCCATGCAGGTTTCTGCTGTGTAAATATGAGCTCTCCTCTTCGCTAGAAAGAAAAGGCTCACACCAGGCAGCGCTGCCACACACATTCAGAGCGTCTCAGCATCCCCTCCCTGCTTGGCTCAAAGCTGCTTTTTATTAACAAATGCAAATGCCTTTTAAAAGTCATTTTTCATCCAAGGTTTGCAACTTCTTCTGTTCCTAAGCCCCAGCCAAATTTAAAGCTGCTTTATAGGCATCTCTCCATATATTTGCTGCTTGTGCAGCTTTGAGCTTTCCAATCCTGCAGCTGCAGGACATGGTTTTGAGTCATTTAAAACAAGCCTGAGTCATTTGGGGGATATACTTTTGTCATTATTCAGAAATGTTAACTAGTGTTGTGACCTCTGCTTGGAACTGCAGTGTGGTTCTGCCTTCTTATCAAACTCCTGAACAGGAAATAATGCAATATGATGTTAACTGCTAATGCAATAATTGTATTTGTAGATATATGAAGCCCAGACTCAGATGTGTGCTGAGCTTATTACAAAATACAGAATTGCACACCAGTCTGAAGAAAGATATGCAATAATTTGTGTTTCACCTCTGTGGATGAACACAATGTCCTTTTCATATGGAATATGAAATCACAGGCTTGGCGTGAACATTTCTTCCACATATTGAAAACAGCACGTTTCTTTCAAAGCTAGCGCATCCCTACCAAAGCCGTACAGATTATGACTCTTTCCTCCCTGCACCCCGCCACTTCAAAGCAAGCTCATATTCTCATCAGCTTTGTCTCTCCATAAGGAGAGTGGTGAATGTGTAACGAGGCTGCCTAATCCACCGAGAATAAGTAATAGCAGTGGTGAGCTCCTGGGTGCTGGGGAGCAACCCCAGGCTGGGAACCTGAGGAGCCAGGCTGGACTCTGCCTTGCTGCATGCTATGACTAGGAGAAGCAGTTTGCCTCCACTTAGAAGTGCTCTATGGATGCTGATAATTACAGCATCCACAGGGCTCCCAGGGACTTCATGTTTTTGCTTCATCATTTCTCTTATTAATTTGAGTGTCTCTAAACTACTTCTGCACCTTCACAAGTCTCTGAGAAGTGGTGGCTCCCCAGAGCCTCTCATCTAATCAAGTTCAGACTTGCATTTTGGGATTGTACCACCACCTTTCTTGAACAAGGACTTGAGGCCTGGCAAGACTCCCATGTGAAGCACTGCTATCTATGAATCACTTGCATTTTCCACAGAAAATAAAAACAAAAAACTCCAAATCACTTGCTGTATTTCATCACTCCTAGTAAGGCGATTCATCCCACAGTGGAAGTGTGTGCACACACTTAAGCCTGTCTGTATACATCTCAATGAATGAAAATGCATTTCAGGAAATAGACACAATAGAAACCTTCTATTATTATAATTCTGTTTACTAGCACCAGCAATGAGTTTGTCTGCAGTGGAAATAGCACAGCACCGCTCCTGCGAGGCACCTGGAGGTTACGTCATCATGCCCAGAGCACAAATGGATTACTTCAGCAAGGATTCTTGCTCTTGCCAGCTTCTGCTGTGCCAGAAATAAATTCACCTTTGCATAGCGATTGCAGAATATGCAAGACCTGACAGTCCTTCCACCAGGAAGGAGACCCCCAGCAGCGTTAGCAGTTACGTTGCTTCCAGGTTCAGTTCAGAGACTGGCGTTGCTGACCACTGGCGTCAGCAACAGCTATTTTTCCTGCATTAGACAGGACTGAGTTAGCAGTGCTTATGGTGCCTGGCCTCTTCTACCACTTCTCTATTTTCCCAGCTGAGAGATGCCAAAACACACAGAATTTATAGCTGTTTCTGTTTAGTTCTACACAGGTACATGACTGCCTGGGAAACGTGTCCAGCTTTTGCAGCACTAAAACTCCCAGTAGCTTATGTGGCCTATTACAGAACACACCTTGTAGGATGTACTCGCCTTTCATCAGCCATCGGATTTCAGTCTTTACTGCAGACAGTGCCAAGAAAAATCTGGTTTTCCTACAGAAGGCCCTGAATATCATTTAGGTTTATGGACTGCCATCAGAACTAATAAGATCTTCTGACACTTCACTCTTTCAGGAGGAAAGATGAGCCCCCAGGCTCTGTGGTTGGGATGTCCATACAATACGTTTAAAATATAACCAGGGTCATTATTCCAAGGTTATTATTCCTACTGATTCTAGCAGACAAATATTTGGTTGTGTTTCCATAGATTAATCTTCTGACCCATTTAAAAATAAATAAAACACCGTAAGTGCAAGTGGACTATTTAGCAAAGACAAGCTTATTGCAGCTACATTTCCAGCTGCTGTTCCACCACTGGAAACTAATGTACTCACAGGGCAGAAAACCTCTGGAGCGGCCTCCAGACCAGAATCCTTCTACCTACCTTAATCTCCTGCAGCTGAATTCAATACACATCATGCCCTATGATATCACACAGCATTGCTGCATCATGCCTGAGAGGAGGTTGCATTTCAGTTAATGTAAAAGCATTTTTTCAGTCTGCTTTAGCATGAAGGGCACTAATGGAATTGAAACTGTCAGATCGTTTCTCCTAGGAAACGGAGCAGGACCTTTTCGGATCACAGCAAATGAAATCCTCATTAGAGTCACACTGACTCTAAAGCATGGAGCCATTCGGTAAATAGTGCACTTCATATCAGCAACATTTTCTAGTTAATGTAGCAAGAATTATGATGCAAAAATAAGTTTACTCACTGAGGGCCAGGTCACCGTCTGCTTTTTGCTGACAAAGCTCTGTTACAGTCAGCGCTGCTTGGCTGATTAACATCAGTGGGGACTCAGACCTGGAATAACCTTGAAATCCAGAAAAGGACTTCCTCATCCTGTCTTTATCAAAACCCTGCTGAAGTCAGTGGAGGTTTTCCTGTTGACTTCACTGTAATCCTCATTCATTATTTTAGCGAGACCACAATTGCCACAGCAAGGCACAAGCACACTTACCCATTTTTCTCCAATTCCAAGATGAGCTCCCGGCCTTCTGCCTTTACCTTAACTTCAGCTCTGAAGGGATGCTGAGTGCAAAAGAGATGGTGCCTGTTACTTGTACATCATCATAATTATGAATGCATCCAGAAACACAAATTGTTCCCCTGGAAATGGCAGCTGACCTTAAATCACTCCTCGCCTTCCTCCTACCTTCAGACCTGGAGTGCTGGGGAAGGGAAGGGAAGGGCCGGGCCATGGTGGCTCCCAGCTCCAGGCACGCTGCTGCATCCCCGCAGCACAGCCACGCAGAGCCGGGAAGCAGTACAGGCACGCTGGTGGGATGCCATATCTGAGCTAGTGACCCTGGTGTCTCAGGAGGAATAATGGGCTCAGACGAGGCAACAAGTCCTGGCGCTGGAGTGCTTGGAGATGCAGCTGGGCGGGAGGGGTGCACTGCACCCCCTTCTCCTGTACACTATGCTCAGGACCACATCACAGGACATCCTAACTTGCACCAGAGGTTTACAAGTCAAATATACGAGCTAGTTAACCAAAGCTTCCTTTGTTGTTACAGCAGAAAAAGACATTTTTAGGAGCCTATTTCAGGACAGGAGGAATCACGCCTCTTCTAAAAATTTTCACATAGTTCCTTTACTCACAGAAATTGCCAATAAAAGGCATGCAATGGGGTCCCTTAGACATCTTTAGGCTCCAGCCGTTGTTCAGACAGTATTTCACAGCTGCTCTTGTATTAGTCCCAGGCTGCCAAGGGACTGGAAACCATGACAGCAACTTTCTAGTGTGTTCAAGTACACGGGCACAGCCCTGGTTTGCAATCTGCCTACAGCTCCGAATGAGGACACCGGACAGCCGGCTCCCCAAGGCCTACTGGTGTTAACAGAAAGGACCCTAATTTCATAGTGCAATGGGAAATGCATACACTAAAACCAACATTTAAAAAAAAATAAATCATTCAGAAGACTGAAAATATAGAATATGCTTTCTAGAGGACCAACTAGAAGGGCCTCTGGAGGTCTCCAGTTTTACCTCCCTCAAAGCAGGGCCACTAGCTAAGATCAGCTGGGGATTTCTGAGTCTGAGTGCTTTCTCATAAAGGAAACAGATGAATAAACTCCCCAGAAGAGAAATAACCCTAGCTAGAAGAAAAAGAAAAAAATAATCACAGAAACCAGTGAGATTATTAACCCGTAGTATTTCCCAATTTGGTGTTGGAGTGGATTTTGCAGAACAGATCAACTGAAAGCAAAATAAAGCAAGGCTGACTGAATAGGACGTTCTGATGAAAGATCTGTCAGCCCAGAGATACGCTCGCTTGCCACTTCATCAATTCCAAGCTCAGTTACAAACTTCTCCTTTCATCAGCTCCCTACTTGTATTCTGGGTTTTGTTTTTCAGTTTCCAGCACATTGCACCAGGCCCACACAGATGATGCAAAACAAGTTAATACATTTAGTATATACAACAACGGCTAATTCCGAGGGGCTGAGTTTAGTTTACTGAATCACAGGTGCTCAGTACATCTCAGGGTAGGTCTGTTGTTTTGCTATCTAACATGTAAGCAACAGAGGTTGCCTTGCCCATAACTGGGGGGGTCTGAGGGTCTCCATCATCATAAAAGTCTCTTCACAAAGGTTGTGCAAACATCATTATTACTAATAACGCTTTCCCTTCTCCTTCAGTAATCCCACTACTTCAGAGTCCATCAATTGCTGTGTAACTGAAATATCCCAGCTGTACGTAAGCTTTGCTAACACTGGTTTTAGAGCCAACAGGAACTTGCCTGAAACAAACCAAGTACGACCCCTGAGACCCAGCAAATTTGTATAAGGGGAAATGCTGTCCAGATGTATTTGTATCACTATCAATAGTAGAGAGAACCAAAACTTCTAGGCAGCCCTGCAAGGACATTTTAAAGAGAATTAAGATCATGAGAGAGTCATTGTAGCTTTTTTTTCTTAATATGACACAATAAAAAGTTTTAGAAAGTCTTGTCATATGGAGAGGACATAAACCCCAAAACAACACCGCTTATGGGGAGATGCCATGATTTTTCTTTAGTGTAATGCTGCAGCTTCCCTTTTTCTGATTCACAACATAAATAACACCATCTGGATTTTCCTCTTTCATTTGATTATGCAACTGATAACTTAGTGATTGTGGCAATGCAAACACTGGGAAGTTGAACTGCAGTTTGTGGTTGACGTTTAAGTCTGGTACCCCAGCGGTTCTCAGAATAGCTGCAGACTACTGACATACCACTTCATCCGTCCACGTAAGAGAAGTGGGGGTGAGATCTATACCGATACATATGGTGTCTGAGAGACAGTTAGACACACCTGAGCTGCTGGTTGGCTTTCCTTAGTGAAGCACCCTCACAGCTGGGATTCATCTCCTCCTAAAGCAGATGCCTCTATTCGGCTGTTCCCTAAATGCCACTGATTGTATTGCCTCACTCCCCTTTTACAGACATACAGATCAGGTAGACTTGATCCAGGCTTTAAAGCACGACAGAGGGCAAACGATTCCAAGCCTTTGCACAGGGTGAATGCAAGTCGCCAGGAGCAGCCTCACGCTCAGTGCCCGAGATGTGCCAGCCAGCTCACCCAGCCCTTCGGGGATGTGGAGGAGCGGCAGCAGCTCCCCGTGCTGCCCATGGGCTTTCTGGCTCATCGCTGCGGCTTGTCACAGAGCTCAGCTTAAAACAAAACGCACATCGCAAGGTCCTGTGCTAACCGCGACATCGTTCCTCCCCCTGGAAACGATACGGAGGCTTGAAAACAAAATATAAATAAAGCGCTGGGCGCGACCTACCTTCTCGCTGCCGGGGCTCCCCAGGGCTGCCCAGCGCGGCTCCACCACCTCGGGCTGCAGCTCCACGCCGGCGGCGACCCCTCCAGCTGGGGAGCCACAAGAGGAGCCGCTCACGACCCCGACCCCATCCGCAACCTCGGGAGTTACAGAGCACGAAGCCGGGGCGGGAGAGGAGAGCTCTGCCCTGGTTGTAGGAGAAGCAGGAGGATCCCACC
>NW_008796044.1:10557642-10571355 GCF_000699145.1 Aptenodytes forsteri | reverse complement strand
TAGGAGCGGTGCTACGGATTTAGTTGTTTATTTATTTACCTGTTATATTTATGTGTAATCCTATCACCCTTCATGGCTGAACCCATGTTTCCAGAGGCATCCTAAATCCCTCCACTTCTGGGAAATGCATGGCCCCTGGACAGCTGAAGGGATATAGAGTGAAATTTATTGTGCCCATATAAATGGGCAGAAGTGAAAAGATGTTCACTGCATCTCTCCCCTTAAGGCAGATGGAGGGGCTGGGGCTGGGGAAAGGCTTGGGAGCATCCACAGCTCACATTCCCCGTGCTGCCCCTGAAGGGGGATGTCCACTCACTCCCATGAGGCTCCCAAAGGAGCATCCCTGTCTTCTCCTGCACCCTTCAGGTCTAACCCACGGGTTGCGGTCCATCTCTTTGCTAGTCCTCTGCCCTTCAGGGGGATGAGCACCCAGAGGGCTGCCAGGTGCAGTGCCTCGCTGCTGGGTTAGCCAGTGTAGCTCAGGGTCGCACCAGGAGAGGAGAGCACAAGTTAGTGGGGCCGTGCTGAGGTTACCAGCTGCAAACATCTGAGCTCCGTGGTGCCGTAGATGCTCCTTGCACATGCTGAGCCCGTGAAAAGCAACTGCCATCCCTTATGTCAGATTATTTTTGCTGTGACTCCCAGCCAGCCCAACTGCAGCCACACTAGCAAGGCTGCGAGGCTGGACTGACGTGCATTTTTATGGGGTCAGCTCAGAGTGGCAGGAAAAGGCATTACCTCTTCAGACAGTCATACTCCTCAGCCAGCCATTGATCCACATTATGCACACAACCCCTTCCATTCATCTCTATACTTAAAATGCCTGTGTAGGTAAACCACCAGGAAACCAACTTAAGAAATGGGGAGAATTTGCATCTGGCTACGTTTCAGAGTGTATCAGTAAATCAGACCGACAGGAAATTAATACTCCATTTAGAATAAAGGTTTGCTAGATAATAGTAATGATTTTGTTTCTTGTCCAGAGGCTTATTTACACTATTGAAACCACTGAGCTCTCTTTTACTGAAGGTCTTTGCTGACTCCTGCCACTGTGCCCAAAGGAAATGTGGCTGTTTCCATTTGCGGATGCCATTTTGGTTTATGACTTTCATGTATGTCCCCTCTCTCCCCCAGCACTTCACACGCTGAACCTTTGTGATCTTGTGACAGTCAGTTTATTCCTGGTATCACTCTGGCAGAACAAAGCTAGGACATCTTGGGGACACCTAGAGGGGATCATCAGGGTGAGCAGGCTATAAATGACATTTTAGCTGACCCACAGACAGGTCACAAATTTTCGTCACACAACTAAATCATGTTATTTCCCAGAGCAAAAATCCAGGGACCAGATTTCAGTTCTTTTCTAATTATGTGGAGTATCTTGAAGGGAAACCTTGAATTTTTTGTGAACTCTCCCATTTATTTATAGCTGCCTGTAATATAGAAGAAAATAATGGCACTATTGTTGATGCTTTTATTATAAATAAGTAAAAATGCAAGCCAAATTTAGACACAAATTTAGCTATTCTGCTTTCATCCCTGCATAAAATTTCTGTCTACCCAAAGGAAAAAAAATTACTTTGATGAGGAACATGTATATTTGCACTGAAAAATTGTCACAAATCTTCCCAGTAGAACAAATCTTCCCAGGGACTGCTCCATATACTTCTCTAAAAGAAGATCAGCTCAAAAAAACCATAAAATGGAATAAAAGGAGCCTTATTTTAAGATTGTTAAAATACTTAGGCCAACAACTATCTGCTTGTGATTGTTGTCAGCATTCAAGTATCATACAAATAAAATGCATGCAATATTTTCATTTGTTATATAGTGATATTTTTATCTTTGGATCTTGGTAATATGAGAATTGATATCTTAATTTATAATCACCAGAAACTCCCTTTATAAAAATATAACCACAGACTGTGCAGTTGTTATATATAGTTTAATCTATATATATGTATAATATATCACTTACATTACTGAGACGTTGTTGCATGGAAAGAGTCAGGATATTCCAGCCTTATTAACAGCGCCCAGATGCTGTAACGCTACCTGCCTCTGGCACAGGATGAGTCAGATCCTGCCTGTGCCCATCTCTTCAAAAAGCTCTTACCGAAGTCAATGGGACATTTGCCTGATTCACAGAGCAAGGTCAGGCTTTCGGTTATCTAGGAATTACACAGACTCAGACTCATTTCCTCCAGGATCCCAACTGCCTGATTAAAAGTATCAGCTGGGAATTTGGAAGCCTGTGCTCCGTTTCCTTATCTGTTGCATCCCTTGTGATCAAGGGATGGTCATACCTATTAGCTGCAGCCTCCGTGCAGCACCCAGAGCAAGTGTCGGTGCATGTGGTGGTTCACTAGGTTTGAAAATTCGGTGTTTCAGTTTCCCCAGGGCAAAGCTGATGCGAATGCTTTTGCAGTGGGGTTTCTGCACTTACTCGACAGTTTGCAAGATGGTTTAACGCTACTGTTGTTAGCTGGAAAGCAAAGGACGATGATTCTCCCATTGTGTTCGTAGTAAATTAGAAGTTAGCCACCTAGAAGGAAATAGAAAGATAGACCTACAGAGAAGAACACCTGCTAAAGAAACAGGCTTATACGGAGAATGACTTGGACATGTATCAGACTAAAAGCTCAGTAATATTTCATTGGAACTCCCTCTTCAGAAATGGGAAAGGTTGTTGAACGAACTGCTCTGAACAGACTCCTGCTGACATTGGAGAAAATGTTACCAAGAATAAAAGTCTTAGAAGGAGAAGGTAGAAGACTTTTTCTCCTGCCTAACTAACTTCTGCATTTCAGACACTCGCACTGATGAAAGAAATTTTGTGTCTTTGGCTGACTTGAGTGGAATGTGAAATCTTCCATTTTTCAGAACATTTTTCTCTTTCAGATCGCTTGAAATGATCAAAGGAGGAAGGCTGTGAATCCGCGAAGGGAACTGGCGATTTAACAGCGAACTTCATTATTTTGAGTCTTAATGGTTGAGAACAGCTTTGGCTGACCCAGAATCTTCCGTTTAGCTTTGGTTTTCCACCACCCATGTAGGACAGCAGGAATACTTGGAAAGCCCTTGAGCAGCTGTCCTGCCAAAGAGGGAGAAGTGCTGTAAGATGATCAGGTACTAGACAAGGGCTTGTCCCGATGTGCTGTTAGTGAAATAACATCAAAGCACTCTCTATGCTTTTTTTAAACGGTGGGTCACTGCTGCTACTTTTGCTTCCTTCCTACAGGCAAGTGAACTTAATGGTAGGAGACTGTTTATGCAGACAGGTTGCATCTTTTTAACTGTATTTGTACATGCAAAGCACTGTAGTCCTCTCCACGCTGCCTGCAAACTTCTCCAACGCAATAGTGATTATACTGAAGCAGTTTATTCTTGTAAGAGAAGGGGAACAGGTATAACGACAAGTGCTTTTAATTACGTCCAATCCATAAAACTGTCCAGTAACTTTGGAGAAGAAACTCATCTCTGCAAATGGATAGCCACAGGCAGTGACGCACCGGGAAGCACTACTAAATGTCTTTAGACTTTTACAGCAGCAGGAGGAAAACACACTTTGTTTGGAAAATCTGCATCTGATTTGTTTTTCAAGTTGAGAAGCATGCAAAGTGATTTTTAGTTTAGATTAAGGTAAAAAGCAGAGAAAGAATAAAAAAAAAACCTTATAAGAGAGTAGAATACGTCTCCTTCACGTGTCAAATACCCTCTGCCCTGCCATGAGGAGGGCACACAGTTGCCATGGGACTGGCCCTGCCTATGACCCACTTCACATGTTTCAAGGGGAGAAATTACAGCACAGACACTTGGCACTTCAGGAATCTGCATTTAGGAGGTAAGTTCGAAGGCGGGCTGAAAATGACCTAGAAATGGGAGCTAAAATCCTCTTCTGTCACAAGAGAATTCCCCCACGCAGGGCTGCCCGAGCATGCTAAGGAATGAATCAGAGGAAGCCAGGTTTGGATGGGGTGTTCGTATAATTTTCATTCCTACTGTAGACAAGACACAATAGTCTTCAAGAGAGCTCAGCTGAGGGCTGGGTCCAATGCTGTAGACCTGCAGACACAGATCCCGTGCGACTGATTCAGGACTTCAGCTCTAGCTGGAAGGGAAGGAGGGATCAGCCCTACATTTTGTTTCCCATTAATATATCCAGGATGCGTTATACCTCAGTCTTCTCTCCTTCTGGCCTTAGTGGTATTAAACAGAACAGATATCTACTGAGGGTATAATACTGTGTTTTCCTACATGAACAGCAAAGGCCCCATTAGCAGACAGATGCTGCGCAGGAAATGCCGAATCCCTCAACCCCCTGAAGCTCACTCTGAGCTATCAGCACCAGGTTCACAAGACAGGGTACAACCGAGCAGCTCTGAGGCACCTCCCTCCAAACAGTGCTGGACACCCCCATATAGGAGGAAGTAAATTTGTATTGTCCATGGCAAGCAGCCATTCTAGATTCTGGTGCACTGAACTATGTCTTATATCCTACTCCGTAGTATATAAAAAGAAAAATGGGAGAAGAGGAAAGTTAGATCTAGAGAATAATCCCACAAACAGCTGTTTTATACCCCGAAACATACTTGTGTAGGAATTAGTACATTTGCCCACATGCATTCCTGCAGGCCAGATCAGCTTTCAGTGAGAAGATAATTTAGAAATGAACAGGCATTTTCTACTATTTATAAGACTTTCCTCTTAATGATTCATCTGCATTGCAGATGCAGTGGGAGCAGGGGGCTGTTCACAACACAGTTGCAATGTGTAGAGTAGACAGGATTTACTCATGCTTTTGTGTTTTTAACTACAAAATGCAGTAGTTCTGAAATGAGAGGTTTTGATCTTGGACTTGAAAAATGGAGTTATGAGTCCACAGAAGGAGAAAAGCCTGAAAATGTTGATATGAGACTGAAACTTAAAATGCAAATAACACAGAGGATGTCTACTCTACACTGACTTAGGACTAGCTTTTGAGGCATATGGAAATTTCATTTGTACCTGTCTTTATCAATAATGCAGTCTCAAGGGATATAGGGGGCCTAAGCCTCAGGTTCAACAGGATGCTCAGGGTCCAACAGATCCAGCGTGATAACCCATAAAATACAGGATGTCCTATATGAGATGGTCAGCCTAGCTTCCTCTGGCAGCCAGCATGGATGGATGTCTCCATCCATGGCTTTCAGCTCTTCCCATATTTCTCTGGTAGCTGGATTTACATAATTATAAATATAAATACACACACACACACATATATACACTAGTATTGGTAGCCCAAATTGTCTGAAAAAGTGACTTCAGCTCATCATTCTAGGCATGCGCAGCTTAGCTGCACAGTAAGTCTGTGAGTTACATGAATTACGATTTACCTGTCCCCACTCAGTTCAACGTCCATGGCTTAAAATGAAGCACTGGGGATACATTGTTCACGTGAGTTTATTCAAATGCAACAACAGCGAAATAACAGGATTCCTAGAAGAAAATGACCCTCTATTCCACAAAACGGGAGGAAAGAAAAAGTAACATAAATTACAAATTTTGACCAAAAATTTTTGAATTTCATTACTCTTTGAGTTCAGCACAGATACCTTCTCTATTTAAAAGCCTTTGATATTTTTCAGAGAATTTGGTATTCTCTGGAGAATTCTTTCCAGTACTGACTACACTCAGAGATCAAGTCACAGCCCACTAGTATAAGTCACAGGGCCAGATCCATCCATTTTCCTCTCTCTGGGCGCTACCACCATACCTTCTGGACAATCCCATTTTTATTAATGGAACTGGTTGCAGACCAGGTGTTACTGCTAGATAATCCCATTTTTATTAATGGAACTGGTTGCAGACCAAGGTGTTACTGAAACTGATGTAAATTTTCAGTGCGTTATATAGCAGTTGTACCACAATCACAGACTACAGTTAAAAATTAACCAAATTAAGCTTAAAACTGTGTCATCAAAGGAAAAATATAAAGCGTTGCAGAATCACTCTTGACTTCACTCTCCAGGCCTTATCGTATTTTACTGCAGCAAGAATTACATTACAGTCATAAACCAGAATTATTTCACTTGCTAAAACTCCTAGAGTAATACCTACAAAATTACGGCAAATACCATCAAAATGCCTATTTTGCCTTAAAAGGATGTGCTTAATCACACCTCTCCTCAGGAAACCACATTATCACATGCTTAGAGCTGAATTCCCGTGTAAGTGCTTTCCTGAGCCAGAGCCCAAACCATGCTCTGATGAAGCAGGTGAAACTCCAGAGGCTTTTGACCTCCCCAGATCTGTATGTGATCTCTCAAAATACAAACAGACCATCAGACTCTACAAAATGACCTGTACAGCTCGCTCAAGCTACGTGGTTTTTCCATTGAACACACTGACTGAAAAGATGGTGTTGAGGAAAACGTTTATTTCCCATTCTATAATATTTCTCTGGATTATAATTTGTTTTAAAAATTACAATTCTCGCAACAACTTTACTTCTTCTTCGTCGTCGCTGTCAGTTACATTGACTAGAATGCTGGAGGGAGTAGATGGGGTGGCTGACAAAACCTCCTCCAGTGCTCCGACGTCCAGCTGTGGTAGGGGGCTTAAATACCGCTCCTCGTTGCAGCTGTTGTGACAGGACACTATTTCAAGGCTCTCACAGCTGCGGCGGTCCTCACGTATCCTTTCTTCTGGGTATTCCTTGAAAGGATAGTCTCCGTCCAGAGCTGAAAACATCACCTCCTGTCTTTGGTACCTGTCTTCATAAAAGCCAAGGCATTCAGGCGCTGAGCTGGAGAAATTCCCACAGCCAAATGGAGGTCGGCTGAATGGGCATGTGCTGCAATGAGAGAGATTGAAAGTTGGCTTTCAGAAATGCAGATTGCCTGGACTTCCATTCAGCGAAGAAAAACAGAATGACACTCATGTTCTATGCTAGTCAGCTTATCCTGTTGAAATATTCAAAACACAAATACTTTCAAACCATGCCTAATTTAAACACTAGGGCCATAACAAGAGTCATGCACAGATTCCACATCTGTGCATATGCACCTCCTCATGCTAGATACACGCATGACGTTGCTCTGAAAACAAACGCAAAGCCCATTGTATTTATCAATGAAATAATATCATGGATAAACCAGCATCTGATAAACCTGCAGTATGTTAACCCACATACTCTGAATAGTAAAACAAAGCTTCAAAAGTCCATTTGTGTTATTTCAGCATGCCGAAATTTGTGACAGAGCTGGGGTAAAATGCTCTTATTTATTCTCTGAGTGAACTCTTGCATCTGTTACATTGGTATTAAACAGGAGGGCTGACAGAGAATCCTTGTGCCCGATATGTGGTGGTCAATGCTACTATTTAAAGAATGTACAGTGACAAATTTTTAAAAAGCAACCACATAGTAGATTGCAGGAAGTTACTATGTCAAATATAACTGTATTCCTCTGGTGTCAGAAGTTTGAATTTTTATTCTGATGCAGAATGGCACATGTACTGTAATTTACACAGTGTTACAGAAATTCACTACATTGTTAAGAAAACAAAGTATGTGAAGAAGTAGTAGAGCTCTACAGTGCAGACATTATAAAGACATCGATACAATGTCTATTGAGGTTTCAAGGAGACTATTCATCTTTCCAATCTAACATTTAAATTTTTAGTGCATAAATCTGCATTACGTACATTTGCAGTGTCAGTGCTACTCAGAAATTATGATTCTTGTATGCAAGAAATGAATTTATAGGAGTGTGAATTTATAAATCATTGTATTACAAAGATCCTGGCATTAGCAAAGCTGGCAGCCTTCAGAAGTCCATTAATGTGTGAACTCAGAACAGTCTTTTATGGTACAAGAACACTCTTCTCCCTCAGAGGCCTCACAAAACTGTCTAATTTCAGAGACCAAGGGCTAAGTAAAGTTCATCTTTAGCAATTTTGGGAATACATGCCCTGTGTTTCTTTAAAGGGCCTCAAAAATAGAAATATCTTGTATTGCACTTATCGGCTCATTAAGTTGTTTTTGAGTTTGATGGGTCATCATCAGCCCTAATTTATGACCAGGCAGTCTTATTGCCGTAGGAACACATTGGTTGTTGCTATTAGTAGGAATGAGCAATGTATAAACGGGCAGAATTTAAGTCTAATAGTCATAATAATTTGTTACGTTTGATATTGCACAGTCATGAAAGAAAAATGATGCCTTACAAAGATTAAGCATCAGTAGGCCATCAGATTTCTTGCGTTTGAGCAGCACACCTGCTGCAGGGAGGGCACTGGTGCTTTCTGTGCATGCTTAGCTTAAGAAATACCCACGGGATATTACGTGTGTTAGCTTATAAATTCTTTGATTAGGTGATCTCCGATTGACTGCCCAGAGACTGCAAAGGGAAAACTAGGAATTACTACTTAAATAAGAATTCTGAAGACATTTCCCACCAGGCTGGATTTCAGAAATATTGGTAGTTATGACAGCTGCAATCATAGTACCTGGGAGACATCTCACACACCTACTTTAATTCTATCCAATCATTTTCAAAATATATTTACACTATCTCTACCTAATGCTTTTCTGTAGAAATCAACTGCACTTAGATGCATAAAATAGAGAGAAGATAATTCTATTTACTGTGGGCTTGGGAGTGCCAATTACTGCAATAGTACTATGGAGCCTTCAATAACTGGGCATATATTATGAGCAGGCTCAGGCCAGCAGGTCCCACCACACAGGAGCTACAGGAACGTAAGAGCACCTTTCCTTCTGAATGCTCCATCTTCTTTCTGTAAGTCAAAAGACTCCCTGCCTTTTAGCATTTCTTCTTACTGGTATTGAAATGAAGGGTTTAATTACCTTGAGGGGAAATAGTGAGGTCCAGGTACAAAGTAAGAGTGGTGAAACGAAAACCGAGGAGATACTCCAAACAGGCTGGCTGGCTGACCAATGGGGGGAGACTCATAGAGATGTGAGTGAAGAAAAGGGGTAGCCTGGGGAAGAGGTACACCTCTAGGAAAAACAGAAACCCCTGGGTACTCCTTTGGGGGCTCTCTATTAGAGACAGGAAATCTGCCATTAGTGGTGGTTATGTTACTTGGGTTTCTGCTGAAGCTCTCAAAGAAAACTGGTGCAGGTCTCTTCAGAGAGCAATTGAGCCCAGATGATACATCAAGAGCTTCTGTCTGAGCAGGTTCAGCAAAGTGCTGTGGTGAAATTACAGGGCGCAGGGGCAGAGTCGGAGCTGGAACAGCCACTGATGTGGTGCTTGCACTAGTAGTCTGGAAAAGAGCAATTGGACCAGCATGTTGAATGGAAGAAGCCGGCAGACGGATGGCAGAAGGAGACTCACCTTTAGGAAACAGAACAGTTATTTATCAGACATCAATAGAGGAAGAGATTTCATAAACAGCAGCGTAGCAAACCACAGCCAGAGCCAGAACCATTTCCCCCAAAACAGTTTCTAGCGTTACTTCCCTGCAACTCACCGTCATACACCACTCTGCCTACATGTGTTCTGACAGATGGGTTTGGAGCCCACTCATGCACGCTTCCTTCTACAGAAACCCAAGGGTGAAAGAAGAAGGAATTGGCTAGTGAGTGTTGAGGCTGTGAGGCTGGTGAGGGCTCTGTCTTGTCCTAATATGGCCACAGAAAGGGGCTGGAGCGTGCATTTAGTGCCTGAAGCTCAGAAGACCTCCCAAGCCTGCTAGCTGAGTTGGAGTGAGCCAAAATCTTAACAAATCTGTGTGGTGCCAAAGCAGCAGTGAGCGGCAGAAGCAACAGTTAAAACACCCTACTCTCCAATATGTAGCTCTCCAGGAGCTACAAAGACAGTAACAGGGATCTGTGGGCAATGAAGAAGCCAGAAGAATTTAAGAGGCTCAGGAAACAGCAGGTAGAGACTAGGAGGCAGAGGTGCAGTGCAGAGGAGGACTGATAGAAACAGTGGTGTCAAGAAAGACTGAGAAATTGTTTTAACTCTATCTGCACTACCATATGTATAACTTTTACTACAATAGGTAAATTCTGAATTTTTAAAATCATTCACTACTGAAAACTCACAGGCTGGATGTCCAAAACTGTTCTTAACATTGGGGATGAGAACAGAGTAAGCAGGTGACTGGAAGGGACAAATGCCAGCTGGATTTGTAGCGATGATACTCTGAGAAGCGCCGGAAAATACAGCAGAGACAGGCAGTGGAAAACGCTTCCTTTTGCCTGGTCGTGGTTGATAAACCCAACCTGTCAGAGATAAAAAAAGATGCAGACATCCAGTTTTTGGGACGGTCTCATTCTTTACGTAAAGCTATGATATCTGTAATTCTGAAGTATCTAAAAAAAATGAGTCCAAAAACTGCTCCTATAGTCAATGGCAATACTCCATTTGCTTCAGTGACCTAGCAAATGGGGCATTTTATCAGAGGTGGAAATAAAATGGACATATTTGGGCATTGTTTTTATGTTACTAAATAGTAACTGTGAGACAAAGAAATACAGAACAGTGGGGAGTGACGTGGCACAGCTGAGGAAAGCATGTTAAGGAGAACACGACACTGTACCATGGGCTTTCAGTGCAAAAGAAAACCATTACTATATTCAAAATGTAGATCTTTCCTGATTGTTTCCTTAACCCCTTAAGTCTCACATATACCTGCAGGTTACAAAAGACAGTGGAAAATATGACCCACTAGGAATCCTGTATAGATTTGGAGGAGTATGTTTGCCTTTGACTTACAACATTAACCAAACACTAACAGATGTATAAATATATTATGAATTTACATGGAGCAGCTTGGTTTCTTACACAGGCTAACTCTTAATGCAACTTTAAAGAAGACTTTTTTTTTTTTTAAGGATGCAAGGAGAGAGGAGAGTGCTGCTTTTATCTTTTGTGTGTTTATGACAAATTAGTCAGATCTTGTCTACCTGGATTAGCCATAATCATGAACTAGCAGAATTACGACAACAGAGAGAGAAAGGATCACGACACCTGGTATCTCAACAGCTTTTAGAAAGAGTTGTAAGTACTTATGCTCTGTTTTACTGAACTGCAGTGTTATGGAGAAATGAATTTGTTAAGGGTGCAAATTTTTAACCCTTTTGACAAAAGGCTGAGAAACAACATCTTCCACACCGTTATTTGGGAATCCCAAGTCTACATGTTGAAGAATCCCACAGAATACAATGCCGTTTGTGCTTCCTGTGGCATTTCCCTTTCCTGCTTTTAGGGAATGGATGCATGTGTCACCACAGGCCACCTGGTCAGCTCTTTCTGGAGCGTGTAAAATGATGCAGCAGGCCATGTTCACAATAAACTCACTATCTGGCCATTAGACTACTAAAGCATTCAGAAGAGCTGCTGTAGCTGCGGTGGTCTAAGACCATAAGAAACATGAGAGGCTACGAAGGATGAAACATCATTTTGGATGCTTTAAAAAATTAATACGCTTTCAGGCACCAGAAAGCTGACAGAAGGACTGCGTGCTTGATATTTCTGTAATTTTTTTCTATTAGTTGCTCTAATGAAAGAGATCCACGTTTCAAAAAACTTGCACTTCTAAAGCATCCAGATAAATAAATACATGTTTACCAGGAAATTCCTCTCTGTGCCTTTGCTTTATTTTCTGAGCTTCATCATAATAGGGCTGCTTCTGCTCTTCAGTCAGTTTGCTCCACTCCAATCCAAGCTGAACACTGATTTCTGCATTATTGGCAGCTGGGTTAGCTTTTGCTAGGGCGGGCCGATGAATCCTAGCCCACACCATAAATGCGTTCATTGGACGCTTTACATGGCCACTTTTGTCCTTGCTAAATGGAGTATCTGGCATACCTATGCAACAAAACGAGGAAAGATGATCATCTTCCAGGCAATATATGCAATACAGGTTACATTCAATAGTACACCAAGAGGATATTTGGCAAGTCAAAAGAATCACTAGAGCTTTGGAACACATGAAACTTGATGCACATTTGGAGAGCATTTCCTAGAAAAATAGCTAAGGCTAAGCGAGTATCCTCCACTAACCTTCACTGAACCACTGCATAAGGAATCATTTACCTGGCTTTCGTTACATATTATTAAAAAAGCCCCAACAAACCCATATGGGACTGCTAACACACTGGTTTGGATTTCATTTGGCTAGATTGCTTTCTTATGAACTTATAAACTTACAAATTAATAAACCAAACATTGTATAGCATAGACCATATCACTGCAAATTTGTCATCACCACCTGAACTATGTATCCAAAGCCCTAACGATGCAGGGACCAGATCTAATGATGGTATGGCAGTTTAGTCCCACACCTGTGCAGTCCCTGGCTTCTCAGCTGAGGTTGCTGCTGTTCTGGGTTTCTCGTTGGGTTTTTTTTCCTCTCTCACTCTTTTCTCAGATTTGGACACTCATTTTGCTGGAGGAACCTGTGTTACCAAATGACTGTTACACGACACCCAGCTTTGGCTCTTTGTAAACACAGACTGCATTTAAATTGAGCTGGTGACATGATGAACCCCCAGACCCCTCACAACTGATCCCTGAGAAAGCAATTTCCTCTCTGAAAAAGGCTTAGAAATGAACTCTCTCACATTATCAATAAAGGACAAAAGTCTTCTAGTCTTTAAGACCTCACTTTAAGTCATTAATTTTGAAAGCCTAGATATTGTTCAGAAAAAGTAAGCTTCTAATCCAGATGGTTGAAAAAGTTTCTCATTTAACATGTCCAAATTTTCTCAGAGAGGTGTATGAATGCTTCATAGCTTTAAAAAATCGAGCAGGTTCCTGACCTTAAACTTGCAATCACAACTCAATGCAATTCTGAACACTGTTGTAAGGGGTTTAATGTAGTCAGGGAGCAAGCGGACAAAACTGCACTGATTGTAACAAACCACTAGAGAACTCTGTGCTCCCGTATGTTTACATCTTACGCTGAAGAAGAGAGTTGTACAAACTCGTCTATCCGAAGGGATGGTTCCCTAACACGACCTTTCCACTTGTGTTCTCCTATCTGATAACCTGTCGACTGTGTTCCACTTACTGAACCCTTGCAAGCTCTCTTAATGTAATACCTGAATCGGAGGGCAGTACTGTGAGGGGAACATTTTTAGTTTCAATCTTTACTGAAGGCTCCAGTAAAGACTGCATTTTAAGTGGCACTTGTTTCACCGGCACTTTAGTCATATGGATCAGCTCTGGGGGCAGAGGGCCTTGGATCTGTATGCGGGTCCCAGGAGGTAAGGAGTGAAACACAACTGGGATCTTCAGTTCTTCAGGGAGGATCCCAAACCCCTCACACCGCTGCGCCTTGCGGTCGTCGGTGCTGGCACGAGCAGGCCCACACAGGGAGCCAGCCGGGCCATCGTCCTTTTCCCTCTTCACCCTGCAGGCCTCAAAGGCCACATCAGGCGGCTCCACTTTGACAGCACCTCCTCTCCAGGGCTCCTTCCCACTCCCCCTCTTCTCCAGCACCTTCACCTCGTTCTGGCTTTCTCCGCTGCGCCTTTCATGGTCCCCTTCTCTCTTGATGGCGCCGCGGGCCTCCTCTTTACCCCCCCACGGGGCTGGGGAGCACCTGAACTCGCCCCCCGACTCTCTGCTGTCCCCGCGGCAGTCCGGGGGATCTCCCTCCTCCGGCTCGGGCTCCTCGACTTTGATGTGCAGCACCCTGAGGGGGCCCTTGGCCTCCCCCTGCGCGGGGGGCGGCGGGGGACGGCGGGGGCCC
>NW_008796044.1:10549381-10556968 GCF_000699145.1 Aptenodytes forsteri | reverse complement strand
GTGGATGCTGGAGGTGCAGGGGTTACAAATCCTCCTTGCCCCCCTGATCCCTACGGACGCTTCACTCGGCCTTTCCTGGGCATGGAGCTACTACGGGTGTTTGTCTTCAAGGGCCACGGGCTGCTTCAGAGCTGTGCTTTCGGCAGGGTGGTAGGGAAATGGTATACCAGTGCCTTGGGTGTGCTGGGGGGGGGAGGACGGCAGCTGGTATACAGGGGTATTTACTTGTGTTTGGAGTCAGTGTCTGTGTGGCGTTCGCCTTTCATCGGGATGAATAGCACAGTGTTCTTTTGAGTGGTAGGTGACATGTTCTTGCTGGGGATTTGATCTCTGGTTCGGTCACGTGAGGTTCTGGTAAAGCTGTCGGGTCTTGACGAGTTCATTGATAACGTTGCCCTTGTTGGACTGAGTATAAAAGGCACCCTAGGAGAAAGTGAGTTTACAGAAAGTAGTATTTGTCACCCTTTTCCAAGTAAAATACAGAACCCGGTCATTTTGAAGGACTGGTTAGGGTGAGATACAGATGGGAAGGAGAATGAGTTATCCAGAATGTATAAAAAGAGGTTTTTTGTTACTGCTTTTCATACCTGGAGGGAATTCTCTGTCAGTATTGACAGGATACTGGAAGTCAATATTCACAGAAAGCAAATATGAGGAAAATGAATGGCTTAGCATTTTTAGTAGCTTTTTAAGGGATTCTTATTTAACCATTTTTGCTTTGAAGGTTTTCTGAGCAGCATGGGTTCAAAAAGCCAAATGATGACCGTGCTCTTCATCTGATGACCAAGTGTGCCCAGACAGTGATGCAAGAATTGGAGGATATTGCTATTGCTTATGGACAGAGTGATGAATATAGTTTTGTTTTCAAAAAGAAGAGTAGATGGTTTAAAAGAAGAGCAAGGTAACAGCTGCTTTGATACCGAAGTGAACTTGTTTTTAACATCTCTCTCTAAACCTGTAATTGTTCTTTAGATTTGCCTTTATCTACACGCAGAGGTTAGGAGTAGGGCTGTGTTTGGGTGTATACACTACAATTAGTTCAGGTTCTTCATGGGAACTCTTTGCATGTGATCCTTCAGGAAAATATGTTCAGTGATAGAGAGTTTTAAAAAAAGTTTTGATAAACATTAGAAACAAACATTGTTAGAAAAAACATTCTTTTAACAAAATGTTTCCTTTTCCAAACTCTTTTACTTGATTCTCAGTACTTCCTGTTCTTCAGAAGAATCTATGCCGTAGCTGATATGTTGGGCCATTATTTAAGAAATGCTGCTGTCCACTAGAATTATCGCTACTAATACCTCAGATAATCACAGATATATAATCATATTGACATATTTCTTTCTTTTTTCCTTTTGCTTTGTGTTTGCAAGTAAGTTCATGACTCATGTGGTCTCCCAGTTTGCCTCAAGTTACGTTTTCTATTGGAAGGATTACTTTAAGGACCAGCAACTTCTGTACCCACCAGGATTTGATGGACGAATTGTGTTGTATCCCAGCAACCAAAATTTAAAGGACTACCTCAGCTGGAGGCAAGCAGATTGTAAGCATTTCTAGAAAACAGAGATTTGTGCAGTTGAGTTCTCTTCCTCTCTGAATAGAAATGCCTTTATTGCCAGTGTATTTGTACATACAGGCGTCAGTGAAAGAACAGCAGGTAGGGTGGTAGTTTTAAATAAACAATCTTAGAATTGTTTTGGGCTTTGTATGGGTATAGAAATACTGGCTGAAATTCTGAGTCTTCAGGCTACTACTATATTTGTTGCATGCTGGGAGTGATTTCAGCCCAGAAAATATTAGAATTATTAATATAATTCATTTATTATTTTTTATGTTCCGGGTTTGTTTAGCCAAGGTGATTCTCTTTAATGAAGAGATGTGAATGTTCAACTTCACACCATGTAGCAAAATTGTAGTACTCAAAAGTGCTGTTTATACCATGCTAGAACAGACCGTTGGATTTCATTTCTAGGCTTTCGTTAGTACCTAGTCCCTGTTGCTCAAATGAAGATAATTTACGTTACACGTAAACACCCTTCACCCTCTGCTCTCCCTTTTTGAAATTTTATAATGAAATCCATCTTCTTGTCATTCTTACGATATGCAGTACCTTAAAAATGAATCGGAAAGATTGTATCTTCTCTAGCAACTGATATTATTAATTCCCCTTTATTCTTGGCTGTTTCTTGGATATGACTCTGGAAATGAAGTTGTTTTTTCTGAGTAGTCACTCAGATTTGGTAAATACTCTTTCTCTCACTCTTTTCTCTTTTTCTGTAGGCCATATTAATAATCTTTATAATACAGTGTTTTGGATGCTTGTACAGCGAAGTGGTTTGACACCAGTGCAAGCACAGAAAGTCTGCTCACTGTCTGCTATTGAGGCCTTTTTTTTTTTTTTTTTTTTTTTTAAACTAGCTACAAAGAAAATCATGAGATTTGCTAAGCTATGTCTTGCCTACCCAGGAGCCCTGGCTGGGTAATAAGTGTAATAATTTTGCGGGTGTAGATTCAACTTCTTGAATTGTACAGATGTTAATATGATCAGCAAATAATGTCTTTTTGGTCAAATATTAGCAGGATTTTGATTTCTTAATTAGCAAGTTCAGACTAGCTACAAAGAAAATCATGAGATTTGCTAAGCTATGTCTTGCCTACCCAGGAGCCCTGGCTGGGTAATAAGTGTAATAATTTTGCGGGTGTAGATTCAACTTCTTGAATTGTACAGATGTTAATATGATCAGCAAATAATGTCTTTTTGGTCAAATATTAGCAGGATTTTGATTTCTTAATTAGCAAGTTCAGAGATCTTAAAAATGTCATAAAAACATCCAGTATCCATAAGCAAGAAGTACAATGGCAGGATTCAGCTGCTATTGATTCCCAGTCCCTTCTGTAGTGTTTTGTCTCACTGTGCAGACATCAGCAGATTATTTCTGTTTCCTCCTGGAGTCTGTTGGCTTTCTTCTATTTGTCTTGAAAACGTAATAAAAAACCTCTCTGTTTTAATATCCTCATTTGGCAGTTGGAAATAATTCCTCTGGGAGAGGTAATTAAACCTTGTAATTTAAAGGTAAAAAACGTGTGTAACGGTCAATCTTACTTCCAATATTCACCCATCTACCCTAGAGATTCAGTTTGCTTGCTTGTTTGTTTTCTGTAGGAGTACTTTTTCTTTTCATTTCCTCTCAGGGAACTTTGGCTGGAGATAAGAATGAAATCTTATTTTCTGAATTCAACATCAACTACAACAATGAACCTTTGATGTATAGAAAAGGAACTGTCTTAATATGGCAGAAGGTAGGAAACTATATTACCACTTGCTTCATGCTCATGTTTTAAATAGCTGTGCTGTGGCAGACAAACTGCACTGCAAGATCACTAGATGTATCCCAAATGTATGTCTATGTATAAATATATTTTAAAACTAACCATATTTGCCATATAATGATGTGTAAGATGACTAATTGCTTTGGATGTGTTTTTGAAATATCTTTATATATAAGCATAGTATGAAAACTGGTCTCTGAAGTCTGGCTTAGATACAAATTATGACTGTTGAGATAAAATGTGTATCAACAGATGACAATATATATGCAGAATTTCACAAGACTGATGTATTTGCTAAGTAAGTCTCCCTTGTTTAATGAATCATACGGTTGGTTTCTTAGTGTTACAAGCCTTGAAAATGGAGGAAGTATTCTGCTTCCTGAAAAATTACATTTTAATGACTGCTGTCAGTTTGATATGGTAATCATTGGAGCCTGTGCCAGGCTCTTCACAGGATTAGATCCCAAGTATTGCCACTGCAAAGGAATTACAAACCTTTGTCCAGTAAGGTAGCTCAGCTCGTAGTATGCTTAGTCCTTTTCTACTTCTGTAAAGAAGCATAGTAAGGAGTGCAGCTGTTAATGGGGAATTCCTTTTAATGATAACTTGGAAACTTTCATCGTTCTTGGATTACATAATTGATGTAGAATTTGTTTAAGAAATCTGTCCTGTGTTTTGTATGAGATGAGACCCCAGAAAATCATAAATGTTTATGGCCTTAGTGTCCTTCTGTAGTAGGAGATCTTAATTAGAAATATGTATGTTTCGTGTGATCAGGATCTGATCAGCCTATGCTGAGAGTTCTCCATAACTTGTTCAGCCTTTCAACTTCTATATGTAAAAAAACTGATAATTTTTTTAATTTAATTTTGACCAATGAATTCTATTATTTAATTTGAACTACTTAGAACAGATAGAGGCTTCCACCTGGAAATACATTCTGCTTGTTTCTTATACATACTTTTTTTTTCTTGGTAATTGTAGACATTTGGAAGGTTTCCCATTTGTTTTATATAGCTCCAAATAAAGTCATGTACTTTATTCAAGAATATTTGCAATGGATTGTGTGAATTTGCAGGTAACTTCTTCAAGCCATGTGATGGTGGCATGCAGTTTGAACTGCTCATGTGTTAGCCTTTGAATTGAGAACAGACTCTCTTTCAAAAGATTCAGTGTTCAAATTCTGTAGCATGCTATAGGGTTGATAGCCGCTTTTGTTGTAGCTTTGTTTCTTGTCCATTTGTGAATCCCCTCTGGAGTCTTACATGTCTGCTAATGTGTCAACTGTATTTTCAGATTAATGAAGTCATGACTAAGAAAATAAAACTGCCAAAGGAAACGGAAGAAAAGGAAGTTGAAGTGAGCCGGACTAAGACTAAAGTCGTTCCCCTGCACTGTGACATTATTGGGGACCAGTTCTGGGAGGAATATCCTGAGATTCTGGCTGCGGATAGTTGATATCTCTGATAAGTATAACTGGTAGTTTACGTTTTGCTCTGCTTGGGTTGTTGGCAAGTGAGGAGTATGAATGGTGGCTGGCAGAGTTTAACCTGTAACCCTCTTCAAAACTACGTTGGTTTTAGCACTGTTGTTGCCTGAAAAAAGGACACTGGTATGTTGTCTGACATACAAGGGTATGCCCATATGGAAAACCTAAATTCGTATTGTATTTTGAATGTTAAGAACTCATCATAAATTAAGACTGCTCCTTGTACATGCATATATGTAGAAAAAGTGTATAGAAATTTCATGCATTTCTATAGCATTTAAACCATGAGGTATTTTACTGAACTGCTGAACTATAAAAAAACCTTGCATATTTGAACTGACAAAAGCAGAAGAGAAAATGATTCTTTTGATTTTCGTTTCAGCTGAGACGGTCCAGAATACTTCAACTGGCACTTAGTATTAAATTTCAAGGCTAGTGTGTTTAGTCAGATTAGTGACAAACTGTTCAAATGCCTCATGTGTCTGATTCTTACAGAAAGGAAATGGAGTAGCTCAGCAGTTTCCTGTGACTGATTTTAAAAGCTTTTGTCAAATGTACAGGATTTTTATACTTTTTAAAAATTAAAAAAACCCAAAGAAACAAAACTTTCCCTGCTGTGTTTATTACTTGGCCTTTCTCATTCCTGGGACTTTTACTAGTAATTGGTGAAAGTTCCAAACAGGGAAGTTAATAATAAAGATACTGTACAGACTTGAATCCTGTTAGGATGTGGGTGGGCATTGCACTCTCATCTTCTGCGGCCTGGGAAGTCATCTATCTCCTACTGTGCAGTAGAGTGAAAGGTAGCAACACAGGGGAATGTTCCTGGTGCCTGCAAAGAGGGTGCTAACAAGAACTTGTATTGCTGTTCTCTGATTTTCCTGGGGATGACACAGACGTAGCAGTCCTGACAGTACATGTTAGTTAGAGGGAAGGGGGGAAGTCTGTGTTTGCCTTGTCTATGCACAGTTTTGTTCTGGTTGAACTATCGGTTAAGACCCTTTGTCAAAACAGTTAAATCATACAACCTCTCAGAGCAGAAATATTTCTGCTAATGTAAAGGAGCTTGTCCCAGTGTAACTGGAATTTGAGGGAAATAACCTATTTCAGTATAGAAATACAACTATAATGATATAACAGGTATTTACAAGGATATTATTGCTGCTTTTAACCATACTGGTTTCAAAAACATGGTGCTAGAACAGTAATCTGGCAAGCTGTTACTAAGGAAGAGATAGTCAGCAGTTGGGACTGGCCATAAAAATAGAAAGAAAGAATCAAATGTGACGGAAGAAGGTCAATACTGAGTTAGTTTCCCATGAATTCGTGTAGCAGCCTACTCTCTGTTTCTCCTTTTCTTCCCACAGGAAGAACTTGCACATTGCCTTAAATGTGTATTTTTTATGTATTTATTAAAAACACTAAACAGGTACTGATGTAAACTACTACTTTGCAGTTTCTTCCTGAGATTAAACAATGAGTTTATACAATTATAATAGCACGGGGCTTCCCCTCTGCTGCTGTGTGCTAATACTGAGCAGTTAAGTACATGCAGTGAGAGAACGCGTTATCACTTTTAGTTTGTAGAATGGGCTGTATAATTCCCAGGAAGAGGATATGAGGGATTGTGAGGTGATGAGACTGAATCATTGCACTAGTCATTTACTGCTAAGAACTTCCTATCTGTCTGTTTGGGTTTTTTTGTCTTGTAACACAAATGTAATTTACTTGACTTTGATATGCCATATGTTACTATCTGGTGCCTGACTTCGGACGTTACATATAAGGCAGCTGTTCCAGAGGTGGTAACATTTGGATTTTGCAGTCTGAGGAAAGATGGAAAAAAAATTTTGGCAACCATGATTCATGCTTGGAAAGTATTATGTAGGTTTTTTATCATATGTATTATGACTACCTGATACATAAATAGATATATTGTAGAATGTATGTACATTGTGTGTGTGTATTAGGTCTTATCCTCAGACCGTTTTCTAATTAACTCATCCTTACAATAATATGTAATAAGTAAACATATCCGTTTACATATGGATGCAGACTTTGGAACCGAGATACGGATTGTCTGTACAGCCATGGCCTTTAATTTGTATTAATATAAATGCTAGAGAAAGAAACTCCCTGTGGTATCCTTATGCATAAAGTCATATGTATGACTTCGTAGCTGTAGGAGAAAATAAGTCTTCCTAAGGTTCAAGAAGTAGACTGGCATTAGTGGCACACGCAGCTCGACCTGTGTCCTATGCCTGTGCTCATAGGTATTTCTATAGCTGCAGAAGTCCCGTGCTGTGAGCCGGTGAAGAAATAGGTGTTTCCTCTGAAGTTGGTCCGCGACCTCTGGCTGATGTTGTATTGCCGTAACAGGAAGCACTAAATGTACAGGAACCAGTTATGAAGGATTAATGGTGGGTGCTGGAATGCGTTACAGCAAAACCACTCTGCAGCATTGACACGCGGTGCCTTCCTTTTCTTCGGAGAAATGTTTCTGCACTGTATACCCGTTTACGGATTAATATGCGAATTACATTGCAACCACCTTTTGCCCAGGTGCCGTTTCATTGCCCGGGGCAGGTGGGGCGAGGTCCCTGGCCGGGGGAGCGCCCCCAGAACAGCCGGGGGGCTCCGGGGTGGGCTGCAGAAGGAGGCCCCAGTACAGAGACCAGCGGTGGACTTGCACCAGGGAGTTAACTGAAGATGCAGCGAGGAGGGAAACGGCAGTAACACCGGAGTATCTGTGACTTCCCAGCCTGCCG
>NW_008796044.1:10531569-10548477 GCF_000699145.1 Aptenodytes forsteri | reverse complement strand
CAGAGCGGCGGCTGAAGGCAGTGGTTGGGTGTCGGCGGGGCGTGGGTGGGTCGGGAGGGGGAAATGATGGAGTTTGGGTGGAAAATGATCCTTGCGTACTAGGTGGGATGCTGGGAAGATTGTGTGCAGAAATGAGGAACGGTGCATTTCACAGAACTGCTTTCTCAGAGATGACACAGATTTTGTTACGGTGATATCTTCCTCTGTTACTTGGTTAATTACGTTCATCCTCTTGATTTTAAGGAAAAAAGGATGAGAAACTCTTGTGCTTTCAAAAGTACTCTTTTTAAACCAGGAATCAGATTTGAGTCCGTGCAGCTCGTCGTTAAATCATAACCTCGGCATGAGTCTGTAACGCACTGCTGTGTCTTGGTTACTAACTGTACATCCTGAGGGCATGAATACAGCGCTGGCATTTCTAGTAACGTGATGACAGAACAGTGGATTGAGGTGGGAGGCAGCAGTGATGTTGCTAAATTCATCATCTGTGATAATGATACAAGCTTCTTGTCTAAATTTATGCATGCAATCAGGGCAATAGCCCCGTAACATTAAAGGGTGCAACTTGTGCACTTACGCCAAGAACCAAATAGCATTGCTATCAAATGAGATGTAACTTTAGTGCGCTTAATTAAAAATACGGGGTGTTTATTGGAATCAAAGTATATCTCTTCTAATCACCAGCATCACCTTACTGTTCTTTTTATGAAAAGGCAAAGTCCAAAATGTTCAATTCTGAGTGCTCAAAGCAGAACTTTCTTCTTGCCGAGACACCAAAACATAATATATTCATTGCCGTAGGTGCTGCATGATCCTAAATATCATGTCAGCTTAGCGTTCTGCACAAATGCAGAGGTTCTGTTGGTGTAAGATTTCCAAAAGAATTAACCTTAAATATTTATTTAGGGTCTTAATACAAAGAATCTGTATTTGGATTACTATGACGGAAATTGAAAAAATCTCTGTAAAAATTAACTTTACTGGTGGTCTAGCAAGTAAATTACATGCTTCCATTAAGAGCACGTATTTAATATCCACACATCTAAGGCTGGACAGTGTGGACTTCGAAGATGACTGGCACAACTGACATACAAAGTGCTATTCAGCAGTCTGGAGAGTTTTAAGAATAATTTGTAGCCAAAATTGTGTGCTTTCCCTGTAAGTAGGGGGCCTGTCTGCACAGCAGGTGGGCCAGCGTTTCAAGCTTGGATTCTAGGGCGGTAGCTGCCTCTGGAAGTAACTGTGATACGTGGTTTACTGCATCCCACAGTCGTGATGCTGTGCTCCCAGGTAGCTGTGACAAGGTATGATGTGTTCCTTAAATTCAGTGTGTCAGAAATGTAAAGTGGAACCAAAATTTTGCTTGTCATGAGGGGTGATTTCGGTAGCCATAAAAGTAAAAAGGAAGCTACTTTTGCAGTGCCTGTTTTGGATCAGTTCAGGAGAAGCTATTTCTAATTACTTTGCATTTACCAGGGGGCAGAGAACTCGCGTGCAAGCGGTTACTGCAGAGCAGTTAGAAAGGCGTTTGATAGTGTTCTGAGTTATTTCGACTGTTCTGACTTGCTTTGCTGTTTTTTTTTTTTTTTTTTCAGTCTTGCCTCTTAATAAAGTCTAACCTGAGGACAGGGACTTGAACTTAACCAGAGTTTGGATCTTTATTTTCTTCTTCCTGGTGTACTTGCCCTCTGGCTTACAGTAGTTTTCTTGTCATCTTCAGAATCCTGGTATTAAGCATGTGCTTATTTTATACAAATAGGGATTGGATTTTGAGTACAAAACCAACTAGGTAACTCTTTTCCCTACGGACTGAAAAATTATTAATACTGGTACTTAACAGCGTCACAAGCCACAGGCAAATCTAGCTGCACGCAGAGCCTGGTCATTACAGGCTTTCATGCTTGCAGAAGAGGTATGTTGCAAAAACAAATTCCTTGCGTTGCTGGTTTTATTTTTTCTGAGAAGTAGATATCAGATTGTTGAAAGGTTTTTTGGATGATGTGTTCCGCCCTTTTGATCAGGTGAAGTTGAAGGTTTGCCCTGGTGAAGCTGGAACCTTACGCAGCAAGGAAAAGTGGGAAGAGCATGTATTGTCTAGATTTGGTAGAGCTGTAAAGTAGTGTTTTCCACCAGGCCTAATGGGGTGCTGACAAGCAAAGGCATAGTTGGAAATAAAGTTCGTACTTGGATTTTTATAAGAAGTTGTAGATAAAGTTCCTATGTAAAAGGAACATAGGAATCTAAAATATCTAAATCTAAAACGATGCCGTAAATTCTCAGGGTTGGTTAGAAAAAATACTGTTATCTGATTAAAAGCATCAATCTGATGTAGTGATGGTGTCATCTGTGGTTCCCGTGACGGACCTGTGAATTCAGAACATAAGTTCGCCATCAGTTAGGCTGAAGGAAGCAGAGAGACTCATGAAAAGACGCCCATAAGCAAAGCTGGGAGGTACTGAGACAGCTTATGCTCTGTGTGAAAGCAATTTTCTCCAGCTATCCAGCTGGAGAGGGCTGGCAAGAAGACAATGGATCTCAAAAAATAAATGTGATTAGGTTAATTCAGAGGAAGCTGCTTTAGATTTCCCTGCTGTGCCTAAGAATTACCATGCAGCCAAATACTGCAGGTCAGCTGTCATACGGTAACATTTTACACTCACAGGATGCATTTTCTAGCGTGTAAATCAAACCTTGAATAAGTAGTCCCTAAAGCACAAGGAGAGAGGTCGTCTCTGACTCAGATATTTTTATTAATATGAAGAACTGTGTGAGATTTTAGACCAATACTTTTCCGTGACTCTCAGTAGGAATTGCACAGCAATCCTGTGGCTGTGTTTGCACAAGCAAACAGGTAGCTGTAATTTATCACGGGAATGGCTTCACCATGGCGTGGGTGGAAGTTGTAAAATAAATAATATCTACCCCTCTAGATAATTTACACTTGCAAAGATTTCTAGTGTGCAGATAAGGCTTGTGTTTGCCAGGTAAGTTGTATGTTTTACTGAATTCCTTTGGTTTTGCCCCGACTAAAAGCATTATTGTTCCGCAGTTTAGCATGGTTTCATTGGTGGCTGCTGCTTATAGTAATTTTATTTCTTGGCCAAAGACTTGTACATTGTTGAAGGATGAAGACTTGTACATCTTTGAAGGATGTTCAGCTGGCTGCTGAAAGTTTTAACTGAAACAATACATTTTCATCAACTTAAACTGATCCAGTTTAGTTAGTTGAAGAACTTTGAGTCATCTGTTGCTTCAGGAATCTTGTAAAGGAAGGGAACACATCTGATACAATACTTTATTAACAGATCGTAACTAATGTGAGGTAGCCTTAGCTAGGCATTTGTCTTTTCTGCAGAACTCTCTCTGCTTCCGTGAGCTTTCTGTTCCCTTTGAACTGCTTTTATTTAAGATTAGCATTACTTAGTATGTTTTTGAAATGTAGCAAAAAGACTTTCAGCTAACGCTGATTTGGCTATGGGTTATGTCAAGCAAAACCCTCATATTTTCTAAAGTCTTTGCTGTCCCTGCTGTAAGGAGAGTTTTGGTGGTCTAGTAATTACAACCGCAGTGCGTTACAGTGCTCTGGGGCTTCTCATTTCTTTTGCTGTGAAGAAAAGTGTTGTACCAAGATCTGACTTACTTCTACATAGAGTAGATTTCTACATATTTTTTATATATATATATATATATATCTGTATTTTGCTGGAAGATCATTGATGTTCTCTCTGTGTTTCAGTCCATGAAGGCAGCCCACTGGGGGAACTTCATCGCTGTGTCCGAGATGGTGTAAAAATCAATGTCCATATCCGCACTTTCAAAGGGCTTCGTGGAGTCTGCACAGGGTTTTTGGTTGCGTTTGACAAGTTCTGGAATATGGTAATTATTGTTCCAGCCCTTGATTTATAACTGCTATATTGAAAACTTGAAATTTGCAACAGGTTTAAGCAAACTACATTTTGAGAAGATTAACGTGGTGTTGTGGTTCATAAAGCTAATTTGCTCTGGCACTGAGTGCTGGGTTTCAGACTTCAGTGGTGCTTGGTGTTGGATTGGTACGTCTGAGAGGTGCCTAGCCATCTTAGAGAGATTTTAGGTGAGGGAGCAGCTTTGAAGCGTTCCCAACAGCTTCAAAGGTTTTGTATAAGAACCCAGGAAGGTGGAATATGAGGAACATAGAAGCTTCCAAAGCTTTCTCTGCAAAACCCAATCTTCTTATAGTGGTAGCCACTTCTCTGTTTTCTTTCACTGACACGTCACTGGGATGTCAGTGGCAAAAGCTTTTCCCTGTGTTCTACCTCATGCAGATCTTAAAGACAGTGGATGGAAAAGCAGCTATTAAATATTTGTGAGCCTGGGGCTGTGAAAAGTTTGGAAATAGGTGGCGGGCGGGAAAGGATTTTGCAGGCAAGGCTCAGAAAGAGTTTGCAAGTAATATGGAACGGATGCTAGGCTTTGCTGTTGCTTTTATACCTCAGTACAACTTAGATGATTAAGAAGCCAGCTTCAAAGCACAGCTTGTTCCTAGGATGGATTTTCTCTCAGAGAGATTATAATTTCATAATCCTATGACACAAAGCCGGTCCAAAGCTTCTTCATGATTTCTTTTAGTTTTGACCTTTCTGTTTCTTTTATCTTCTTCTAGGCCCTGACAGATGTGGATGAGACATACAGGAAACCAGTAATGGGCAAAGCTTTCTACGCAGAACCTCAGCTCACACTAACCCGGGTAGGTAACCATCTCCAGTTTTCTTTTTTTTTAGTATCTCCTTTTTCAAAGTAGTAAAAGGGGAGCATTGATTGGAAAACTAGATTTACATTTGAAATATTTTACCTCCTTTTATTACAGATGACTCTAAAATGACTTGAACGGGGCGGGGCGGAAAACCAGTTTTCTAACCTTTTTGAAAGTCCTTTGGCCATAGTTCAGTGTTAGAGAAGTTCCACTTTAGAGTTCCTAATATCAGATCACCGTTGCTGCTACTGCTTAGTGCAACATGCTGACCTTCTATAAGCTCACTCTGTGGTTTTTGATTTATTTATTCTCTGCATTTTTTGCACCCATGACTGATCCGGTCCACATTTGTCCTGCCAGGTGATTTGGCAGTGCACAACTCCAATACTAATGTTCATGGAGCAACAGTCTTCTGTCTCCAGCCAGCAAAACAGTACGTCTAGGTACCATGAAGCCCAAGATTCTGCATGTTGCTCCAAAGCAAGACACTCTCTAGGATCCAGCTGCAAAAAAAGATGTTTACAAAGTTGGGAACTGAAGAGATGATAAATGAACTTCTGAACAATGAAGGAAAAAAAAATGTGACAGGGCTGTGCCTGTTGAATGGCATAGCTCTGGGCCTTTTGAACATCAGAGAAGCATCACAAAAACTTTTAAACAGTTTCATTGTGAGGAATTTGCTTTCAAATTCCTGCCATTTAAATCTGTTTTCTGATAGATCCCACCCTTCCTTTTTTAAAGATTAGTTAAAAATAATCAAGTTGTCATTGTTCCTTTAGCCCACTCTCACAGGGACTGGCTTTCCATCCTGTTGCTGGGAAGAGATGGGCTAACCGAGAATCCTTTCCATTTGTTAGTATTTCATAAAAGCTTGCCTGCTGCCAGAGTAAAAGCAGTTTCTTTGCCAGTTTCAGCACCACGTATTCTTAGATTAATGAGTTCATACAGTGCTTTGGATCTGCTGCTTTAGCTTTTATTATTTTTCCATTGTTTTTGGTCTGCTCACCTCCCAGAATACCAACACGGCCTCTTTTAGGTTGTTTTGGGGAACACAAAAGGTCCATCATTTTTTCAGTATACACTCTCTGCTGATTGAGGTCCCTTATCTTAGGGTTTCATGTCCTGCCTGAGGACACAAGGATGGAAATCTCTCTAACACTATCTGACAACATTACAAGAGCACTGGGGAAAGTGAGCTAATGGAGGAACTTGGTAGCTTTCTGTTGTTCCTGACCAAAATTAAATGCTACTGCACATCAGTTTTGCTCCCCAAATTAAATTCCTCGGTGCTCACATAAAGACACTCATGCGCATGCAAGAGATCCATTCACCTTAACGTCACGGTCTGACTTTGGCAAGAAAACATAGTATTTATTGCTGTAAAGATTCTTCACTAATTCTGTATTGTGAGCTCTGATTTGCGATCGTATACGCAAATACCATGTAGAAATACCAAACAAGCGGCCTCTCGTTTTATGAATGTGGTCATATACACAAATGTTCTTTTACAGCTGTTTGACAGACTCAAACTGCAGGAGTCTTCAGTAAAGAAGGGAGCTGACTCAAAGACTGTCTCAGAGGAGCTAGCCCTGACAAATGACTCTCAGACGTTTGGATGGAAAGTTGGATCAGGACGAGGGAGAGCAGAAGATGAGCGTGAGAAACAGAAACGCTTGGGCAGAGCTGGAGAAAAGAAGATGCCAGGTGACAGTTTGCATCTGGCTGCCAGAGGTGAAGCTGATGTGGGTAGCGGGACTGCCCACACGGAGGGTGCCAGTGCTGGTGGTACCCGTGCAAGAAGCCAGTCACGGAAAAAAAGGCGGCCCAAAGTGGATTATCAACAGGTGTTCACACGTCACATAAACCAGATTTTTATTCGAGGAGAGAATGTCTTGCTTGTCCATTTAGCACATTGACTTGACTGAGCCTTCGTCAGTGTATTTATTTGATAGCATGAATTGCGGCTGCAGCTCTCATTGCTATTTAGCGTTCTCATTAAGTATGATGGTACTGTGACTGGTTTCCCATTACCGTAACAAGGTAGGGGAAATAATTCTAACTGGAGCATCCTGAGCTTGATACCAAAGCAGCCTCCTTAGATCTCTGTTGGGGGTCTCAGGACAAGGTCAGTAACACAGTTGTTTCTGTGAGATGAGGGAGGTAAGCACAGATCCCACCGCTCCTTAAAAAGAAGCTAAATGGAGAGGGCTGGAAGAGAATTTTGGTGTACTCAGTTATAGGAGCTAATTGTGGCACACATTTAAGGAGCTTAAGATTAGATCTCCACCTGAAATGAATCACAAATGCTATTTTGCATGTTCTGAGTAATCTCAAGAGAAGATTGCTAATGAAACCAACAGTTTATCTGCTGTCGTTACATGGATGTATCCTTTTCCAGACATAATTCTGATGGTCATTTTGAGATAGTCCATAAAAAGGTGGAGTGACATACTACTGATGCCTATTAGCCTCTTCTTCATAGTTAGCTCTGTAATGCCCTGTGTGATAGAAAACCTCTTAATTGAAAACTGCTCTTTTTCTGTGAATGATGGCAGGACTTTAATTTGTTTTCAATATGAAAGCTTAGGCTTCTGTTTGTAATGCTGTGTTTTAGCCCTGTGTCACCAGCAAGCAGCTAATGCAGCTGATCCAGGGACCTCCATATTTGGAGCTTATCTCTGAATGTTGTGGATGCAGATGGAAAATTTTACTTCTATATTTCACCCATTCGCTACTTAGTGTAATAGTGAAGTTTGCAAAGATGTGGTTTTTCTTCTCAGATTTAAGTGTTTGTGCTGAGCACAATTGTACTGTATCTAAGCGCCTTTCAAGTTCCCTCTATTGAAACTAGAGGTGCTGTGTCTCCAGCAGTTCTCATGGAGCAGAAATCCTCATGGGTCTTTCCTATCCATATGAATGATGCATCATCTAATTCCAGTTGAACTGAACTTTAGAGGTGTGCCTAAAATTGTTTTGAAGTATAAAAGTCAAACTCAGCTCATCAGTGTTTTTATTTTAGCAAGGTTCTTAAGCTACTGTAGATCAGGCCAGGCTTCTGCAGGTATAAACTGCTTTCCAAGACCTACGTGCAGAATTTTGAGGGTAAATGAAGCTATTATATTATCTGGTCTGTTCCCCTAGTTATCAAAGGACACTAGATTTCACACTGCTATTCCTGTATTCGTCTCAACTACCTTATGCTTTGCAGCAGCTCCATGTGTTTAAGATGAAGTTGGGAAATTGCCAGGGTAATGGTTAGATCTGACAATGGGTAGAACAACTTTTTAGTGCTTTATAGCAGGTCTTGTATTACATATAGAGGTCGTAAGTCCTCAAACTGAGTGACTGTAATCTCAGTGCCATGTATTCCTGTTGCTGTAAATGCAGCATACGGCTTGCTTGTTGTTAGGGATATGGCTGGTGCTTGGCTGAATCACAGAAATCATTTAGCAGGAGTTCCTGGACAGACAAAGCAGCTGTATGCCTCTGGGGGAGCCTGAAACTTTTATGTCAACATTTCAGATGACACGGCGCTTGGGTGGCTGATCAGCTCAGCCACTGAGCTGCAAACCCAAGTTCAGGCTGGGACAGAAGTGCCTCAGAGTAAAAAGTACTGTTGACGCAAATCAGTTTCATTAAGAGTGAAAAAGAAAAGAAAAAAAAAGGAAAGAATATCTGCAGTTTCTTATTATACATAGCTTTATTGCTGTAATCCCTTCCTACTATGAACTGAGACTAGGCACTGAAAAGATTCTTCTCTTGGAGGTTCTTGTTTCCTTTCCTTTTGTGCTGTTCTTGTTTGTGTTCTTGTGGTCTGCAGTTCTTCCCTTGTTTTTTTTCCCTTCTCCTGTCAGTACTTTGTCTCCTCAGGACGTTCTAAACTCCAGTTTAGGAAGATTGTTCTTGTATTCACCCCTAGTTGTCCTGGCTTTCTGAACCTTTCCTGGTTGGCTTTCTATGTGGTTGCCAACTGACTAGAACCCTCACAAATTATTAGAAACGTGTGAAGCTAGAAATAAAGGGCTTATTTCTGCTCCTGACTTCTCAGCAGCTTTTACTGCAAGTGAATATTTTTCTTCATGTTTTTGGTTGTGGGTTGTTTTTTCCCCTCTGCTTTCTGAGTGGTTTGTTTTTATTTCAGTTGCTTGGGATGACTATCTCTGCCTCTTCCATTCATGCCAAAGGCTACTCGTTTTGACACCTCTCCTCTTTCCTTCATACTTGACCCAAGGGTGTCAAATCTCCACTCAGGCCTATGTACTATGACATCTAATTGAATTCTTGCTTTTCTTTACCTCATATTCTTAATTCTCTTTGTCTGCCTAGTTTATACTGCCTTGTGCATTAAATAAGGTACAACTACCATGAATGTTCTTCTGGCTGCACTGCCCTCTTTCCCTGTCAGTTGACACTTCACCAAGTTCTCAGTTGCTACTAGAAGTCTCAGTGTTTTCTTTCATCAGAAGTTTTTCTCTGAAACCTTGCAGGTGTTTGTTGCTTCACATCTACAAGTTTCTTTTTTTAGATTTTATGAAAAATGCTGGTGCTTAGACTTGCATTTGTGCCTTGATTTTTTTAATATCATCACTGACCTGTTCTTCCAAAATCATCACCTCGGTCAACAAATCTGGTTAAGAACTATACAGTTTGTCTACTTTTTTTGCTCTACCTCATTATTAAACTGTTCCTCCTCTAGTCTCATTGTTGTCTCATTTGTGGGGTTGATTAAAATTCTCTCTGCCAGTTTAGATTTAATGGCTTATTTGGTGCTTCTTCCTTTGTTTCCTACTTCCCTATCCACCTCTCTCATTATTTCCAAGCTGCTTCCTGAATACAGCCTCTTCTACAACTTCAGATCTTCTAAAGTGTCTTCCTTTTCCCTACTTTTTCTGACATTGTATCTTTTTAAAGCCCATTATCAAAATGCTATTTTATGAATTTTGTCTCTTTCAATCATAGCATTTGTGATTTTGTCTCTTTCAAGCATCATGATTGTGACTAGGCAAGTGATCCTGTATGTTTGTTGTCACTTGCATGTTTAATACTTCAGATAAAGTTGCTCTTTAAATAAAATTGAATGTGATGTTCTGAAATGAAGTCTTCTACCTCACTTAAGTATTCATGTAAATCTGTTAAAAAAAAAAAAGAAAACAACCCTTGGAAACAAATGAGCTTTGGTTTTTTTATTGCTTCTGGTTATTTATTTCCATGTTTTTCCTTTTCCAAACTCAGCATAAAATCCATGTTCTTTGTTCAAAAAGCTGTCTGCTCCTAGCCATTCCTCTCTTGCTGCAGTGTCACAAAGATGGTGTGAGCATAGACACCTGAGGTCATTATGCTAAAGAATGAAGAGCAGGAGCAGGAGGCAGTCTTAAGAAAGAGAGCTGTGTGAGAGTGAAAAAGCTTTGGGCCAAATAAAAATAACTCTCTGGAAGGGATTCACATACTGGTTGCAATCTCTCCAGTATTTCTAGGACATTGTTCAGCCTGGTGCTCAGCAATGATTCCTAAAGCGTGTTTATGGTGAGGTACCAAATTACTGCAAGGAGCAAAGTTTTCTGAACTACCTTTGAAGGAGTGTTGTCATAATTTGAGAATTTTTTAGAATCATTTCTAAAATAGCAGGCAAATATGAAACTTGTGAAGTGTTATGATGCCAGCTGCAGAAACGATGCAATGCAATAGTCTTGGAATGTGATGTCACAGATACATCTCATGGTGTCATCATATATATCTTTTCATTGCCAGCAGAGTTCAGTAGGGAGCCAAGTCTCATGGTTACTTAAGAGTGGCGATTTTATTTGTACGGTGATATAATTCTAGGGACCTTTGCAGATAGTCTGAATGGGGTTTTCATGGAACCACAGCATAAAACCTTGCTGTGCTGTGGGAAAGTGGGGAAACTGGTAGGGAGAACCAGGCTGAGAGCTGCAGTGTTACCCTACAGTTACGGGTATCATGGCTGGGATTATTTCTTGCGAAACTCTTTTGCATGGGTGGTTCATTTTATTGAACACTTCTTAAACAGGGCTGTGGTAGTAGAATAGATAAGGCCAAAGGAAAAAAAGGAGCTTGTAAAAAGCGTGGTTTTAGTTCCTTCTCTCAACTGACTTGTCCAGCTTGTTAATTGCCTGGAAGTTTTTTTTCTGATCTAGAGACAGATACTTAGCATGTCCTCACCAGGTGATTACTGAAGTAGTTGGTGAGTACTGTTTTCCATCTGCTTCTTGTCCTTCAGTTTCTGGATTCATTGTTTCTGATGCAGCTTTCCCTTCTGTATCATTTGGAAGCAGGGCAAGGTCTCTCAGCAGGAGTAGGCTTGACTGCCCACTGTTTTTTTTCCCCCTCCCTAAGGAATGTTACCCTGTCTAGTTTTGCATCCAGATAGCCTTTGGCTAGTCTTGATTTTCATACTATTCTCTGCAGACTTTTGGAATTATTTGGTGAGAAGAATTACTTATCTTGGATCAGAGGGAGTAAGCTGATTTTTTTTTTTTAACTTATTTTCCTTCCCACAGTGCTAGATTTTCCTAGTTTGCTGTTGCAGTCACCTACTTGCACCTATGAATCACCGTGGGTGAAGAAGTGTCCAGGAAAAAAGAAGCAGACAAAAAAGATGTCTAATTTTTGCTGAATTTGACATTCTGTCCAGCATGCTGCCCACACTTACCCTTTCTATTGCTTACTGGCACTGACCTAAATGAGACAGGTGGAAACAATGATTTCATCCAGAATCTTGAAAGAAAATGGAAAGGCAGTAGGGACAGCAAACTGTGAAAACACTCTGAGTTTCTGAAGATGTATATCTCCAGGTGAACTTCCTGTCTTTGATTAAACAGATCAGAATTATAACCACCATCTTAAACTGCAAGCTCTGCAACTGGATAGAATTGGAAGGCACAGTACTACACCCTTTCAGAGGCAATGCAGCAGCAGTAGCAGTGATTCCTTCAGCCAGGCAAGTTCTTTCCTGAGAAGCTGTTGAGTTACACGTTGGTGTTTGCCTCAAAGCATAACTGTAAAATACTGCGAATTAATACATAGATGTTTTCACTCCTGG
Source organism: Aptenodytes forsteri (assembly GCF_000699145.1). Lineage (NCBI taxonomy): Eukaryota > Metazoa > Chordata > Aves > Sphenisciformes > Spheniscidae > Aptenodytes > Aptenodytes forsteri. The sequence goes on along the minus strand of NW_008796044.1, from coordinate 10,536,685 downwards.
CTGCATTGCAAAGTATAAAACATAATTGCTAGAGTATGTATCTTCTGCAGCCCAGAGCTATTTCAGTTCATGCTTTCGTTTCTTGACATCAGCTTAATAATTTGAAGATTGTACTATAGCAATCCTGAGACTGTCTTTGCTAAAACGTTATGAAAGGCTAACACTAGAAATGATATTGAAAAGCTAGGGGATTACAAAATTTGTGGAATTCTTATTGTAATTAAGGTCTTGCAAACCAAAAATCTCTATTCACAAGGATATTATCAAGATGCACAAATGGAAATGTATGAAGCCACAACTGGAAGAAGAGAGGATGAAGAAATGCTTCCTTTCTTCTAGTGAAGGAAGATGATCTTCCTAGAGTGAAATAGTAATTTCAAAGCTAATTCTCCCAGTTTCCAGGCTTGATGGTAGGTGGGCCTAAACAGTCCGAAACTCAAAGTGAATTAGTCATTGATCAATGTGATCAATCTGATCAAAACAGAGCTCAGAGACATGGCTGTTTGCAGACTTGAACAGTCTAACTTTACAATGAGAGCTTCTAGAGAAGTAACTCCAGTTTATAGTCCTCAGGCATCTACAGCACTAGCTCCATGCAAAGTTTTCTTGGCGTTATTATCCTCACCCATAAGAAGATGACAAATACAAGGGTTCATGATGTGCTGTCCTGTATTATCTTGTTCAAGAAGCTGCTCTGTACTTAGTGGTGAGATCTGACTAGGTGGATGAAGACAGGGTGTTCCGGAACTCAAGGAGAGAGACCTAAAATCTTAGTAATATCCTTCTAGCTAATGAGCTGGAAGTCTAGCAAAGGAGGAGGAGAGAGTCCAAGCTGAGCTTCCTTTTTTAATTTACCAAAAATATTAATGCCCTTGGACCAAAAGATAAGAATGCACTCAGGTTTTTGTTTAGAAACTTTAACTTGGTCAGACTTTTTTCCAGCAGTGCCTGTGTCTCACCTTCAGATAAGCATTATTACAAGGGTTTTTTAAAAGTACTTTGCTGTTCATGTAGCCAGTAATGTGCATTTCATATCTAAAAGGTGCTTTTAAGAGCCACTGTCATTAGAAGCAAACACCCATTTTCAGGAGGTTGCATGTCTTTTCTTCCGTCCTGACTCTGTAACCTAAGATGAAATTGGGAACAGCCGGATGCAAGTAAAGCAGTTAAAATTTGCTTGAAAAGAAAAAAAATTTTAAAAAATCACAGCTTTTTCTGTCAGGTGTTGCTGATGTATCAGGAGGAAAAAGCATCAATTATTACATGGTAGAAACATTGTGGAGCAAAACCTTACTATTTAAGAGCATCCTTTGCTGCCATGTTTTTTACCCATTAGCAGCCTGGGCAGAAAAAAAAAAATGAGGCCGCTTGGGAAGAGACAGGCAAGACGGTCCGACGGTCTCCCTCCAGGGTGGGCACTGCAGGGTCAATGCACTTGATGAAGACTTTTCTTGACGGAAAACCAATTGTGCATAATCTACTGTAAGTATAACATGTTACCTCTCTGTACGTTTTCCCAACTATAGGCTTTCATGGCATGCTGGAAGTGGGAAAGCAGGCCAAGAAAAAGGAGGAGAGAGGAATTACTTTACTTGGTGATAGCTCCTCGAAATGGGGGGTCGCTTTCTAGCCTGTACACTTGGGCATAATTTGGCCAGCATTGGGCAGTTGTGCTCTATAGGTGAAGGGGGGAGTATGCAGGGACAGTTCTCGAGTGCAGCCTCCGTTACGTTGTGAGCGTTTCATGGTGCATGAACTCTGCCAGACTCCATCCCTAATAACTGATACGTTTGATCTTGCCTCTAAAGTTTTGCAGAGGAAACCCGGTGGAAGAAAAACAAGTAAGCACATTTCCCCTTTTGAGGCAGGGATGGTAGGAGGCTTGGTTGTCCTTGTTAGCTTCCTGGGGGTGCAGGAGAAAGAACTACTTTAGTGGAGGAATATCAGAGATGGCTTGTCTCATGATGTTTACAAGTCCTTTTAGATGTCACTGTAAGTGCTCTTGCTCTTAGCTGGTAGAAGTGAAGGTCTGTCAGGGAAGGAAAACGCCTTCTGATGTTCCTAGATAACTATTTTATTAGCTGCTAGCTTCATAGTGTAAGCTTGGATGACTTAGCTGAAGAAAATTAGTACACCTGAGACTTTCAGTCAGTCTTGTATTCGTTTAGAATGAAAAGTAGTTTGATCATTTTGTGTAAAAACATATCCATCCTTTTTTCCTCTCAAAAGATCAGTGCTCTCCCTCAGGAAAGAAATGAAAGCTGCTCCTGCTCCTATAGCGACTGCTTCTGATTTCCACTGCTTCAGAGCCAAGTGCAGCTGTGTCATTGTATCTTAGGTGTGACAGATCGTTCTGAGATGAGAAAATGAGAGAAGTATTCGGTTTCTTTAAAACTAAAATGGGCATTACGAGGGGAGCAGTTGCGCTGACCTCTTTTCAAATATTGCATGCATCCAGTGTAGTCGCATGGATTGGGACTTGCTAACCAATTAGTGATTATAAAACTTCCTTAACGAACCACAGAGGAGCAGCATGACCTACCAGACTGACATGGGATTGGAAGTTAGGTGCTGACAAATTCTGATCTCTCTACTGCCACTTGCTCACTGAATGGCCTTGGCAAGTCCCTTCCCTCCCTCTCCCTTATGCTCCACAGCTGTAATGCATCTGAGAGCAATCCTTGCCTGTCCCGCAAGGATTTGGGGAAGCGGTGAGTGCTATACAAGTGCTAAGGATTGTTATTAAAACTATAATATGTCAGGTAACGCAGATACATAGATCATCTGCCCTCTTCAGGCGCTTGACTGTTAGCCTTATGTCTCGGCACACTAAAAATGTGCAGGATATCAGGTACAATGACGCACTTCAGTCTTGAAATTACTTATGTCTTCAAGGTCAGATATGGTGACTTCAATATCTGTTTCACAGCTGCAATACCATGTTTTGGTCAAGTGGTGATAAATGAGAGTGTAACTTGTTTGTAATTCCTTCTCTGTCTTCCTAAATATTTTGTTTCCTGGGAAGCTGATGCTGCTATGAACATATTGAATAATACTGAATTTGCAATATTCTGCTTTCCAGATATAAATGTTTATATTTAAAAGTGCTAAGACTGCAATGCAATAAATATATCCATATAACAGTTTGCTTGAAAGCGTGGGGTTTTGTGCTCTGTCAATATGCTTGTGTCAGTGATGAAGCTGCTACTGCAGCGGTTAGGACAGATGCCTGGATGTGGAGACCACCAGGTTTTGAATGCTCTAGTCACGTGATTTGGGGGCAAACCAGTCATCTGTGTGTTCAAAAGTGTATTAATCTACAAAATAAGAATATTATTATACCTGGTTTTTAGAGGTGCGGAAAGGAAGTGAACTTCATGTTGAAGAATGTAAGAACTACTGTCCTGATCACTCAAAGGTCTGTTACCTTAGTGTGTGGTCTTCCACCATGCCATCAGGAGATGGTTTTCCAGGAATCAGGGAGGTCCAGAGCCAGCATCCAGGCATCTAGTCGAGCATGTGCATAGCCAGTGGGGAGCCTGACTTCCAGGAACCTGTTTATTCCCAGGGTAAATGATGCTGATGTATTTGGATCAGAGATGCTAACTATATGGATGCAGCTTGCTGGAGATGTTAACATACCTGTGCTCTGGAATTCGGATGTTTGCTAAAAGGCATAATTCCCATTGCAACCTGGGAACTGTTTAAAGATAACAAAATCTGCAGTTTAAAGCCACGAGTGGCAATATGAGGATGCATGTAACGAGAAGGATCAGGGCATTCACAGAAGAGGTCTGCAACCCATTGACTTTCATCTGCATTTTAAAGTGTTGTTTTACACTGGGAGTCTGCCCTGTCTTCCATGTGTCTGATGTTTCCCTGATGTCTTACAAGATGATTTACAGTCAATGCAGTAGACTCTTGCTCTTTTAGATTGCAGTTCTGTCCATTTAATTTACAGGTGCAAAGGATGTGAGTTTTTCTTTGATATTCATGCAGGTGCTTAAGGGTAAGCCTGTGCTCAAATACCTTCCTAAATTGGAGTCAGAACAGGTGATTAAGCTGCAACAGTTGTACTCCCAAGCTGTTGGGGAAGCAAGTTTGGTACTGCCACAAAAAACCTTACCTGAGCTTTTCTCATTGTGTTTTACTGCTCATAAATACTAAAAAATAAACTCTGTGACTTTTCTAGTGTGGAAAGGCCTGTTAAAACGTGGTGCCACCTGAACTAGAAACTTCAGTTTCCTGTGCTGACGTGGCAGATTGGAGCATTTGAGCCCTTTCTGTGCTGCCGTGAGTGAAGTCAGATGGCCAGGTTAGTGCCTGAGGTGGGTGTGAAGAGCTCACCCAACCCTCTCCACTTGCTCCACCGTGAGTGCAATAATGTCTTACCTTGCTCCAGCTGCTCGTAAAGCAAATACCTCTGCTCTGTCAGTTAGCTTCCTGTGATTTGTGGTGTGGGGTGTTTTTTTGCATGCAGGTGACATACATCTGAGAGTATTTAAGCAGACATTCTGCTCATATCCAATGAGAGTATTGCTCAAATTAAGGAAAAATGATAGCTGGAGTGGTAAGGAAGAGTCACAAATGCCAGTTCTGATTTTAGCTGCTCTCCTGGAGTTCTATAAAGCATTTACCTCCTCTTTCTGACGTTGCTTTGTTCCTGTTTTGAGAAGAGAGTTGAAATTTTTAAAAGGAAAAATTGGGGGAAGGAGACATCCCTGCTAGCTACAAGAAGTAAGGTCTTTTCTGGAAATACTAAGGTGTTTTTTTCCCTGATCAAATGCTACCTGAATTCTCTGAACAGTTCTTCTCAACTTCAAGCTGTTTCTTCTTGCTGTGGATGATTTATTATCCCAAACAACTAGCTTATTCCCCACAGTTTCTTACGAGCCTTGGAGATCTTTCTCATCTTGGCATTTATGAGTCTGTCCGGTCATCTTTCATAACAGACAATTTCTTGTTTATAGAATCATAGAATGGTTTGGGTTGGAAGGGACCTCTAAAGGTCATCTAGTCCAACCCCCCTGCTGTGGGCAGAGACATCTTCAACTAGAGCAGGTTGCTCAGAGCCCCGTCCAACCTGACCTGGAATGTTTCCAGGGATGGGGCATCC
>NW_008796044.1:10529308-10531308 GCF_000699145.1 Aptenodytes forsteri | reverse complement strand
CAACAGGTCCATGTCTTTCTTATGCTGAGGGCTCCAGAGCTGGACGCAGTGCTCCAGGTGGGGTCTCACTAGAGCAGAGCAGAGGGGCAGAATCCCCTCCCTCGACCTGCTGGCCACGCTGCTTTGGATGCAGCCCAGGATACGATTGGCCTTCTGGGCTGCGAGCGCACATTGCTGGCTCATGTCCAGCTTTTCATCCCCCAGTACCCCCAAGTCCTTCTGGGCAGGGCTGCTCTCAATCCCTTCATCCCCCAGCCTGTATTGATACTGGGGGTTGCCCTGATTATTTTGATTATTGTTTGTTTTCCACAGCCTTGCAGTCCTCAACTCCTTAAATGATCTGAGTGATGAAGGGTATGTCAAAAATGAAGTTTTAATAGTACAGATCAGTATGCTGCTGATGCACATGTTCAGTTTATGGGTCAGTCTGGGTGATGCTCACAGCCTGCCTGAAATCTGAACAAGTATTTGAATATTTAAAATAGGTATCATTAGGTTTCTGAGTTAATGGACAGTGGATATAGACTGAGGAGTACATAACAGCACCAGCTGGGTTGAATATTCTGATAACGCCCGTCTGCCTCAGTTCTGCTGAATGGAGGTGTAGTTTTTGTGAAGCTTTGGCAAGATAATCATGTCTCGGAAGACTGGTTTTCTTCACAACCCTGGGCTGGGGGTGCAGCTTTCAACAGGAGAAGGTAATTGTTTGGATCCTGATGGCTGCTTTGAGGATCTTGCTCCACCTGCCCTTACCAGTGTCTCGGCACTTCTCTTCCTCACCGCTCCTTTCACATTTTGCAATATTTGACAAATTTTAAACCAGGTATTTTTATTATAGCCACCAGCATCGCCCTCAAATCTCTTTTGTGTGCCAGTCATCTCTGCTGGTCTCTGGTCAGCTGAAGTGTTCGGGATTGGGATCACATTTAATTTGTTTGCCTCAGTTTCACCATTACCCAGCTCTGCTGTTGCTTCCCCTCCAGCTTCTGGTTGTGTCGTTACAAACTGCAGCCACTGCTGGGGGGCTTCTGCCTGCGAGGTCACCCGCTCCGTGCAGCTCTGCGGCATCGCTGCCTTACGCTTAGGAAACGTGGGTGCAGAGGTAAGGCTGTGCCTGGGTGCAGAGGTAAGGCTGTGCCTGGGTATGTCTCCCGTAACAGCCCCACGAGGGGCGCACAGGTCTTGCTGTAAAGAAATGGCTCTGGGATGCTACTATTTATGCAGATCCTTTATAAAGGGTAGTTTGGGAGAGTGACTAGTTCAGATCCTGGTTATAGTTTAAATCCAGGCTGTATGTGTAAAGAATTATCTGTGCCAATTGCCCAGAGGCTTTTATGGCATAATTTTGATGATCTGGACTCCTCCGGGGCATAGCTCCAAACGCCACAGACCCTGTTCCTGCAGCTGCTATTCTGAATGGGCCGAAACCCATCCCGGGGGGGGGATGGATGGGCACCACAGGGGGGGTCGAGGTGCGTTCATGTTCTGCATAGCGGTCCTGTTCTCTGGGGAAGGACTGGAGAAATTTTCAGGGGCCTGGATTTCTCTCTTCCATGGGGCCACTAAATGCTCCAAAAAGATTGCTCAAAGAATCCCCTCCGTGTTACAGCCCTTCAGGTTGCTCTTTCTTCTCCTGGGAGTCTGTTGGCCAGATCCTCCCTTCAAATTCGGGCGGCGCAGCGATGGAAATGGCAGGCGGACTCCGCCAAGCCCCGCGGCTGCTCTAACGAGCAGAAAATCTGCTGATGCTCCCTCCAGGAAAAGGGATGATTAAAATGAACTGGAGGTGACTTCAGCTGTGCGGTTTGGAGGGCTGGGGGACCGGACTCCGCTGCAATTGCCATCAAATACCTGCTGCTCGCCCCTTCCCTGTCCCTAACGGGGAAGAACTCGAAACGCCGCTGCCGCCCCGGGCCGGCGTCCCCCTTGCTCGCTGCTCTCGCTCCCCACGAGGTGGCAGTAGGTTGAAGGGAAACCCCGCGGCGGGGCGAGCGGGGCGG
>NW_008796044.1:10504043-10529238 GCF_000699145.1 Aptenodytes forsteri | reverse complement strand
GGGTTTCCCTAAAAACGCCGCCCTGGGAACCTGCCCGGCCGCGCAGGAGCCGGTGCGGGCCGTGGGGTGGGCTCTCCACCGTCTTACCCCTGACGTTGGGGTGCGTGGGGGGTGGCCGCGCTCCTCGCTGTGTGTCCTCCAGATCCCACCCGTGTCTCTGGGAACGGGTGGAGGTGAGAGCGGGGCAGCCAGAAATCCCGAGTGGATCCGTGGGGTGCGTGCGGGCTGGTACCTAGCTCAAGCCCGGGAGTTTGGATGCTCATCAGACACTGCATCCACGGCGTGGCGGTGCCTAGGTCAGGCCCCGAATGCCGCAGCCCTCATGTCAATAGTTGTGTTGCATCTTTGCAGAACATCACTTCCCACCTCAATAGGCTAAGTCAAGTTCCCCCATAAAAATAGTTGTCCTGGAGTGATCGGCTGAAGTCCCTGGGTGGGAAAGAGCCCTCACCTCCAGGCCAGGGGCTGACAACAGGAGGCGATGGCAGGAACTGGCCAAAAATTTGCCGCCGTGTGTCGGCTTAGGGGCGTTCTCTGCAAACTGATTTCTGGGTCTCGCACCAGAGCCTGCAAAGGAGACACCAGGGTAGGCAAAACACCACCGGATTTGCCACAGGGAGCACGAAGACACAAATCTGAAGACCTCGCTGGGAGGCAGCCCTAAGCAGGGGGGACCGTCGCCAGGCCAAGCTGCAGGAGCAGCAGCACCGCTCTCACAGGTAACGGTTGTGCATGGTTTTGGGTATGAGTAGCAGGAGTCCTATAGCTGTCCAGTGTGGATGGTGACCCTGGCTGGAGGAAATGTTGGCTGTGGGAGGAGAGCAGGAGTCGGTGCCTGGTGGTGAGCGTACTAGAACACAGCTGGAAACAGCGACCGCTAGCAGATGCTGCCCAGGCTGTAAAACAGGCAGGGATGAGTGCTCTGCGGGTATCTGTATCTTGTCGTATATTTACAGGCTGAAATCATGCATCATTTATGCACAATGATGCAGTGGAGAAAATCCTATAAAGTAATATGCTTTGAGAATATGAATGCTGTGATAGAGCAATCTGTAAATGCACCGGCACAGGCTTGAAGAAGGAAACCAGCCCCTTTCTGTCCTGCCCTTCTGGGGGACGAGGCTCAAGCGCAGTAAGTTTTTCCCATCAGAGTGTGGTCAATGGAACAATCATACAACGTGTTGATCAGGAAAAGGATGTGGGAGTTTGAGTGGAAAAACTGATACTATCGTGCTAATGGCATAGAGCAGCAGGAAGGATGGCAAACAGGATACTGCGCCGCGCTCGGCGGAAAGAGCACGAAACGATGCTGCGGCTGCAGAGGCTGCAGAGGCTGGAGTCAGCCGTGGTCTGTATCGCAAGCACGGGAAAAGCTGAGCCAGCAAGCAGAAAGTTACTGATCTTACGCTCCTCTGCTGGGAAGAAGGGCTCTTTGCTGGTTCTTTTGGGTAAAAGCAGGCAAATGTTAGGCAACATCCCAAAGTTGTCAAAACGGTGGAAGAAATGACTGGAGGAAAACTTATTTTTAGTTGCTTGGAGGCTCTGAAATGAGAGCAGCGGGAAGCTGAAGCAAGGTGGGTACCCTCGGCAGGACCTCCTTGCACCCAGGGCTTTGCTGGGAGGTGCAGTTCCAGACCTGGGGATAAACAGGTTGAAAACAACACTCAAAGGGAATATGTTTTTATGCCTCTCCTGCTAGCTGCTCTAACGCCTTGGGAACGTGCCTGTCTTACCATTTTTTGGAAGTTAAGGTTTTTGTGCAGATGCTGTGGCAGGTCATGCAATGGGAAGATACTCTGACAGTAACTCTTCCGGTGTCACTTTTAGTTGTCTTTGGGGTGAATCACTATTTTGGCAGGCTTGAAAAACTGTTTGTATGTGAGATGACAGTGCTTCCTGGCCTACAGTTTGATCTTGGTCAGGGGTTTGAGCTTCATGGCTAAAAACCTTCTACCAAATTTGCACAGGCACATTTAAGCCAGACGGGCAGCCCAGCTGCTCCTGAAGGTTTTCCGCTGAGCTGGCTGTTTCCGCAGCCCAGCAGCGAGCTGTAGAAGTAGGTGTGTGAGCCAAGTCCTCAACTTGCCCTCTTGCGACCACCATAAAGATTCGTTTAGATCTGAGAGCAAGGAAATGTTTTTTATTTGTACTCTTTTGGAGGACTGTCTCAAGGGGAAGGGGTCCCATACAGAACGGGCTTTTTCCATAACAAGCTGTTAGGGTTGCATGTGGTATACGAGACAATTACCGACTATGGGTCAGGAAAGGGTTATCGTCTGGTGAGAAGCACCGGCTGTGTTTCCTTCTCAAATTGCACGTGTTTGCAGTGTTTTGTAAACCAGATGTTTAAAAATTAAATATCTGTAATTGTGCCCAATATGCTCGTCCAAACATGCACCTGCAGGCACCCCTGAGCAGGTGCGTCACCCCGGCGTGGGCTCCCGGCCCCCTTCTCACGTTGACATTGTGAGTGCCGGCAGGTGATGTTGCAACATTGAAGTGAAACTGGGTGGTGGAGTCAAGGCGCACTGAAACAGGTCGTTGATGTAACTTGCCCCAAAATCAGCCCAATGACGTGAATTGGTATCAACTCCAGTCTCTTCCAGCTCACTTTTGGCACTCAGGGTGTTGCTTGTATCGCAGTAACGTTTGCATGTGCGCAGTCTAGTTTACAAAACTGCCTTGCATCGGGGTTTGCCCACCCTCCTCACGTGCTGACAGTTTTATACCAGTAAGATAGTGGGTATTAATTAATTTATTTTAAAAGCAGCCATGTGCTTGTCATCTTGTTGAGTCAAAATGCTCTGAAGTCACCCCTTCCTCAGCTCGCTGTTTTAATTAAAAACACAGACCCTTGAAAGAGGATTGTAGTGTCTCCAACTATTCAAGACATGGCAAATGTTAGTGCAGCAGAGTGTGAGTCGCTTGCCGAGAGCCATCCTCTACCCTGGCCTCACATCTATTTCCAAGTGTAAACTAATGAACAAAGAGCTGGCGTTTGTCACAACATCCAGCGTAAGGGCTTTCAAAAAGTGCTGCAGGCTGACATGGACAGATTGCAAGAGGCTGCAGCCCCTGACCTCAATAAAGGCTTCAAAGGAAGCTCCTGAAAAGTTTTTTTGCAGCACAAAAAAGAAATTCTCCTAGTAATGTAGCAGCCAGCGCACTTTAATAGCTAAAACTACGTCAAGGCTTCTGCTGACTGGGTGGAAACGACATCTTTGTTTTGCATGTAAATGCTGTTCTGTAATGTCTTTTTTTTCCTCTATTAAAAAAAAAAAAAGACTTGAGATTTACAAGATGAAGGTACCAGCTTATGCAAGCAGCCCACCTGCAGCAACCGAGCCGGGCAGCGTGCGAGGGAAGGAGGAGCTGGGGAGCAAGACCCATGCAGGTGCCAGTCCTGCGTTCCTGTGATGGGCTGGGGTGCTGAAGTCCCAGCTCCCGAAGAGCGAGAAGACCCTGCCTCTCTCAAAGAAAAAGGTGGGGAAATCAGCAACTGCTCAGGCACCCTCCTTTGCTGTGAGTCTGTCTGTCCCTGGAGTGGGAGCAAACATACAAGTCTGGGGGGGCTGAGGGAGCCCAGGGGCCGTGCAGCGCAGGGAGGAGGCAGCAATGCAACGCGCAGCGCTGCTTTGGGGGGGGAAGAGGCTGCTGAGCTCACTTAGCACTTGTGCTGGTTGCTTGGCCACGGCCATAGCTTTGGCCGTTTTCCCTCTCGCCAGCTTTCAGCTGCTCCAGCTGTTTAGCTGCCCGGTGTCGGGGTTGCGCTCCGTCGCACACCAGGTCATTCGCTTTGCCCGCAGCACCATCGTTTCTCTTGTCAGGCTGCAAGTCCTAAAGCCAGAGACAGACCCGCTCTCTGCCTGTGCGCTGGACCGTACCCTGCTGGACGGCATTCCCGAGGCCAGGAACCATCACAGCAGCGACGCTGGCTGCTGGCGAGAGCGGAGACCGGGGCAGCTCACCTGGCCAAAGCAGTTTGTGTCTAATTAAGCTGAAAACTGTCATCCTGTCTCACCCTCTGCCTGTGGCCAGCCCAAGGCCTTGAACCCAGGCCATGGGCAGCTGACCCTCGCTGCCGCAGCTGCGCCGGTGAACGAAGCTCAAGGTGGAGGCAGACGCTTCCTCCTCTCCTTGTTACACCTCGGTGGGACTTGGGAGGATGTGGTCCCCTGGCCGGAAGGGTGAGGGACAAGGGGTGAACAGAGGCAAGGGCAGAGAGACCCGTGAAAAAACCGAATTTCCTGGCTTTTAGAATTTTAACCCTTAGTGTTCTCTCGTCCTGGATTTTGTTTGCAAATCAGAAATGGGGAAAGATTTTGGTAACCTCATAGTATCACCAACAGTTTGTTAAAAGACTAATTGCCAAGTAGCTTATGCATGTGGGACCATTAGTAATTCTGTAGCTATGCAAATTAAAACAGTGATGTATGATTTATAGCTTTAATAATGTTCTGAAGGCTCTTAAATTTTAATCACTTGCAACATCCTTTTTAATATTCAATTACTTTATTAACTAATTAGGTCACTTGCTGAAAAAGCACATAAGGCTGGTGCTATTTTAATATCAGCTGAACATCACAAAATACCTTTGAAATGGTGTAAATGGTTTATTTATTTTAAATAGATCATTAGGATGCTACAATTAATAAATTAATTACAGAAGAAAGGCAAGAAATTGATAGATGCCAAACCACAATAGTAGTGGCTTCTCTGCTTACTTTCTGAATGTTCACAGGGACGCTGAACTCGGTGAACATGGCCGCTGAAGCACCTTCCTAGATAATTCGTATTCAGCTGAAGGGATAAGGTTCAAGATAGGCTTGGTTCATTATAGATGCTTTTTGTATGAATTTAGCTTTCTGATTGATAAAAGCTCCACAAATGACCTTGAAAAGTTAAAGTATTTAAAAGGACAGCCCTCCTTTACAGCTTGCTCTTTTGTCTGTCTCAAAAAAAGATAAAACCGTAACATCTTAGTCCTGCTAATGCTGGGATGAAAGGCAGAGCTCTTGAGGGAGGGAAGGTGGGTTGCTAATCAATCAGTGACCTACCTGCTCTACTCAAAATGGCACTCTACACAGCGCTTGCCTCTGCCCAGAGACACGGGCTGTGGCACTGCAGCAGCCCTCGCATCCGAAGCAAGGGTAGAAAACTGTACCCCTGCAAAAACCGCTCAGATCCTCGTCTGCAGCGCAGAGGTTTACACCTCCAGTTTACTGCAACCCTTGATGTAAAACCTGAAGTCTGAGAAGCTAAATTTGTCACTGCTGTGGCTGCAACTTGGAAACAGACTTTGAATAATCCTCTGTTTTAAAACTTAGTAATTAGGGTAAGAAAAATACTATTCTAGGAATTAAGTCAATCTTTTTAACAGATTTTGGCTTAAATTCTATCAATGTGATGATACAGAGTGCAATAGTTTCTCTCTGGAGAAGCTGCGAGAAAAGATCTGCAGTAATTACAGAGCACTCATCTTCCCATTTTAACTTCTCTCGCTTCCATTTTCTCATAACTAAAACCTGTAAATCAAGGGGCAAAAAGCTTAATGCTACCGTGATCTTTCTGCTAAACGTAAGACCGCCCTTTACAACTGAGTTGCAAAGATAACAATTCCAAATCTCAATTTACAGAAAGTTTCCTGGGAACTAAAACGTATATGGTCTAAGTCTGGCTCTAAAGTAAGCTCTTGTACCTCCAGGCGAGGTACAAGACCGCTACTCCAGTTCCCCAGAACCAAAAATAAAAGCTACCCCTACCTCTGTCCCAGGGGAGCCTGCAGCCGCCTATTCAACAGTTGACAGTAACTTGTACCATTACCGTGGCTTAAGATGAAATCATAGTTTTTCTCTTTGGAAAATTCTACCTAGTTAACATTTCTCATCAAAATAATTATCACTGCTTCAAGAGGCTACTGTTCAGTGTGACTAGCCGTTGAAAGGACAAACGTACTAGACTAACCTGGGCTGGATTAGACAGCTGTGCAGAAGGGAATAAGGATGCCTAAAATAATGCTAAATCCACTTCACGTTTTATGGGAGCTGCCACAGGAAAACAACATTGCTACAGGTTGGGACAACATAGGATGCTACGCACCTTGAACAAGTGCAGATACAACTCTTCAGGGGTCAGAGCTATTTATACAGTCAAATGAGGTCAGCATCACTGTTTTTAAGAGTGTTTATTTCAACCTACTACAATCCTGTTGTACGACACGGCTCAGGGGGGTGTTCTTAGTCTCCTCACAAAGCCCCAGGTCTCAGTCAAATAGGTGCATTTTTATCACATTCCTGTAACGTCTCCCCCGTCATTTATTCACAATTGATTCCTGTGTCGCTCAAATCATTTGTGTAGGAAAAAACACATCCTCCTCTGTCAAACCAGAAGAGACAGACTAGCTGGAGCTGCAAATAAAAGGCCACCAGTGCCTCAAACACAACTGGTACCAGGAGAAATAAGGAGGCAAAATGCAGCAGAAACCACCCGCAAAGCTTTGTGAGCCCAGCCCTCTCCCCCAGCCCCTCGCCGTGCGGCTGCAGCCGCCTTCTCCGCCACGGAGCCACTGGTACCGAGGAGCGACTGTTCACCTCCCCAGCTCGATTCAATGTGACAGTGACACTTCACAGCACATTGCATCCAATCTCATTTGAAGCTGACAAAGATTGTTTCTGTTTTATATCTATTGGTTTATTAATGGCCTACAGCCTCTTAAGCAGATGCATATTCATTAGATAGCCAGCTGTTAGGAGGTTCCCAGATGTCAAAAGTAGCTCTGTCTTGGAATGCATTTTTTTTTCCCTTATCATGAAACAAAGTAATTGTAGCTTTATTAAAGAACCAGTTAATTACTGAACCAGTACCTTATGTCATGATAAAAAAAAAAAAAATCTGCAAATTTGTGAGGAGTAAAAACATTTTTGAAAACGGAGATGAGCTGAGCCCTCGCTGTGCTGTACGCACGCAGAACTTGCATCGATGTAGAGACCTGGATTACTCCATGTAAAGAACCCCCAAGCAGCAGACATCCAGGGCAACACTAAGTTCTGCAAAGGCGCCTTTCTTCATTTTCCACATTCTGCAGAATTTCTCTCTTACCTCTTATCTTTCCTTATCTGGATAGTGGATGCAGAAGCACACAAAAAATGAAAATGAGACACATCTCAGTTTTTAAAGGTCATTTTACATGGAGAAGCAAACTTCCACCGCATCCCAGCTAGATAAAACTGTAACCAGATCATTGAACAAGCTGTACAGATTGACTTACAAATTCCGCAGGCCATCCTTTTGAGTCTCACAACATTAACCAGGCTCACCTAGTTGTCTTTGCAACCACTGTTTTCCTCCATTCTTCTTCTTTCCTCCAAGCCCTAAAAGCAGCTCCCAAAAGGCAGGTCTCGGCAGCATGACTAGAACAATAACCATCCTCCTACCACCACCCCCAGGAAGCCCTTCTCCCACTGAAACATTTAAAATGTTAAAGTCGGCTCCAAATCCAAGTGGTTTGGGGAAAAAGGTTCACGCTGATTCTTGGTTTCTGGCCGATGGGAACAGAGCGCATGGCCGTTCGCTCCATCCCATCCCACTGCAACAGCCTCCGAGGAGCAGGCACCACGGTGCTGCTTTCTCCCCCAGAAGGAGCTGCGCTTCAATCACCAATGCAGGAAGAAGAGGGCAACTACTGCTCCCGTGCTGCGGGCAGAGCTCCTGGGTGGAATAATTGGAAGCATACAGGTATTCAATATTTAGTTTCCAATTCTCTTATTCATACTTTTAGTTTTTGCCAGTCAAATCTGTCAGCAAGTACCTGGAGCTGTACAATAAGCGATTTTTCACTGTGCTGACAGTTCTGAGTACTACCCAAAAAAAGCTTCCTTCGCAGTCAAATTAAGTATTTCACTTAAAACAAAGAGTATCAGTGTGTGCGCAAACTCAATGGGTTTGCCTGAAACAATTCTGAATTTTAGTCATTGACGGCTTGGAATAAAACTTGGGGAGGCAGGAGAAAAAAATTTAAAAAAAACACATCTCCATTAAAAACCTTAATCAGAACCAAGTGACTATAAAACGTCATATGCTATAAAGTGTTTACAGTCACGCACAGAGGAACATGGAGGCAATTTTGTAGAGTGACTCCTGGAGCAAAGGCCTCGGAGAATAAAAGTGTCTTTAGATATTTGTTATCCTGTTACAGTTGATATCACCTTGAGTATACAACGCCTGCCTGCATTATGTAAACAAGTCATTGATAAATCCCTCCCACCCCCCCCAAGCTGTGTCAGACTGTTCTGGGCTGACAGCTATAGCTGAAACAGATGCTGCTGTAAATACCCCTGTTTAGCTGGTTGGAATATAATTTCTTTTGTAGAACACGGTGGATGCTCTAGTTATCACTGAACTTGCACCTGTGCTGGAATTTATTACTCCTTTGTACACATCAGGATGCGTTTTTTGAATGATTCCATAAATACACACACAGGGATGGATTTTGATGCCCCTTTCTCCTCCTCTTAAGTACAGACATCCTTTACAAAGGAATTCACTAATTTTAACTGAACTCTTAAGTTTAGAAGCTACAAGATGCAGAGGTGGTAAAGTTTACCTCTTACACCCAGAGAGTTAGTTCCCTCTATTTACTCCCTGTAGGCTCCGAACTCCCATGGCAGTTGCTGCTTTTCAGCGTGGTGTGAGAAGACCACACAGTTATGCTGGCAGCGGCCGCAAGGCTTACAGGCTGGGTTTTTAAACCTTGTGCACTTCAGACACCACCATGATAATATAAGGACACTTTTCACACCATGTAGCCGGGTGCTATGTAGCACCCAGCCAGCCAAACCAAGGCTTCTGGGCAGTTCGCAGTTACAGCTGGACCTGGCTTAAAAATGAAGAAAGGAGTTGTACTAGCTAACATAGTAGCATGATTTAGGTTGTATTAGGCAGCAGCTGATAAATGGTGGATCTGTCATCATTCATACAGTAGCTCATTTGTATTTTCACCTGGAAAGATAATTTCTAATATATTATTTTGCTTGTACCTGAAATACCAGAGATAGAAACATTTTACGATATCCATCTTAAACAAGTTCAATACTGTTTTAAGCAAACACAACCCATTTTATATTCAAGTCTAAAATTGTAAACCATATTCTGCTAAGCACCGCTACCTATGATCCATGTCTCTTAGCTCGGGGAGAGAATGGGATAAAATTTCTATGCCACAGGCTCTCATCCCTGCAGGCTGAAGAAGCACGGGGATGCACCTGGCCCACGTTCTGAAGGAATCTTGCTGGGTTTTCTTTTCTGATGTTTATTTTGGTTCAAAGGACTTCCTTCTCATCCACCTGCAGACAACCTGGCTGGCTGAAAAAACTTCTTTTCACACTCCATACAACCTTCTTCGTAATTAGGATACCGATCTGCAAGATGAACAATGTACGGTAGGGGCAGTGAATCAGTTCAGTACTACGACTGCTCCACAAGCCTACGTACCCTTGACTAAGATATAATGCACACAACCACAAAGATCCACTCTAAACCGATGAAATGTTTTCCACTGGAGTTATTCTAAGCCCTGACAAATGTGCTTCATTATAATTAACCTCTCGATCAGAAGCTAAGTCACTGGTTCCTCTGAAGAGATGTGAACAACCTAAAGAAGGACATGATCTTTCAACTCAAAGCCAACTATTTAACCAGCTATACTTACCTTAAAAGGACAGCATTATGAATAGACAGGCCCTGCTCATCAGAAAACCTTCTAAAGACTATTGAGCAGCACTGCACCCCTTCAGCACCACTAAGATAGCAGCATTGACTACAGGCTTAGTTTTCCTTGCCACCCATCTACCACCCCAGGAGCCAGCTTTCTTCCCACCACAGTTTTGCATATATTGAACCAGTTCGAGTCTTCCCATCTGTTAGAACTAGAGGTTTTGAAGATGATTATTCCAAATAAGTTTAAAGGTTTCAGAAGAGGAACCAGAGCGATCTCTCCTACTCAGCCGTTAAAGCCTGCCTTGATTACTTTGATGTAACAACACTTGAAAGCTCCTATTCTTTGAAACTAATTTAAACACATTGAATTGTTGAAAGATTAAAAACCGCAGTCAGCTAATTACACTCACTCTCATCTCTTATTCAGCAAATGAATCACTTTTCATTACCACTTAGCTGAAGTACATGAATTTCTGCCTAATTAGAAATGTTGTAGATGGAGCATTAGCAAGGCTGGAGCAGGTCAGGATATCTTGCCTGCTTCATTTTTAATTCCTAGCAGTAGAGCCAGATAGGAAAGGCTTCAGATAAGAAGTCATTAAACAATTTTAAATTATTTATAAAAATTACTTTGCCCAAATTATAATTATTTTTTTTCCCAAATGCTCTCATAAACGTCAAATGGAATGAAAGAAAAAGCAGCCCAACATTGATTTTAATGAACATTTTAATGTTATGTATAACAGAACATTATGAATACAATGGAAACAAAGTTTTATCAATTTAATAATAAAAAAGAAATCCAACATAAGAAAAGGGAGGCAAAAATTTCATACCTATAGTATAGTGCTTATTCTTAACAATATTCCCAGTTTATGAATATAACAATGTCTTTGTATTCCAGATTCTAGAATCATGATTGATGAGAACTTAAATGCAGAATTACAGAAGGAAAACCAAAAATCTCCGAAAGCTTAATTCATTCTTGTTTTCAGTAAAATTTTTGACTGCCACAGGTTTCCTTTATTAATATATATTTTTTTTACTCCTCTCTATTGGATTCCACAGCTGCTAATGCCCTATTATTTGACTGCCACAGGTTTCCTTTATTAATATATATTTTTTTTTTACTCCTCTATTGGATTCCACAGCTGCTAATGCCCTATTTACACAAAAGGATCACCAAAGGTTGTATAAAAGCTAAGATCCAATGCCGTTGGATTAGGTAGGGTTATAGATTTACATAACTTAAGTGTAATTCACCTTGTTATTTTTTGCAATGATGCAAAAAATAAGTATTTTTGCCTTTTGACTGCTGCCATAAACCAGTGGCTCCACAGGGATGCGGGTGGTACAAAGGATGCTAACTGCCACTGTAAAAACTGCAAGAAAGTGCATTTTCTGAAGTTTTCTGAAAGGAAACCTTCCAGCAGTCTTGGATAAAGCTTCTCCCAGACTTGCACTGGGTATCAGTTATAACAATAGAAGCATGTTAAGACCCCAAAAATCTGTTGATCACCAAATTGCTGAGAGAGGATTTTTACAATAAAAAT
Organism: Aptenodytes forsteri; assembly: GCF_000699145.1. Taxonomy (NCBI): domain Eukaryota; kingdom Metazoa; phylum Chordata; class Aves; order Sphenisciformes; family Spheniscidae; genus Aptenodytes; species Aptenodytes forsteri. The sequence goes on along the minus strand of NW_008796044.1, from coordinate 10,517,971 downwards.
TTGAGTAATATAGCAGTGTGGCTGGAACATTAGCAAAAGTATATATACATTCCAGGTCCCTTTGAATTAGCCATAATCACACATATGTAAGCCATTTTTGGACAAAAATATATATTCTTATAAAAAACTGATCATAGTACTTGAGTGACTTCAATTGTGGACTCAGCGGTAGTAAAAGGAATGATCCAATTATGACAAAGCGATCAGGGAGAGGGGGAAAAGAAAGCCAAGCTCTTTAAGAAAAAAGAAAAGTATAAAATTAGATTCAAACATTTTTATCCAACCCCATTCCAGTCTTCCATCAAGTCTCAAAGTTAAAATTGGTTCTTCTACATAGGAAAGGTTTTTTGATGGTCTCAATACAAATTATTTTGCAAAATCATCTAACACATTCCTTAGAAGAACCTTCCACCTCTCCAGAATTTGAACACTAGTTATTTCAACAGTTAGAAAATAGCTTTTGGTTCTTTGTGTAGACACTTTAACTGATAAAGAAAAAAAAAGTATTGATCAGTGTTTTCCATCCCTTCCCCAGCTATATTTGTGCAGCTAAAAATCCTTCATTCAGTCTGCCCATCTATTTTATTTTTATTTCATTTTATTTATTTTACAATCTTTATTTGCTAAAATTGGCAAAATTTGCAAAGGCATCTTGCTTGGGTTGTACAGTCCCAGGAGTCAGACAGGTCATAGCGATATTGGGTACCCCCATTCCTATTGTGCCTGTCAAACCCATTCCTGTAGCTGGCACTCCCATGTTCATGTTTATTCCCATCATTCCCTGGTTCATCATAGGCATAGATCCCACGGAGGTCATTCCCATCGTACCTGACATCACACTGGGCATTCCCATCCCCACAGGAATGGGCCCACCCATCAATGGGCTTGTCTGGGGTCGAACAGGCATCACATTAGGCTGAGGACTGAGGTTCACGGCTGCAAAGTTTTGAGTCATGACATTCATAGGTTGTTGCATATCTGCAAAAAAAGGGAACAGGATGCAAAAATCATTAATCAGAATCTGATGCTGAAGGTGCTCATCTATTTTAAGAAACTTATGAGGTAACTGCTGTGAACAAAGATACGATGGCCAAAAACATAGCTATTTCGCTCGTTTTCCCATTTACTGTGTGAAGCCTCAAAAACTTTTTAAAGTTTTAAATAGTGTTTTATACCAATATATGCTACTATGTATATTCTAGAGAAGTTCTAGAGATTAGGAAGCCTGAAATCAAGATACAGCAATGGCGCAAACTCTACAGTAAAAACATGCACAGATACCAGCCTCCTGCACATCAGTCTCCGTTTAGAAAATACCACTTCTGTCAGAAGCATCACAGTAGTTTAAGAAACAATTATGACTAACTGTAGGAAAACAATAATTGACAGAATACTCCATCTCAAGGACAACCTACTGAACACATACAAGGCTCAGCGTGCATGCAAAGCAGTGCAATCATCACTCACTTTGTTGCTGCATCATGGTATTAAGTGATGGCTGCTGGGGTTTGGAAGGCTGCATCCCAGGTACTAAATTGTCCAAACTGATATTTACGCTGGGATCTGACCAAGTTGAGGGTAGAGTTTTGCTTGCATTCTTCTGGACCATCTCTGTGCTTGCATTATAAAGAGGGTTAGGCTTCGGCATCATAGTGTTCAAGCTTTGCAGAGGCTAAAAAAGAAAAGTTTGTTGGGATCCACTTGAAACAATTTACCAGTAGGTGTCAGGACTAAACAACAAGTGTTAATTTTTCTGCAGAATACAATAAAAAGCCAATGAGATTTTTAGCCATGAACTTCAGCTCTTCCAAAGCAGTGTTGCCATGCGCTGTTACGCCATTAGAATGGGTTAAAAGAGTATTTTGTAAGTTAGCATCTAGCTCCCATATCAATATGTAGAATGACAGTGATCATCTGCAGTCAAGTGTTGAACTCATACTGATTTTTTCCTCCTAACACCAAGCTGACCTGTTAAGGTTTCCAAAAACACTCTCCACTGATGCAGGCACTTCTGTGTTTTGGAGAACAGACCAGTCCTCGCCTCCATCTACTTGAGGCTGGAAACCTATAACATTCTGTGTAGGATGGCTTTAAGGTTTAAAATATCAACCTCGTCTTCCCCAACAAAGCAGCAACACTTCATAGAACACTGAAGATCATCTCAGAGAAAACTAGCTTATGAAAGGAGGCTTTTCAAGAAAATTTGACACCTTTTCTTTTTAGGAGGCTGTGCAAACATTTTGGACAAAACTTTCTTACAAAATGCTGAACACAACATCTGAGTGACTAGGTATGGACTCCAGAAGTGGAATGGATTAACTTTCAAAGTTGTGATTAAGGAGAAGGCAAGAGATTGAGGAAGGTCATTAGCAAACTACAAATAGCAGCATACCTGTGACCTTGACATGGGTAAACTGATGCCCACAGCACTGGAGCTCATCATAGAGAAATTCATACTTTGTGAAGAGGTCATGGTTGTCTGAGAGGGGCCCATCAAATCAAAAAGATCAGTAGAATTTGAAGCAGTCGAAGGCTGGCCAGAAGCTGACTGTGAGCTACTGAAGAGCTCTATAGCTGGCTGCTGTGCTGTGCTGCTGAAGAGCTCTCCAGATGAAGCACTGGGACAAGGAGAAGCTTGGTTGAAGGCACTCCAGTCACCAAAGTCTCCATTTCCACTTGTTGCTGTACCTGAAGGAAAGGCAACAGTGTGGGAGGAAGGAAGACAGAGAGAAGAAAGGCAGAAGACTTAGAGAAAGGCACTGAGCAAATGCCATATTCCATGAACTGAAATAAATGAGAGCTGATCTGTGTCCGTCCAGATTAACATCTGCAGGTAGAACCTCCATCTGGACATCATTCCCTCTCATGAATATTCCAACAATTTTAACAAGGTAGCAAAGGAAATATGAAAGACCCATGCACAGAAAGAAGGATGTTTGATAGCATCACTTGTGGATGCGAGACAAGTAGGGACAGGTTTTCTTTAGTTGAAATATGACCAAAAGATAACTTAGGGGCAGATTGGAGGCTCTAGTCAAAACAACACCTAGAACTTTGATAATATTTATCAACTTTTTATCTCAGTGCTCTGGTATTTGCTGAGAGAACAGTTGTCAGGAATGAGCCACTTGATAAAGTAAATTCCATCATGATAAAACAAAGACAACTACTTCAAAATTAGTTTATATACAATTAGTAGCTCTTTGCATAAAACAATGCTGAGGGGAATAAAAACCAGAACTTTGAAAGCAGGTTGCCAGGGAATTCTTATTTGAGGTGGTAAGGCATAATTACTTCCCATCCCATGAAACGCTCATGTAAAACACAGTAAGTTTTCTAAATTTCATTCCTGAACTAAATGCCTTGGCTTGAAGCAGAAATTCAATCTTGGATCTAACAATTCTCCCAGCAGAAGCTTTGCTGAACTCTTAGTTCATCACTGTGTTTCATTTCAATATACCAGGGTTTATGTAGACAAGCATTTAAATCAAAACGCAGCAACATACAGCTCTCTCTGTATCTTACTGTGAAGAGCCTAACAATATAAGCTGTTTGCAGACAACTGCAAGGGTACCTATTTCAGGAGCACAGATGTCCAGAGACACAAACCAGTTAACTGAGAATGTGTCATAACCTTTGAGTCAAATAGGAGGAGATGTTATCTCCCTTAAAAACACAGGTTTTTCTATTAACAAGAAAAGAGTTACTTCACAGGAGTGATAGGGGAAGAAAAGCTTACAAAAACATCTACAGGAGACGCTAAAAATAAAGCCACACCATTTAAACAGCTCTCATTGTTACATAGTGAACCTTGTTCCAAGTTTGGGCCATTGTACAGGTCAGCTTTTTGATTGTGTCACTGATACACTTTTGATACTTCAGCTAAGTCACAAGCAATGTCATTGCCATATGAAATGAACTTTTAGTTCTAATGAATAGTTAAATCATCCCTTGAATTTCTTTAGATGAGCAAATGAAGACTCAAACACGTAAAGCTGGGGGAGACGAATCTAGTGCCAGTTTCCACTTCCTAGCCTATACAATGGCTAGTTCTGTAACGGCCATCCATAGCAATTTTCTACAACTGTATTCTACCCACTCAAAAGGTAACTGCAGTAGTCTTTTACACTCCATGTAAATATTTATCAACATACACCCTCAACCTTTAGTCATCTTCATCTTTACCAATACATTAGAATTTAAAGAATAGTAGGAGAATAAATCTGTTCACAAAATCTATTGCCAACAACTTCAGTGAACGAAGTGGACAAATATTCATTAGCTTAGGGCCTTACTAGAACATTTGCTTTGATCTCCCTCACAAAGAGGGACTATATTAGAATGTTTCAATTAGTACTACATATTAAAAATTAAAACCTACTTTAAATATTCCTGATAGATAAGTAAATGCTGAGTGTGCTGCTTCTATGTTCAGACCTGTGCACTGAGCACCAATAATGGAAGTGGGGGTAAAAGGGATAAGGTTTTGCCCCTTCAGTAGAACTTCAAAGATGATTAATCAAGAAGGAAAAGATTTCTAGAGGGGCTTACGCTGTTCAGGAATAATTAATCATTTCACAAGACTCCTTGTCCCTTGCATAATGGTGATTGGAATAGATTAATCATGTTAATGCAGATAAAGGATTGTATCAATTTAGACTGTATTAACACACAAATTATTTGCATAGTAGGCGGCTTTGTGTTTGCAAAACAACTTGGTTTTGACTAAAAAAGCCTGTAAAAAAATTAGAGCAGTTCTTTCCTGCCAAGCAAATTAAAGGTGTATTAACTAATCCATGCCCAGCACAGTTTTCCTAACAAAACAAAATAAAGGAAGAGATATAAACATGCTGACTAAAAGCTGACTCGCAGATAGGTTTGCTGATCAACCTCTTTGCTAATCTTTTCTCATTCTGGACTTAATCCTACACCCTTGCTGAGAACCCCCAGTCACAAACACCACTACTGCCCAAATTAACTTCACAAAAGATAGCCAGCCACCTCCCTCCACTCCATGTCTGTTTGCAGCACTGTCCTGTCTGGCTAGCACTGTAGGCTCCCAAAAGGAAGAAGGAAGTTGATTGCTTTAGGTGGCTTCCCAGCATATTTTTTTTTTCCCCAGTCCAATTTTAAGAGAAACATTTTTCAGACAGTGGCCATGTCTACATAACAGCTTGTATGTTTGCATGAAAAATGACTGCACGTGCACTGAGCCAACCGTATGGACACATGACAGCTCTAAACTGCATGCCATGTAACCAGGCAAGGGCAAAACTGAGCGCTGTCCCAACAAGCATTACTAAAATCTTGCTCTTGTGACTGGCAGGGACTTGTTCATGCCTGACTTAAGCAAGATCTAGATATCTTTTATTTAATAGGCTTCTCCTAAAAGGGAAAAAGACTGTAACATTGTTGTTTAGCCAAGCTAAAATAAAAGTGTCGGTCAGCTTCATCCCACAAATGCATATATGCAACTTCAAAAGCCATCGGCGAGGTTGTACTGTGTATGGGAGAGATAACTTGACTAAATTCCCCTCCAACATACAAGGCCTTCCAATAGTAACCCAGACATCATTGGAAGCTTTGGAAATAGCCTGTCTCAGGCTCCCCTCATTATGGCACCTGACAAGGCCAACATAATTGTGTGTGTCTAAACAACTACAAACTTTTTTTTATTAAATCTTAGGACACAGGTGGGAGCTGAGGACATCTTTAGGGACCCATTTTTCTAGCACAGGTGGGCTGCTATTTTCCATTGAACATGATCCCATCTTTTGGTTTTGTTCAACTTACCCATTTAATTTATTGTTTGCCCGTATTATTAAAGTTCTTAAGACCAATCTGAACCCTCTGCACATGTCTGGAAACTATAAACAGCAGCATAAAACCCTTCTAACAAGTTTTCAGTTCACAGCATTATCACAAGCAAGCGAACAGGACTATCAAGCACTTCATGCAAGTCTTTTTATCCCACCAGAGCAGCTAAATTTTTTTTTTTTATGTAATTAATACCTACCTGTATCTGAAAAGCTTACAAACTGTTAGTTGAAGTATTAGAAAAATGACTGCTTTTTATTGCAAATAAAATAGTTGAATAACCTTACATAAAACACTGGGAAGACTATGATGATTAATAATCTGAATGGTCCTATCACTATAGCCAATTTTCCAATCATTTTGGAAACACAAATACTGTCATCTTGAAGCATTCATCACTGTAGAACTCCAATTAAAATAGCTCCTTGCCCACAACTGTGAAGTGGGATGCGCTGAGCTCTTTTTTTAATTGTTTAGTGAGCACTCTTCAGCCAGCGTTTAGACCCACACTTGTTTATTTCAGGTTTTCTACTTTTCTACTCCAGAAGTCACATCTTATTTCAGTGCATTTCAAAATTAGACTTGGAGCTACGTTTTAAGTCTTATTATATGCTTATATGATATTATTAGATGAACAGGGATATATTTGTAAATCCTACTAACATTTTTCTGAAATAAAGTTGATTAAAAGTTTCAGGTCCAGTGAGACATGTGCTGTGCCAGACAGTAGCTATCTTCTTCCTTACTGAATATAGCACTTGCGGTCCAGGTAAATAAACACAGCTTGCCCTGGAAAGGGAAGTGACTTTCAATAATGCCATGTGGCATCTCTTCCCATCTTTCTGCCCTTAAACAGCATTTCAATCTGTAAATTAATCCTACCTTGCGATGATGGGAAACTTGCTGAAGCAGCAGCTGAACTAAAATCAGCAAATCCTCCAAATGGGTCAGCTGATCCACCTAGAAACAGAAGGAAGCCAACTGCTGTTACAGGATTGTGCAAAGATCCACTGCAACAACCGCATGCGGGATTTATGAAGAAAAGCTGATCTGTACGTGGCACGATGGATTTATTGATTCTGCTCCCTACGTTGGCACTGTTTTTGCTGTTCATCACCATACTATATTTATACAAGCCTGAGCAACAATAAACCAGATTATTTCCAACTGCCTTGCAGAACTTGCAATTTTGTTTTCCTAGGGAAGAACTGAGACACACGTTTTTGCTATCTCTATAAATAAGTTTAGAGAGATTAAAAAGATTAACAAGGTTTTAACTAGTGAGGGATGCTACTAGTTTGGCAGTTCGCAAAATTAAAACTTTGGAAGTATAATACATAAAAGCCATTCTTATTGTAAAAAAGTTAATTTGTTATGCTTACTATGAAAAATTACATGTCGCCTTATATTTACTTTTTTGTTACTTAAAGCATCAATGATTCTGCAATGATCTTGAATTGGGATTTCAAGGACAGAGCTTGCATTTGTGTTCATTTTTTCATAAGTTTGCTTCCTTTCTACAGCAGGAACATTAAGTTTCCCAACCAGACGTTTGTATACAGCACATAAATTAGTAACTTCTAAACACAGCATAGTAACAATTTTTCACTAAGAAAAAAATACAGCCAAGATATAAAAACAGAAGAAAGATTTAAGAACCATACTGGAAAGCTGCTTTTTTTAAAAATAAACAAAAAAACCCCCCAGTTTACAAAAAATTATCCTTGCTATTGCTTTTAAGTAGGTATTCCACTGACCTGAGAAAGCCAAGAAGTTGACCTTATTTGTTTGTCCTCAAAGATTTCACCTCCAAGTACTCCCACCCTTAGAAGAAGCTGCAGCCGTTCAATTATTTTGCTTTTAGTGTTATGCGTACATTATATAGGTTACATCACAGCTGCTTAGCCTGCAGTGCTTAGAAACTAGCCAGGTGGGACGGGAACATCTGTGCTGCACTCAAACACCACCAGGGACAGCTTCCAACATCTGGTGCCATTTCTGAATTGTCTTATCGCTGCAAGACATTCTGCCCCATCTGCTACTCTCAACTGGGTTAATTAAACTAGAACCATCTCCTTTTTAATAAATGGCTAGCAGTAATAAAAGGAACCATTCACTTTCTAATACACATGTACTTGTATTTCTTTTTTAATGTTATTTTACTGTAGACATTGCCAGGAAGGCGACTGTTCTTCCAAGGGGAAATGTCTTTTCTTGCCGAGTGTGTAGCATATGATATAAAACATGAGAAGGGAATGCAAGGATGGTTTCTTCGAATTTTCAAAATATAGCACTACTGAAATCCTTTTACCACCTTTTCAAGAGGGAGATTTCACACAAAGTTAAGAAATTTCTTCAATACAAATTCAGAACTGATCTAATAAGCATCTTACATATGTTTATATACAAGTTTTATACTGACTGCAACCTGAGAATGAAAAAGGGTACGATGAGCCAGTGAAATATCAAGGTAAAAAACTGTTCTGATCATGTTTACTCTGCCTACTGCAATGAACATTTTCAAATCATTTTTTTCATCACATGTGTCCTTACAGAGTTCAGAACAGGTTAATGGTTTGAGGGTTTATATCAAAATGAGCAACACAGATGACATACTCTCGACCACATCCTCAAAAAAATCAATGCTCTCATGCTACGCCTATTATCCCTGGGCTGTTTAACAAAGTATCTAGGGATTAATTTAATTTTAAAAACAGAACTAGGTTCAAACCCAAAATAACCCCTTAACATTTTCAATCAAGTCAACTTTTCCTCCACCTCTATTGCCTGTTTTCAAATGAAACTGAGTTCCAGAGAGGTGGCAGAGCTTAAGCTGAATGCAGTAACTCTCTAAAGAAAGGTATCACCAGCTAAGATTAAAGAACCTCATCTCCAGTAACACCAAAAAATTACTTCCAGCAGGTCTAACCACAGATTCCACATCATCTCAAATGGACTGCTCCTTTACGGCAACCAACCGTCCCCCCTCACATACAAATTGTGTTGCTTTAGTAACGCATAACCCCCCAAGCCTCACCAACGTTCTTCCACATCTCTGCACCTGAAAATACATAGATAAGCAAATTCTGAGTTCCCTGAATTCACATGACTTCCCTGCCAGTTCCTTCACAGGATAGATCAAAGGCTGCATTTGACCCTTTCCCTGTGTCTTGCCTGACACCGGGAACGTTCCCACACCCTGTGCCGCAAGGAACAGTGGTCATAACAAGTGACCTGCACGTGAAGGACAGTGCTAATCTTCTCAACATGAGCTATCCTCAAAGATTCCCATGCGAGATCTGTCACTACAAATGAACCCTTTCCATCTGCCTTCCCAGGTCACAGCAAAGAGGTTATTTAGCAGGACCAGCTGGTAATACGCCTCTTCTCAACACCATTTCTAAATGCTGCTTTGGAAAAAGAAGAAAAAAGGCAAAAAGAAAAAAAGGCTTACTACAGCAAAGAACCAAACTGATGAAAGATTCAAATACACTGTAATATGGAAGCTGCCATAGCTATGTTTGAAATATGGGAAGGCTCAGTTTGAAGTGGAAACATTTATTCTCAATGTGATTTTATTTTTATGTATAAAGATAAAAACATACACATATGTATATAAATAAAACCAAAAAAGGCTCTAATCTCTTTTCCCCTAAGAATTGGATAGAAGTTTCAGTATTGATTTGGGGTAGTGGTTCTGATCCAGGATCTTAAAATTCCATGGAACTGTGGTAACTCCAATGCACAATGAATACCTTTGCATATTAAGTTAATAAAATAGAAAATAATGCAAAATAAGTTGTTCCTTAAATTTGGGGGCATTTGTGCATAAAGGAACAGATGCATGAAATGAATTTTATTCCTTAACCATTAGGAATTAACACATATTTCAGAACAGACATATAACTTTATCTACTTTCCCAAAAATAAAAGTGCACAAAGTTTTCTTTCTTATTTCTGGTAGATCTTTAAAAGATTGAGATGGATCTCCGATACTACATTACCATGACAATTTCCCACCCCTCCAACAGAGTTTTAACGTATTTTATATTCTATTAAATAGAGAGGTAGCATTTTGGTAGCCTAGTGATGAAACTGTGTTGCATAGAGTGCTCGTAATACTGGCTTTGCTCATACATTATAATACAAATGCCTAGTGTGACATATTACAGGGGTTCCTGCTAATGTATACCCAGAAGTGGCATAGCTTCAGGTAGAAGTGAGTAAGAGTAGTCTTTACATATGCATGAATGCAGCCACCTTGCCACACATATGGGCCTCCAGCCGCTCTGGACTGCCATTTTTCAGTACAGTCTCATGTGATTTTACATTGTCTTTAAAACAAAGACTGGAGCTGAGTATCTGTCATCCTCAAGATACACACATACGCTTCTACAAACAATGTGAACATGATCCCATATATAATAAGAGAAGTTGCTTATTTGTAATGGAGAGAAGTTACAGAAAAGGTTTCTATCTATGAAAAGACACATGCTCATATTTTATTTGCTACTCGAAGTGATCCTTAAACAAAAATTCTGCCCACAGTTAACTCTCTCCCAACTGTACCATCAGACCACAAGTGCATGGAAGTCCTTTTTCTATTCCATGCTAGCCACAATCAAAACTGTCAATATTAAGAATGTGTAAGCACAGTAACAAGGCTTTAAAGTTTTAGGTTTTGAAAAGCAAACCACCAAACCCCTGAACTCCTCTATCAATCCTGTATGCAATGCACTGAAATTTAACACACTCCTAAAGAAACTGCATTTTGAGAGCATAAGGGTAAGTCCATATGAAGCTTAATGGACTTAAATTCAACTGCTCATTTAGACACCGAAGGGACATGTTTTACAATGAATAATTTTACTTTTAGGTAGCAATTTCTTTTTGGTATTAGGGTTGGGATCAACGAAGTGCCAAGACAAAATAAGATAAACAAGTTTGCCATAGACTTCAGATGAAAGCTTATATGAAGATCATCCATCTCCAGCTGCCTAGTCTTCGAATTGCACTATGAGAAATGCTTGAATGTGAATGGATTGCACTTGCTTTTAGAGTTAATTATAAATAACTGCATTACAAACACAGTTTCTGACAGACTGATCTGGCAGTTAATCTTTGTGCTAACATTTATTAGTCCCATGCAATGGCACATATAGTACCTTGCTACAAAAGGTTCTAGGCAGCTCTAAATTTTTTGAGTATTCATTTCTCAATTTATCTATTACTATATCTATATAACAACAAACAAGCTTATCCTCAGAAATGGTTCAAAATACGTATTAAGAAAATAAAACAAAATGTGCCTACCTGTTGAGACTGGCTGGCTAGCTCCCTCCAACAACAGATCAACCAGGGCATTAGACGACTTGCTGCCAGAGGGTACAGAGGCCTGAAGAAGAAATCACACAATAGATCTCATTTCATGATGTCATCACTCAAATGACATTGAGAAGTTTTCTTTTTTTTTTGGGGGGGTGCTTTGTTTTGGAGAGATGGCAGATTTGTCTTTGAAGCCAACAATCACTAGAGCCTGGCTAAATTTCAAATCAAACAGTGAACAGCTAGTGGCTCACATTTTTTTCTGATAACTGAAGAACTTGATAACTTGTCAATAAGCGTGCAGGTTCAGAGAATCCTTCACACTTCAGGCCAAGATTTTATCTTTGCTTTCCTGAAGAGAGTAAAACATGGTAATGACTACATTTAAAAAATTCTACATCTTAAAGCAATCACACTAAAAGGCATTCTGTAATTAAACTGTTCCACTGCCTTTGAAAACCCCAGTTAGACATTTTTGATAAAATAGTTCCCTTGAAGCCTGCATAACAAAAACTCTACCCTAAACTAGAAATTGTCTCAGAGGTTAGAAGAAAACTGTTTTCAAAGTCATGTTTTATTGTGCTATGCTGTCTCACCTTTGCTGTCGGCTGTGCAGTATGAGCAGCAACATTCTGTTCTGGACTTGCTTTATCCCCTGTATAATGTGCTGCTGCTCCCAAGTCAATGGTTTTTGAAGGATTTGCTGTGCGTTTGTGTCTGGTGGTGGTAGTTTCTGTAGCTTGTGTAATGTGAATGTGTTTTGTTGTCACAGTCTCCTCTTCATCTTTAAATTCAGCTTTGGGAGATTTACCTCTTCTTGATTTTTCCTCATCACTGTCACTAGAAAAACAAAAGCGATAGAGTACCATTTGTGATGGACTTCTCAGTTACTTAAGTGGACATTTGGCTTAAGCCACAAGAGTTTTGGTTACTGTAGTTCCTTGTAGCGATGGTTCATAGTAAAAATACTGCTTCTTCCTACATTTGAGAAAGGAAATGTTTTACCCTTACATAATGCATCTACATAACACAGCATTGCACCTATTGTACAAAAGTGATGAAGAAAAGCAAATTATTTTGTTAAACATTAACTGCAAGTCCACGGCAGAGGATAATACGATATCAGTGTTTAAATCCAGTACATTTAATTACCTTCTGACAGGAACTCCCACACACATTATGTAACACTTCAGCAACAAAAAGTTAAGTTGGCAGGTCTGCTCAGTACTTGCACCAAGAGACAGAAAGCAGTGAACCAAATACAGGTACTACCTTTCAGATTTCAAGAATTCCATTCCTATTTCAACTCATTTCCCTTTCCAGAGAAACAGGTTTTCGTATTCTTTAAAATGTTTGCAGAGAAAGAATGTTTACAGAATTATGCAATGCAATGATACTATTCATTTTTTATCAGAGAACACACATTTATTCTTAAAATGTAAAAGAACAAAAGTGTAACCATTTTAGGCAAAAACTTTTTAGATGTCACTGTGTAATATTTGTTTAATCTGTTACATTTTCTACTTTCATATTTTAAGTCTTTCACAAAAAAACAATTACCCCCCCAACAGTCATGTTGCCTGTTATCATCAAGATAAGATTTGTACATAACAGTAAAAATTGCTGTATTGCTGTAGAGAAAGCTTGTATATATTGAAACGTATTTTGAAATAGCAATTCTCTTAGCAACATAGTTGAAAGTGGAAGGTTTTTATATTTTAATAATACATTAGAATACTAAACCCGCAAAATTTAAGAAAGGCTGCCCCTTTGTCAGTTTTTTTTCTGTTAACAATAGTGGGCTTTTTGGAATATAATGCACGTCATTTCCTCTATGCATATTACCTACTCACCACTGGGAATGGCTTAATTCATTAACATCAGTGAATATAAATGCTCACTCCCTTTAATTTTTTTATTTTTAAAAGAAAAATATCATAGCTGCTGGCCAACCTTGTGACTACCAGGCATTTGCTTGAGCCAGCCTTACATAGACAAGAGAGCTCAAATTGCATCACCTAACCTTATCCTTCCAAGGCACTTCAAACCTGACTTGCAACAACAAGGCCTGCTGTTCCAGTTCTGGATTTCCGCAGATAGCCTGCCTACATGCACAAATACATCAGATGGGACCACTAACCACATTTTCATTTGTGACATCAGGATTTTAATACAAGGCCCCACAGAAGACTGATCTGCACATTAGCATGGTACACATGGTACATCCATCCTAAAAGCCTCGGAGGAGTGTGGATGATGTTGCCTTTTAGAGGCATGTTGAACGTATGTAAGACCAGGACAATCACAACTAAGGCTCAGTCTCTTAAAACCTGCTGCAGTGTACTTCTTGTCATCACTACAGAGTCTGCCTAGTCCATATACACATTCTGTGGGTTGAAGAAGTGATTGACAACCATCAAAGTCTGATCAATGGAGCTACTGCTACAGAACTGGTAGAGATTAATCTCACTAATGTAAGAATGAAAAAAAAGTGAGTCTTTGGTGATCTACAGCAAAATATACGTCTAAAAGCTTTTGAGAAAAGAAATTAAACATATATGCCAGAAATCAGGACAAATAATACAATACTCAATTTTGGATGACAACCAGTACTGCTTCCAAACAGGAGATCTGTTCTTTATTTTTCTTTAATGGTCACATTAACAAAAAAAAAGAAAAAGAAACATTACAGATTAATGTTCCCTTTAAGTGTGTTTACTGTGCTCAGAATAGTAAAATTGCAGTGCTTCATCTGAGAATTGCAGAATGAACTTAAAATAAAAATT
>NW_008796044.1:10464503-10504005 GCF_000699145.1 Aptenodytes forsteri | reverse complement strand
ATTAAAAAAAAAAAAACTTCTGCAAAGACATACATGGTTGCAACTTCCAGAAACCGAAGTATGGATACACGTTCTTTTTCTTTGCCTTGAGGTTTTCGTGGTATGGGGGGGTTTTTTAACAACATTCTTTAAGGCAACAAGATAAGTTTACTGATAGTTTGAGACTATCTGAATTATACCCTACTACAAAAGTAATCCTTTACATGGAAGTTGCCTTTAAACATGACTGTTGCATCCTTTTATAGGAGTACTAAGTTTTGCTTCCTTCCCATTGTTACCTGCATCAACCTTTCTGAATACTGGAGAAACAAGGATTGACAGAGTTTAAGAATTCTAATGAAAAAAGTGTAATGTTTCAGAAGAACCTCTGTATATCTGCAGGTAATTTAGAAAATAAAACTTCCGCATACAAGGCTAGACTCAGAGCAGCAATTGATTTATTCGCCTAAGACCTAAGAATTAACAAGCACTATGAAAGAAAACCAGAGGTTTTCCCACCCCATGACGTATTGTTTCTGGTCTTCTCTACTTCCAAGGAGATATATTACTGGAAAAAAGAATCTAATTCCCCCACAGCAGTACTAACATTTTTCTTCTAAAGAAAACAAGCAGACTAGGCTTCTCCAGAGTTAGCTGTGCAAACTGCAGTTTCACTGACATCGACTGTAAACTCAAGCCAGCTATATCACAGGTTAAGTTCTTAGTTACTTCAAGCATCTTTTTTTTTCTTCTATGCAAACTACAAGCTTTGTGAGTCAGAAATCCGGAAGTTTGGCCAAGTTCTTCTGGTGTGTATATTAGAGGCAAAGATTGTGTCATCCAAATTCCATTAACCACTGTAAAGATGGTCATGTATTCTTTGTGCTTTAGGACCTTTATTGGCTTTACAGTACTAAAGTAATAATGATTTATAAAGCTATTAAGATAGAAACAATAGAACATACAACAGCAGATTTGCCAGCTGAGCGAGTATCACCATTTAGTCACTTTTCCAAGGGAAATGACAACTTAATTCAATGTTATTATATAGCAGCAGGCTACAAAAGCTAGCAAATTTTTGGAGGCTTCTTTTTTATTTTTAGAAAAAAATTTGCTGTGTGAAAACACAGAAATGCATGGATTTCATGAAGCATTTACAGGAGAATGTTATGTTGTTGTGAGCTTAAGTCACATAATTAAAATTTCACGTTTCTATTCAGTTTCAGTATTTAACTTCATACAGAATATAATATTCTGTTAATATAACATGAATTAAAAGGTTTGTATTTACAGTATCTTTAAGCATAAATAGACAGACATTCTATAACCTTGAGTTCAATCTTCTTAGATCCTTTGATGCCTTCTGTAGAAAGAAATCCCTTTATTTCAACACTCTGATAAAATACCTTCCAAAAGGAAATTTTTGGCTGGTAGCCGAAGCAATGTTAGAGAAGCCATATTGCTGCAACCTGGATTCCTTCTTATGGCAGGATAACCAGCAACTACCAAATTGTTTTTGCTCATGTATGTGCCAAAAAATCCTCCTTTTATTTCAAGTCCTGAGTATATTACTTTCATAAATTTCAAGACGAATACCACACCTGACATTTACCAAAAAATGGAAGAAAGATAAAAGGGACAAGGGTTACAAGACCAAAACAAAAATGAAAAAATGTAGTATTAGAGAGAGAAAAAGATCAGTGTAACTTGGTAGAGATGTACAGTGGAGAAGTCCTCAAAATAAGCTGCTTTTTACAAAGATTAGACTGCAGAAAGGACTGTCTAAAACACTGGAAGGTGCAAGACTTTGTATCAGCACAAGTAAGAGACCAGGAGCCCTTCAGAAATAAAGCAAAGGAAATAAGATAAAAAAATGTTTACTGTACATCCTCTACATGAAATGTGGATAGTGAGCTTTACAGACATCATGTGACAACTTGCTTTTGAAAGGTAAGTACAGAAAAGCACACAACAATATACCATTGTTAAATTTGAAATTGTTTACTTTTCTTCTGATCCCTTCTCTTTGTAGTCTGCTGATAGTAAGTTCTAAGAGGGAACCCTGATGTGTGCAAAGAATACCAGTTTTATGATTTATTAATGCCTTAGCAAGAGGACCATACTGCCTTTTTCTCAGAAATGCTACCGTTATAATTATTTGTTTCCGTGCAAAATTGCTTGAATTTTGTAATATACACACGTGTGCATGTGCACTTTTATACATACTTATATAAAAATGTGTGTGTGTGTGAATGTATCTGAAGATATTCCTGTAAAAAAAAATTAATCAAATCTCAGTGCAAATTTGAATTTCAAGTTGTTTCCCAAAAGGGAATTATTTCAATATACTTGAGCACTTTCTCTACAGCAATTTCAGATTCTGTTAAGTACGAATTTGATCTCCAGATAACAAAATTCAATGCCCCTGTTGAAGTGTGATGTATTTAAAGTTCTTTCTGCAGGCAAGGCAGGGTAGGTTTTCTTCCTTACTGGAAAAATTTAATGGCCAGACATAAAATACAACAAGTTTCTTGAGAAGGTTCAACTGAAATTGACTTTTTTTTTTTTAAATATTGAAATAAGTCACCTGCAATCTGTTCTTCCTGACATCAACTCAGGGAAGCAGCACTGTGTCAAAGCAGGTCTAAGCAATTTTACATCTCCCTCTTTGGCACTTCAGCATTCAGAGTAACTGTAGCATTAAATGGCAGTATACTGGCACAAGGAAGACCACTGAATTGCTGAGACAAGGAAAAGCTTAGGAAATTTCAGCCAAATTCCCTGCTTTGCCAGCAGCTATCTAAGCTAGGGGCAGTAATGGAAGGCAGCCAAGGGCAGTTAACTAATGACAGAGCTACATTATTCCCCAAGGCCAGTAAAAGCTGCGTAAGAAGTCTAGGAAGCAGGTATTGAACCCAAACGTGCTTCCATCCATACAGACAAAAAGAATGGCAGAGTATCATAACTAATAATCAGTAATATCAAACAGCTTTATAATAGCAATTTCACAGAATAAATTCATGTTAGAATAACTCTAGTACCTGCACCTTTCTGGAGAGTCTTCTCTATCTTTCCTTCGGAACTTGCTGATAGTATCATCAATTGTGCTTCCAATTTTGTCACTTAGCTCACCTAACTTGTCGCTGAATGGAAAAGCTGGTTTTTTATCCCATTCTTCATCCCATTTTGACTTGGGCTCAGGATCATATCTTTCACCTGTGTAAGGCATTAAGATAAGAAATACTAAAGATAACAGAAAAAAAAATGCCTGTGGTCTTTTTAGAATCACTCTCAAGCCCCCTTGCCCTACATACATAAACCTTACAAGTTTTCAAAGCAAACTGAAAGCTCCCACAGTGCTGAATCAACACTATTACAGCAAGGCACAGCATGTAATGCCAATCATTAAGTGCCAGGAATGCAGATTCAAAGACTTTTGTTTATGACAACGACACAATCTTAATGCACTGCACAGCACATCAGGACACTGTTGGACTCTGCTGGAGAAGCACAAGAGGCACAATCAACCCTGGCTGCATAAGCAGCTTATCAGAAATGGGATGTGCCAGTTTTGTAACAGTCACTTAATGCACGATATTCCATTCTTGGCCAAGCTGTGTACTCAGAGGTAAATCAATGGGGTTTTTTATACACTGACATTCATGAACGCATAAAAGCATAGTACCAAAATATTGAAAGACATAAGTGTGCAATGCATGATAACTTTCTGTCCTTTCTTTTCCATGCTCAGTGATTAAAAAAAGCTTTTAAGGACATGAAAGAAGAAGATGCAGTTCAGCAGCCACTGAGTACCCTGAACATCTTTACTAAACACTTATCAAGAAATAAAAAACATTTTTTTTTTCTAATCAAGTGTTCAAGACCTCCATACTGGTATCTTAGCTTACAAACAGCTGACAGTTTTACTTGAAATAAGTACACTTGCTGTACAATCTCATTAAGAAAGTTTAAAAAACTTAAGGCTGGGTTTATTTATACACACCCAGCCAACCAGAGTTTAATTTAAAAGAAAGAAACAACACTTACATTTTAACAAAGATTTAACTATCAGAAGCACAGCACACTTTA
The DNA here is from genome assembly GCF_000699145.1 of Aptenodytes forsteri. NCBI lineage: Eukaryota > Metazoa > Chordata > Aves > Sphenisciformes > Spheniscidae > Aptenodytes > Aptenodytes forsteri. The sequence continues at coordinate 10,499,937 of NW_008796044.1, read as the reverse complement.
CTAACTTGTATCGTGATCTTATATCAGACCTTCTGTTTAAAATATAGGTATGTAAAACAACCCAATATAGCTCAGTTTCTGGACAACACTTTTAGATAAACATTTTATATTTTGGGCCATCACACACATGAAACAAGGCTTTTTTTTTGTACTATTGAAAAATGTGGAACACTAGTTAAGTTTTTTTACTTAAGCCGAGTAAAATTGACTAGCAGAAAGGAAGAATGGTGAAAAATTTATTACTTCAAGTTACATACAAATTATATTGTAGCTCAGGTAATGTTCAAGATTTGTTCAATTAAGTCATTTTTAATAAAAAGAAACTGATGGATTCCAACACTACAAGGTGCAAAATTTGAGTTAGATCTGTACCATATACCAGAGGATACATTTTCTTACTGAAGCGGTAAGTCTCCAATGATATTTGTTTAGATCCATCAAGGATAGACAAGCTTTTTCAAAGTAGAGAACCTGTTACAAATCAGCAAGATACTCAGCAAGATCTTTATCACTGGAAAAAGAGAAATTGCTAAAAAATGTACTACTGTTAAATTTTGCAGGAGAATAAAATGGCCTTATTTCAATTTATGTCAGGCTCTCAAGCATTTTAATGTAGATTCCATTAGAAGGTTTCCTTGTGCCATAGGAATTTTAGAATAAATAAAAAACCTCCAAGAGCTTGGTATTTTCATGACAAAAAGAACTAAGAAAAACTCTGAAAATACAAGCATTTTATATTTAAATATAACTAGAACCTTTTAGATTAGAAGTCTGATCTGGGAAAAAGTTTGCTTTTTGCTGCTACAAAGATTTTTTTTTTTTTTTTTAGTTTACTCAACAAATTAAGGGATAATTAAAAACCCTTTACCACAAAAATGAAATACAAGACAAAGGAGACAGTCCTTTAAATTAAAAAACTTGAATGATAACTAAAGAGCATATGGAGAAAGACTTCTACCCAGCATATAGGGATAGATCACGACTCTGTGCAGAGCAAGTCAAAAGATAAGCTCAGTGAAAGAACAGAGGGACATGTACTTAAAGTACAAATGCAGTGACTCATAAGTACTTCCTAAAAAGAGAATCACCAGAATTCCAAGCAGGTAGCAAAAGCCTAAAAGAATATAATAAAACAAGTCATATCCTGCCATGGAGATAGAGATTTTCAACTACTCTGCATATGAGGAAAAGGGAGAACAGAGGAACATGGAGAAGTAACCTGTCAAAAACAGAAGAGAGCAAATCTAAGTTTAAGGCTCACAGTGAGCAGTAAAAAACATACATAGCACCAGAGAGGGACAGGTGAAGTTTAAGTCCTGCACAGTTACTACTCAGATCTTATACCAAACCCTTCTCTCAAAGAAGTCACTGACTCTAGCAAACCAGAGCCTTGTGCCATTGTGACTTGGGGACTCATCCCTTAATAAAAGCAGCCAAGGATTTACTCAGGCCAAAGAAAACACAGATAAACATCTCAAGACTGACAGCTGGATCACGGACAACACGCTGGGCTACATCAGACATAAAAGCCAGTTCAAGCCCAGATCCCTGCTACACATTATGGCAGGGACTGGGAAGCAAGGAGGAAGCAGCACACTTGGACTTGATAAGCAAAACATAGCACTGGTTGCATGCCTTAATCTAACCAAGGCTGTCAGAGAAAACCGTCTCCTCCCTAAACAAAGACAAGCTGATGCCGTTACATCCTCTAAGGCCGAGATCTTACAAACACACTATGTTGAAGATGCAAATAGTCTGACAGAACTCATTGCACACATGAAGAACATCAGTTGCCTTAGCAAAATAGGTGAATTTATTTCCAGAAGCAAGGGTGTATCAGGTATACCTGTCAACAGCATTTGGATTTTTTTTTTGCTTTGTGTTTGTTTTTGTTTGTTTTGTGTGTGTATGTTGTTAAATAAAGGACCTTAGTAATAAAGGTCATATTGCAAGTACCAGACCCAAGCTGGATATAGGACTGGCACCTTGTGCAACGATGGCTGAGATTCGTGATGGCTGGATGCTTTAATTTTCGGAATTCTGATTTCTGAAAATCTGATGGCAGGTTTTCTGATTTTTTTTTTTATGAGGGAGCAGATGACCAAGTGACCCTTCACACACATCTTTTTTAAATATAAAAAATACATATCTTAAATATATATATTATTTTTTTAAACAAAGTTTAGAACTTCCTTTCTGGTCTTAACCTCTTCACTGGCAGCTGCAATTCCCTAGGATTTAGGGATGAGCACTGGTGCACCAGATTTCCAGCATGCATATGGGTCTGCTGTGCAACCAACGTCCAGCTGCAAGCTTAGTACATCCACACAAAGTAAATCTGGTATTACCTCTGGGACTTTGAAAAAGCACATGGGACCTATAGTACTAATCAAACAAGATTTTAAAAATACACAAACTGAGACAGTAATAACTGTATTGGTAATCTCCTGACATATAAGCTCTATCACTTACAAGGTACTTACTGCATATATTTAAAGTCAGTTCTGACAGACATCAGAATCCATACAGATAATCCACAGATATCTTTCAAGTGTCCAAACAATATTACTTGGGAAACCAAAAAGTTTAATGGCATATATCTACATTGTTTCACCTGAACAGCATTACTGCCCTAAAAGCCCTAACCCAAATTGACCAATGGTTCTAAAGGAGGTTCGCAGGAGTAGGTGAAGCAATTCTTGTGCTGTGGTGGGTAGAAAGTATCATCACTTTTTTTTTTTTAATTAAAGACTGACTAAGAAACCCTGACTTACAAGGGCATTTTTTTATCTACTTCTGCTACAGCAGCATTCATTTCACAATGAGACTCTGCCCACAGATAAAAATGACAGGTAAGTTTTGGCTAAGCCAATGCATTAACGTCATTTGTATAAGTTTCTATTTAGCTTATTATCTAAAAAAGATTAACTTAAAGATTTTTGAAGTAACGTAAATTTGTATGTTGGGGAAAACGTGCAAGATTTCATTTTAAAATAACACCACTGGCAGTTAAAGAAATATAAAGAAAAAGCATCTAAAGGAGCATCTTAGAAATTCCTTGTTATGTGTTATCGAAGCCAAGTTAAAAGTCAAGACTGTCAATCCTTGACCAAGAAAGCCTAGTACTCACTGTATCTGAACCCTCCAACACTGTCCGAAGAAACCCCAATGTATTTGTCTTTGTTCTTCTTTGCTTTCTTCCTCTCTTCCCGAAGTCGATCATCATCTTGAGCAAATTCAACCATTTCTTTTACCTTCTGGCCATTTGTATAAGTTTCTATTTAGCTTATTATCTAAAAAAGATTAACTTAAAGATTTTTGAAGTAACGTAAATTTGTATGTTGGGGAAAACGTGCAAGATTTCATTTTAAATTGACACCACTGGCAGTTAAAGAAATATAAAGAAAAAGCATCTAAAGGAGCATCTTAGAAATTCCTTGTTATGTGTTATCGAAGCCAAGTTAAAAGTCAAGACTGTCAATCCTTGACCAAGAAAGCCTAGTACTCACTGTATCTGAACCCTCCAACACTGTCCGAAGAAACCCCAATGTATTTGTCTTTGTTCTTCTTTGCTTTCTTCCTCTCTTCCCGAAGTCGATCATCATCTTGAGCAAATTCAACCATTTCTTTTACCTTCTGGCGTATGTTTATACCTTGGTCTTTGCCATTTTCATCTGTGTAAGTAATGCAGGATAGACACGTTGGATGGAAGAAGGGGGAAAAAGGAAAGAAAAAATAAATTGGAGGCAGCAATACTGAACATCAAACTGATAAGAAAATTTGAATTATGAACATGGCAGTCAGAGGAAGATCTTATGACTACTAAGGTCCACTGCATTTGTTTAAAAGGGACCAAATATTTTGTTTCAACACAAATCTTCATCCTCAGATAAATGATAGTTTTCACTGAATGGTGTATTTAGAAACATCTAACTGCTGCTGAAACATTGAAAAGATTAACAAAGACTGAGACAGAAATTATATTCTCCACTTGAACAATTTTAACCCTTCAAAATATAACCCCTTTTCCTCAGTCTTTTTAGTAGTTTTTGCAAGTTTAACTGCAAGAACTCAGTCTTATTGCAAAACTGAATTTTTCAAAAATTGCTTTCAGTTGGGATATACTACAAGCTAAACGTGCTCCTTTCCCAGCCTTTTTCACATTCAAAACACACACTGGCCTTGCTGCCTTTGCACTGTAAATATTATTTGGTGGGAGGAAAAAACCCAGCTTCAAACAGATGTGTGTGTTTTGGAGCTCTAACCTTTTCTTCCCATATGATTAAAGCTATTCCTTTACGGACACCACAGGGGACCAGTCTCTAGTGCATATTTTAATATAAACCCGAACACTCATGTTGTGTTGGTTCTGTTGTTATTAGCCAGTCTTTTCTGCAAGTTCTTGTCTTCACTAATTAATACTCTAGGGTCCCACGTCTTGGATTCTGCACTCTTCACACAACTGGCAACAGTCACATTCTAATTAGACTGGGGAAGCATCTAAGCTGGTTGAGGTGACTGACAACTCCAACTACTGTTTTAATTTGCTTATAAGATTTTTCTATTGCTCACCTACAAAGTGGTAATTTTCCAGGGATCGCAAATCATAAATGTGTTCTCTGGCACTTGTAACAACACGCTCTGATCCATTCCTTATGAGGTAAGCTAGGAGCAGCAAAGACTATAAAAATACAAAGCACCTTATGATTGCATGAACAAAAGCTCTATCTTTTTTTTTTTTTTTAAAAGCAATAGAAAACCATCCCCCCCTCCCCAAATTAGTAAGTAATAAGACTTTCCCCTTTTAAATAAATGCTTATTATATGGGTTCACATAGAAAAAACACGTTTTCCCCACATGCACCTTTTGCTCGTTAGAATATCAAAACTGTATTTGTCAAACTCTAATTTGTTATTACTAAGTCACAAGTAGTTACCTTCATCACCTACTGCTTATTTTAAAAGACAGCAGTAGCAATTTAAGAGAAAAAGTTAACCCTACTAAATGAAGCATTTTCTTTTGCCTCTTTTGTTCACAATTTTCCAATGGTTTTCACTGAAAAGTAACTCCTACAGAAATATATGAAGCCTTCTGCAGGATGCAACGGATATACAAAACTGCATTTCAGGACAATTTTAAGCAAGCGACAAAACAAATGAAGTTTAAATAGTACTTTAATTGCAGTTTTTTATGTTAAGGATTTCTATCTAAAAAAAAAATTAATGCACTTTCTCCAAAGTAGTGCCTTTATCAGCTAAAACTATCATGATATTTCAACCTATCCAAAACTGATAAGCAATTCCAAGCAGTCTTTATAACATTAAGTAGTTATGTGCGATAGCATTAAATATTAATTTATAATGTACTTCAGGGAAAACAATTACTATGAATACAAAACATCAAGCACCTGTGAAAAGCACAAACCATGCCTTAGAATTAATTCTGTCTTGTTACAATCCTGGGATCAAGAAAAACAAAATATAAGCTAGTCTAATACATCAATTCTAAAAAATGAGGTTATATTTGCATAATTCAGTGAACACTGAACACCACTTTAAGTGCAGCATGATATAATCTTAAGCAAAAAGTTTCTGTACCATGCTAATTAGCCAAAGACAAGAAAAATGCAAATGATTCAGTTCTTTTTCCAACATGCAAGTAGGACATAAAAGCCTCATATGGTAAGATCTGCAAGAAAATTTGGTCCATTCAAAGCTAAACTACAATTTTTAGAGAACTATGAATTGGCAGAAAATTAAGATTCGTTTCCATTTTATTTCAGGTATTCTTGAATTCCTTCAAAAACATTTTCCTGATAGCGCAATAACTTATCATCCACTTCTCATGGAGCACCGTAACAACTCCTTTGGGTAGATTCAAAACGTGAATGCTACACCAATATTTGAATATCAGCAAAATGTAATTGCTCTATTATGTTCATTAAGTAGCATCTTGGACACACTTCTAAAACCAGAAATTTTGTTTTTTTCCCATACAGCATTTGAAAGACATCTTTGACTTCAGTAAGAAAATTATAAAGCATATAGTTAGGAAAGAAATTATAGGTTGCTAGGGGAGTAAGTGATATAGCAGTATCTAAACGAGACAGCACATCAAAACATTATACTAGCAACAAGCATTATGTCCTTCGTAGACCAAAGTCTTGAATGCTTCCAGTTCATATACATACACACCTTATAAACTCTCCTCCAGTTCTTTTTGTTGTCTTTCAGCATTCGAGTCCAAAGCATGTTCATAAGTTCTGGAAACTGTTCATACATAAACGTAGCCCTAAAGAATTAAAAAAAAGGAGTAAAGAAATTTTATTCTCTGTGGTTTGCCACAATAGCTTGTCAAGACTCAGGGCTGACAGTAGATGGCAGGCTTGATCTAAGCCCATTCACATTTGATGACATTACAAGGGGAAAAGCTATCCCTATTTCTTAGTCATATAGAAGTAATTTACCTACCAGCACTACAAAAGAAAAAAGTAATTCTAAAAATCTGAGCCAGTAAAAGAACCTTTACTAATTTTTAAAGAAAATAATGTTTAACATGAATACCCTAATAACCACTGCAACTAGTCAAACATGCCACTTCCAAACTCATTTTAACAGAAAAAAGTTCAAGGAAGAATTTGACATGTTTTGCTCTATTTGGAAAAGTCACAAGAAAGCAGTTTGAAAATAAACACTCCAAAAAAGTCAGATATATTGAAAGAATTATGAGGCTACATAAATAAAAATCAAGAATTTCAAAAATACTTTGACTTCATTTTTTGTTTGACAGTTTTCAATACATAAGATTATGCATTAAAAAAATTAGACTTGATTTACAGCAACTTTTCAGCATTATCAGTCAACATACCGCAGAGTTGATTTAGCAGCAAATTTCACATTCCTGTATAACATGCACCTTTCTTTTCTTCATCACTGAGCCAAATTATCACTTACTTGGCAATCTCTCCCATGAGCTGTCCTGAAGGTCCCCATGGATCATCATTGGTTGCTTCTCGAACCTTAGACTCTATTTCTGAATAATTCATAACCACATTGGTGCTGCAAAGGAAAAAAAATTAACACACATGAAGATTAGCATCAAAACTGAGAAACACATGAAAACTTAATAATGACACTAGTGCGTATCTCACTTAATGAGATACCTCTACAGGGTGGGAAAGAAAACATCTTTAGTGCAGAAGTTACCCTGAGGACACTATACAACACATTTAAGTCATCTTTAAGAAGGTTTTACTGTTCTATTAGTCTTCAAGAATACAGCTGAGAAAATAGGGATTACATTACAGCTGGATTCAGTCCAGTAAAAACGGCTTTTGGTCAAACTAAAATCCAAACCGAACCACTAGAGTCAAAGCTGATAGCTTCCCCAACTAGATATGGTTTGCTTACAGGTTTGTATGGTTTATAGTTATTTGCAAGAAGCTTTGTAACTCAACCAGAAGCAGATTTTTTTTTTAATGATGAATGCTACATAACTCAAAAATATCTGTATCAAACAAGTTTTAGTTTTTAAAAAAAAAAGTCACACAGAAGTCTGAAGTAAGGGAGAGAAGATTCACTAGGAAGTCTGTTTCCTACCTTGAATTTATTTAAGGGAAAACAGCGAAAGAAGAAAAGCTGCAGAACACTCTGTATTAGGATTAAAGCAATGCAAATACTATAAGGAGCTCAGGCTCTCTCTATGAGAGTTCACAGAAAAATGTAACTTGGAAAAAGGAAGCAATTTTTCTGTATCAGTTATATTAAAGTAGTCAATATGTGATTTTTTTTTTTTAAATGAATGTCTCAAACTAGTAATGTTCAACTATAAGCCCCAGCAACCTCCTCTGTGCCCCTAAAAGCATCTAGATATATTTGATAACACAATGATTTTCCTTATATTTTAAGGTGAGTGAGCAGGCCCAAATCATTCATACAGAGAATGTTTGAAAAACAGCTCTCTAGTTATGGAGTGATATAGCACACAATAGTAATGAAACATCAGTAAAAGGAAACCTAGTGGCCTCTGCTTTCCCTACATACTTTGCAGTGTATTTGAAATAACTTAGAAATTACATGTTTACACCTATTGTACCAAAAGTTTGAAAATTTACTTAACTGTTAAAAGTACATCATACAACTGGTTTCAGAAGCCAGACTAACCCCTGTAAAATGACTGTATTCAACATATAAACCATACCACAAAGTCAAATTTATTAAACTGTAGGAGAGATCTAATGATATTATAATACAATGCAGAGAAGGTGTTTGCTGCTTGAAAACCTCCTCTGAACCTGAAAGGTCTAGAAGAAAAATCAAGATGCTTAATAGTCATCCCTCTGTCCATGCAGGAGTTGGCACAAAGCAGCATTCAAGCAATACCCGTTCAATTTTATTTGGCATAAGGATAGCAAAGATCTTGGAACTGGAGTTATAAACAGCAGAAACAAGAATGAGATCTCCTTAAGTCTGAAAGGGGACACAGAAGGTAACTGTTAAAACAGAGTAAAATTCCTGGACTTAGCCTTGGATTCTCAGCATGAGAATTCCTGCTGTCAGATTCTGATGTATGATTTTATTCAACTTTGTGTCTAAAGAGAGTGTAAGCTTCATGACTGAGTAAATAATCAGCAAGCTAACAGAACCTATCTATATGAAAAAAAGCGTGTAGGAACATAGCAGTAGTTATGAACAACAGTTAATTAAGGTTTTACAAATTCATTTATGCTAAATGCACCTCAAGCTTCTGTTTCTGACACTTTCTTTACCATATACACAAACGTAAACTAATACCATCTTTATTTCCCATATGCATGGAACATTAAAAAAACCAAAACACAACCCCAAAGCTACAGGCTTCAGCGCTTTGCAGCTTTCAGCACACTAGTTCTCTTGTCTGAAGCAAGGAAAGGCAGGGAGTTGAATGGAAAGGTTCTGTTTGTTTTTATAACCCCTCCTTAAGCACTTGTTTGAGAGACTTGATGGGGAGTTGGGGGCGGAAGCATAAAATGAAGCATTTCCTTAATTTCTTAGAGCAAACAATTTAAGATTGGAAAATGCATGAAACGATGCAAACTTACTGTAAAAAAAAAAATGCCAGCATTAACTATGGAAGAGCTCAAAGTGCCTTGCTAAAGCAGCACTGGGGTTGAAAGGGGGAAATGGAAGGAAAACAAGGGAAATTAAGTAATGCCAAAAGAAAGAAGGTGCAGTTAAACCCCTCTAAGTACAGAAACATGCTCTACTTTTAAAACCCTCCTGCAGTAAAGTTATTGTTCTCAGCAACTAGGAGAAAGCTCTTTTATAAATGCCAAGATGAGATCTAATGGCACAAAGCGTTCCAAAACAAAGTATCTTTAAGCCACATTTAATTCAGCAACAAATGTAAACTTCAAGAAAAAAAAAAAGTTGTATAGTTTGGCATCATTCCAGGTCACTTAAAAATAACCATTTCTAAAAAGGTGGAAATACAGTTTTATTCTTCCTTTCCCATGTTTTCTATGGCCCTCATTCCATGCCCTACCCATGATTCCTGTGACCTTTGCAACAAAAAAAATAATTTACGTCCAGATGTGAAGGGAAAAAGTGACTAGCTTGATTGCCAAGACTTCCTGTGATTGATATAAATTTAATATCCGAGGACACTTTCAGACACCAGGGGGGGCTCTCTGATTAGTTTATACTGGGCAGCTTCCAGGGAATTCTGCTGGATTGCATGGACACAGTCTGCTTTGCAAACAAATGGACATACAACAGTCAAGACTGACAGAAAGTATCCCCGCAGTCAGTGTTTAAAACACCCTATTATCTGCGAGACTGCATTTGGATTTACCCCAAATCGTTAACTGAAACCCTGCACAACTGGAATCTTGCAAAAGCACATTTACAGAAACTTTTGACATGGACAAAGACATTAAATACATGAAGCACATTTTGAAAGTTACATCCAAAATAAAGGCATACCAAACAAATAAATGGGTTGACATTAACATTACAAAATGTTGCATTCTTTTCTGTTTGTGTCTTACATTTCTTTTCAGTCTTAAATCATAGACTAGTGTCAACAGATGATTTTTACTCTTTATTGTACCCCTTAAAAATTATTTCAGTATTGTTTCTTTTTTTAAAAAAACTGTTCAGAAAAGCCAAGAGAGGGCACTGTCACATCTCTATGAAACAATAAGCACAGTGATGGTGAGCAAAATGTTAGCTTTTAATTTCTTGCAAGAGAACACTCAACTTTAAATGTTTGCATCTACAATTTATAGCAACATTGAATGGGTAGCTCAAGTCTGAGACTAAATTCCTCCACGTGAATAAATGGACACTGCTAGCGAAAAGCCAGTGGGTAATAGTTATAAATATCTGATCACCTCTGACTGCATCAGACGATAAGACACACTTCCTCTTAAAAAAAAAATAGTTAAAAGTTTTACATGCATTTTATAAACTATATTTTAACATATTTTGTAACTGAATAGATGTACCATAAAGTACCCCAAAAATACTACTTTGTCCACAATTTTGCCTGCATTTTTCAAAGAAAAATCTTTCAAAGGATTCAACCAATTGTAAATAGCTTCAAATTTTGTTCTAAGTTACATTTTGAGATTTGTAAATTGAGATAAAGCTGTCATCTGGATCCAGGTAGCATATCCTATAGTGTGCTAAAAACCCCAGAAAATAAGCAAGAAAGGGAGAGGATATGGATGTGGGGGGCGAGAGGAAGTATTGCACATACCTCAAATTATACATTTGAGGTAAAAGTAATATTTTGTTGGTGTTGGGGAGAGCAACCAGACAAGCAAGAGGGGACAAGAAGTTCTGTACCTACCCATATAAAACTAAGGGGATCAGAGAAGCTACCGAGGCCTAGCCAAGAAGTTTACCAAGTATCTGTCACTTCAACCTTTACAGTTGCAACAATCTGAAAAGCACTTTAGCTTTCAGGCGTAAGAGGATAAAAATCCTACAGGTCTGAGGTGGTCCTCTGAGCACTATTCTTTGAAACACAGAAATAAAAGATAGCTTGTGGATGGCCTGCTTTAAAATAAAGTCCTTACAGACTGAAGGAACACTTCACAGGACGGAATACTTTAAGGCATAATCTAAAATGGGTCCCACCTCCCCCCCATATCAGTGGATACTGAATGTAACCCACAATGTGGACATAAATACACATGAACACTAGCGAGTGATAAATATATCTGCAGAAAACTTCAATTTGTGTTTGATTTCAGCATACTCCAGTATAAGGCTCTGATAGATGTATTTTGGCTACCCTGCTCAAGCTTCTGACCTTACATAGTAATACATGAATCGAGCTACTGATGCTCAGAAGGACAATATTAGTGAGGATGAGGTGTACTCTGCTCTCAGTAACATATCAGTGCTTCTTCAGTGTTTTTTCTGCAAAATAGCCACTAAATAAATACTGAAAAAGAAAGCTTTTCTCTTCCAGACCAAGAATTTTTTTTTTTTTAAAAAATCGCTTTTACGCCAGGAAAGTATTTCCACCCAACATTCTACTAAAAAATTAAATAATCATAACATGAACTGAAATGTTTGTTTCAGAGTGAAGGTTTTTCATTGTTCAGGACCACAAGGTGTTCTCTACAGATTCATATGCTGTAACAGAAGTCAGCTCAATTATCTGTTAGGAGATTATCATCACTTATAAAATATTACACAACTATAACTACACTGCTTCTAGTAATAGCTTCCAATTGGTAACTACAACCAGCTTTGTTGTGCCTGAGCTAATTATCCCACATCAATCACTGCTGGTTCTACACTGGAAAAAAACCCACCTAAATCTCTCTATATCATATCCCTTGAACCAGGAACACTTTGGAAACATGGGCGTGGAAACACGAGGCTCTGAACATAGTCAGCAACAGAAATGGAAGGAGTCTATTCTCTCAGCTAATCTCTACTCTAAAATTAACCACCAAACTCTAAGGTTAACCCTCAAATAACATTTCATGACAATGATTTACATACACTACTAGCAAACCTGCTAAAGAAAAAGGTGCAACAATTTTTGTCTTTGTTCACTTGATTCAACACTTTGGTTAGAACCTTGGATGCAGCATATAGCACTGGTAAAGAGTAAATAGTTCAATGCCCACGGTCTTCCCAGAAGAACGCCACACAGTTAGGTATTTCCACTTCATGCTCCCCAGCATCTCCTATATCTTCCAGACTTTCTCCATGGTCAGTGGTGTTCTGTTCCCCCATCACCCTGACAATACATTCAAGTGCATGAAATCACAACTCTCAAAGGAAGCTTACAGTTCACTGCTAGATTTTGGGAGCAATGTTCTTTTGAAGGAAGTATTCCTAAGATAAGTGTTCATCAGTTAAGGAGTAGACAGCTGTATCTCATGAAGTTTCAGATCTTCAAATGACATGTAAACTTAGCATTTCATATTAATGCTCAAATAGCAGCAGAGTCTTAAATATGCAGAAACCTTTAAATAGCATGTGCATAGGAAACCTGCAATAGAGAAAATAAGTGCCACGAGAAGAGAAGTTATTTATACATTAAAGGTAATGAAAGAATAATAAATATCTACCCATCCACCCATTCAGAATGGAACTTACTTTAAAACATATTAAGGAATCAGAAAGCCTAACAGATCTTAGTCAATGTTTCTGCACAAACTTAAAAGCCTTGAATATGCCCTGGGGCAAGAGTCAGACCACTCCATTAAAAGCACCATTAGGATTAGAGTTGCTATTGATGTGGGTGGTGTCACTGAGGACACAAGTACAATTCTGGACATTAGATACACAGAAGATTTGTGAAATGCCATGTCTAATCTTGTGAAAACTAAAATAAACAGAAGTCACAGAGAGGGTACATTACAACAGTTTCTTTATACTGATGATAAAGGTATTGGATTGGACAGGGTAAGCCTAATTAGAAACACTTCTCAAACCTCTGGGAAGCTGCCCACTGTGCTGAGGGATTGAGCAGCAGGAACAAGAAACCTGGTTACACAGTTAAAAATTTTTTTTCAATGTATATTTCAAACCAATTACAATATCACGTATACATGGGACTCCTATGTGCATAATATTATGCCTTTAACTATTACTCCAAGGACATCACTGGATTATGCACCTTCTGTTTTCCTTTTTTTAATTTTACAACTGGGAACACTAAAATACTAAAAGCTGAGATGAGAAGCTTTCTACATTTTACCACCATTAACAGTTTCCAATGAGACACCATTCTGCAAATATCTGTTTAAAGACTAAGTGCAGAAGAAAAAAAAATCAAGCGTTACACACATATATGTCTATCATACATACAGTTTGAACATTAATGTTATTCAAACAAAGAGCAACACTAAAGCAGTATTTTTTAAAGAAAAAATTAGTCTCTTTGAGGGGGAGGGGTCTGGATGAACAGAGGACAACAGAAGCTCTGTTACTGTACAGCACTACGTAGTGTGGTACCAAAGTCTTGCAAGAAACAAGTATTATAACCTTTTGTTATTTAAGGTGCCAAAACAGACACAACATAATTTTATCTTTTAAATAACTATGCGTTTAGCATTATCCTTTCAATAGGCATCTCATATTAATACTTCAATCTCATTCTTTCTGTAATTTTGTTAGCAGCTTCTTTATTTTTAGAAAGTCTTCTCCACGTTTCCTATGACTTTCACAGTCAATAAAAGCAAAGCAAACTTTAAATTTTGTCCATGACAGAACAGATGTTACGGACTCAGAATAAAGTCTCATCACCTCACTTGGTGACATAGCAAAGGAGATCATTACAATAACAGTCTCTAAAGTCCACATGGACAAAACCCAATAAGAATACACTTGCACAGCTATATGCTGTGCTTCACAGATTTAAAAATGAATAGATTGCATTGTCCAACCAGAAAGGACCATAAATGGCATCTGAAAAATAAATAGTTAAGAAACCATTAAATTACAGCATAAGGAAAGTTTGCTTTAACTCTAACTGAATAAGGAAGAACATATGCAGCTGGTTCATTTATTCATCTTGCATGTCTCCATCTAAACATCGCAACGATTTTTATGGAAAGGCACATAAATAAGAACAAGAGTGCTTTTTCATATGGAAGGTTTGTTACCAGCATGGTGGTAGCTTCAACTTCTGAACAAAGGCAGCAGTAACTTACATCTGGAGGCTGAGCTAATGCTCTGCTCCTACAGTTAAAGAGCTGGCTTTGTCTTCCAGCAGCTTATTTTCTCCTAACAGTTGGGCTGTCTGCTCCCTTTCAGCTGAGAAGCTAGCAGTCTTCCACTGTAAGACAAAATACGGACCCACTAGCTATTGTTCATCTGATCCATGGTGTATGTTTTAGGAATACTATCCAAACACAACAGCAGCAATTTATTTTCAGATTTCCCAAAAATCAGTACAGGGGCTGACAACTTAAGGCAAAAAAAAAAAGTATTAATGTAGCTTTGCTTTTAGACATTTGAGACTGCACCCATATTTAAAAAAAAAAAAAAATAAACGAATGCACTATAAAATAATACAAGCAAAGTGAACATTCAACATCTGGAGAAGAGATAAGGCAGACCCCAGTAACGTTTTCACAGTAGACAGTTATCTAAAAGACCTCCACCCACAGACACACATGCATTTAAGATGAAGCCTTTGGAGGGGAGGGAACACACCATCTTATCCCACCATTCATCTTCTGTGAGTCATGCATCTAAACTATTTTTAGTATCTAGATTAAAAGGTTCCTGTAAAGCAGGATTGGAAAAGGATGGAAAGGTTTCTGAGAATGCAAAAAAGTTATTTTAATATTAAATGATCCATTTTTAACTGTGTGCAGAAGTTAGTTTCAACTACTGAGAGTACACAGTAAATAAAAAAGCTAAACTACTCATCTGAGTACAGGATATGTCTCCCCCACTCCCAGGTGTGGGAATTTTGGCATCTATTAAATTGTTAATTAGTTCCCGGAAACATTTTTTCCAATTAAAAAAAATCATTTAATACTTATCCATCTGGGCATGAAATACTTTCAACAAAGCATTTGAATTGGTGAGCTAAAAAAGAAAAGATCCCAATCTGCACAGCACCACCTCCCAAACCACTAGGGGCCAGTGCACCATGCAAGCAGCACCTCACAAAAAGGGGCATCATATATTAACTCCACTTATTTCTGTTAGCAATGCCTCCTTCAAGCTCAGAGGGATTAAAGCTGATCACTGGTCCAAACCCGTGTTTCAAGAAACTGAAAGGATTTACGACAAAGTCAAACCAAAAGATGCATTTCAGCACCAGATTTCACTGCCCTGCAACAGTCTGTCACTACCTTAGAAAGTTCAACATGCAGATTGGTTCACAGACAGAGGACAGAAAGACAAGACATCATTTATCCACCTGTTTTCCCAAACAATATAATGGACATTCAGGAATTTATGTACCTACTGTTACAAACAATTATTCAGAAAAAAAAAAATATATTAATCGCCTTCAAAATGAAGATGGTGCTGCTCTTCCCCTCAGTGAACTCATATATTCAATCTCAGCCAGCATCTCTCCCCTTGCTTGGTGAAGACAAACTAACTAAAAAACATGTAACAAACTTAATGCATTTTCATTTTGCTCCTGTCAGTAATGTCACTTTTGTTATAAAACACGCAGCTTAGATTTAGAGCCTTACAGATGAAACATATGGATACCAAATATGAAGCCAGCAGTCCACATTCAACAATGAAACAGATGGGTACCCATCTGCCAAAATGCCTGGTGAAATACCTCAGGTTACAGAGAGGTAACAGCGCAACATTAGCTGATACTTGACCATTTGAAGTTACTTATTTTTAAGCCACTCCTCAGAAGCATTACGAATATGATACCAGTCAATTTAGTACATGAATACCAGGTACTATCACAGACCTTCTATGCAAGTTGCAGTTACGCTCTTTCTGACCAACCATACCATCTTCCTTACGGTACAGTAGGATCTGAAATACATTTTCAGCTTTTCAAGTTAACAGTTTCATAATTTATGTGGCAGATGTGCAAGGCAAACTGCATAGAAAGAGATAAGCCAAGAAAAACATCCTGATGGCCACAAATGAATTACAACTTGTGGGAGGAAGGAACTATAAAGCTATTTCCTGTGCCTTACAACTTCTAATCACAAAAGACTACCAAGTAAACAAGATAACCCAAAAATCCACCACACACACACACTTTCAAAAAGAACAGTGACTTTAAGAATTAAATTGAAGCCTGTTCAAGAACTCAGATCTCTCACTTATAGAAACCACCACTGCACCTTGCTGAAGTCTTCCCTTTCAAAGTTTCCCCCCTCTCAAAAGTTACCCAATTGCAGCTTGCTATATTCTTAATGTTTTTGTAATTGCTATGCTACAGCTGAAGTAGTTTTTACAGATGTTGGGAACATGAGGCGACTAATTACATGGTAGTTTTAAAGCATATTTGTGCAAGGAATGAACACTTTCCCCCCTCCAAGTTGATTTAAGACTGATTTCATCTCTCCTACTGCAGATTCCCTGCAGTGTGTGTTAATACTTTCATATTCTTATATAAAACCATCCCTTGTGGTTTACACCATCAGATACATGGCTGCTTTAAATATCTTAATTTGTCAACAATTGTAGAGTGGCAATATGTGGTGGTAAATAACTTCTCAAACTCACTGAGGATTTTGCCATGTTAATGCTATCGATTGTAGTTTTGTACCACCTTTATACAACGTATTTCTTCATCTGAAGCCCAGGCCCATTTCTTTATTTCCCCGTTCTTTATGGGATGTTTTGGTTCTAAACACCCACTCTAACATTCTTCAGTTAGCATCCTCTAATCTTCAACGATTAGACTATCTTCACTTCAAATACACATTTCCGCAGTTCCATTTTTAAAGGCTTAGTAAGTGTTGTCATTTTGCTTATTATACTTCATGCAAAAAACCTTCTTCAAAAGGTGGCTTACCAAAATAAATGTTTCACTCCAGCAAGTAGAATGAATCAAAATACTTCCTTTTAACTTTCATTGTAAGAACACCACAATAGTATTTCCATTGTTTTTCAGTATTAGTTTTTAGGTCACATTTTTTAGTTCAAATTTTAGTTGAAATTAGAGTACAATTACACCTAAACCATTCTTGTGACAAATCCGATTAATCTTAAGCATGAAAACCAATTTCACAAACAAGTGGGAAAAAAGCTCCCTTTCAAGCAATATTTCACACTTCGGTGGGATAGTTACATACTAAAACAGCAACTCTGTTTTTGATTCAGACAGAAAGGCGACACTGTTACTGCCCTTCGCAAGTTTTCAGTCTCCTTGCACTCATGTGAGCATACATCTGGCACATCAGATTGAAGTCACTGCTTCGTAGCTCCTATTCCTATGGATTTAATTGCTTTCAAAGTTCAATACGGTATGTTTAAACAATAGCAGCCATATAGTCAAAAAAGAAGTGGCATTACAAAACTTGGATAACCTTTTTAACTGCAGAACTAAAGAGATTTCCATATGTATGCTGTGTTCACATGACTAGATTTATTTTTGCTCAGTCCTCAGACTTACTTTGCTACTCTGCTCCTTACACTTCAGGTTTTTTTTCTTCTGTAACAAACAAGCTGTTTAAACAATAGCAGCCATATAGTCAAAAAAGAAGTGGCATTACAAAACTTGGATAACCTTTTTAACTGCAGAACTAAAGAGATTTCCATATGTATGCTGTGTTCACATGACTAGATTTATTTTTGCTCAGTCCTCAGACTTACTTTGCTACTCTGCTCCTTACACTTCAGGTTTTTTTTCTTCTGTAACAAACAAGCTGCAACAATTTAAAAAATTTTTTTTAGCATCAACTACAACATTTCTTTACAGGATTCAGTCAGATTGCACTTCCTCCTTCAAGACTCTGCACGAGCCACTACATATTTTCCATCAAGTGCTGCATCTTTAATTTTTCCGTATTTGTGATCCAATCAGGTAACATGACTTGTACTGAAAACAAATGTTTAACTAAGTAGGACAAAGAGCAAGAGAAATCTAATTAAAAACACAATTTCTGTAGAGTGCTTTTTATATGAATAAAATACCACCACAAAAAAGTCAATCCCAATAAATACTGCTAGACAATTACAACATAAAACTAAAATTTAAAAACATTATTTTGGAAGAAAGCGACTGAAACACTCTTCACCATAGCTTACACCCTCCAATCAACTCTGTTTCTTTGTACTTTGTTGCATTCATATAACTTCAAGAGGAACTTTCCCTGAAAACACAAAGCTCGTTTCAAGTGTTCATAATGTGTTGCATAAGCCACCTTCTGAATAAGGTATCTAGCACTACTTCCTTCTCTGTATGCACAAAGTATTAAGATACTGTATTCAAGCCCATGGCTCAAGTATTTTAAACGTGTACAGAAACCTTCAACAGACAAAGAGACTCACAAGTACTCCCCGACGGTGAGCTTTCAGGATTGGGGCACAGTATTTTAATGCTGAGAGAGAAGTATTTACAAGAAGAATGAGGTCTTATCCTTCTTTCAAAACAAGAAATAAAAGGGGTAAAAGTTTTCAGAGGACAAGCAAGTTGCAGTTACACTCAACATGAGGCAACAGTAAGCTTTGAAGCTGTGTAACTTCAACCCACTTGTGTACCTCAGTGGTGCATATTTTTGACCATAAAGAATTTTGAGAGTGACCTTGGATGGAGGAGGAAGATAGGGACGGTCTTATCCTTCTTTCAAAACAAGAAATAAAAGGGGTAAAAGTTTTCAGAGGACAAGCAAGTTGCAGTTACACTCAACATGAGGCAACAGTAAGCTTTGAAGCTGTGTAACTTCAACCCACTTGTGTACCTCAGTGGTGCATATTTTTGACCATAAAGAATTTTGAGAGTGACCTTGGATGGAGGAGGAAGATAGGGACAAAAAAACCCAACACCCCCCCCCCCCCCAAAACCCCACCCGACAGAAACACATAAAAGAAGCTTCTCCTCGATGCAAAAATGTGTTGAAGTACCAGGCACTACAGGAATGTTTTCTATTAAAACCAGGAGCATTGTCTATCTGGGAAGCTATTTTTTCCTTTAACATTGCCTCAGCTGCTGTTTATTAGTACCGAACTGATCTATCTGCCTGGGATCTTGTGTAGTTATTTACTCCAAGAAAAAAAAAACCACCCCCCCCCCCCCCCCCAACAACCTCACAGTAAAAAGAATACTCTACCAGTAGCTATAACACTCCAAACCCTGCAGAATGTTGTGTAATGACCTCTGTACTTAAGACAACATGTCTCCTACTCCCAAAACAAACCTTAAGTTTCCAGAGTGTCAAGAGAGCTGTGCCATTAGTACTTTAACATGATCCCCCCAAAATACCACTGCTTTGGTAAGCCCCCCTCACCTCCAAAGCTTCTGCAATTCTGCACTCTTTCCAACTGTTCACTCACTATTCATGTGAAATGTGTTCACCAAAAAACTTCATACTAGGTTTTTCTGACACCATGAAGAACATGTAACAGCTGTAAGTTTACAGTAATGCAACAACTGGTCAAGGAAACCTCCTGATGCTATACATGCTTGAAGTATACTAGCTGAATAGTTTCAGATAAGAGATTTTACTCTGAAAAGCAGGAACTGCCTGGTAGTTACTACACCTATGAATGGCACAGACCTATTCAGTGTTACTAATCACATTGAATTCTAAATAATCCAAACTTTCCTTACTCAAAGAATTGTTTCAAATATTTGTCAACTGACAGAGTATTTGGTGTGGACAGAAGAATGCACATGCAATAATATGGAGTTTAATATTGCCAAAAAACACCCCCCCCCAACATTAATGGACCGTGCTTAATGATCCTTGTAGTTTCAACTATCCCTTCATTGCAAGCTGAGTACCATTAAAACATTGCCCTAATTCCAAATTTATTACAAATTAAGCATTACTCTAAACACACGCTAGCTGTTCCACTAGGGAGGGCTGATTAAAGTTTAAACAATGTAGGCACTGAAGCTTTTAACGCATAGACCGATCATTCTCTGCTACTATATAATCACTTTGGCACTGTGACATCCCAGGCAGCCCTGTACTTCGCAATATCAATCTTCTTCTGCAATCATTTTGGGAGGAATAAATCTGAGTACAGATAACTCCTGTAAGCCAATAGTAAGCACCTGTTACAAGCTCTTCTCTGATCAGAGCCACAGGCAAGGGACAGGTAAGGTTACCAGATCTATCTGAAGTCCCACTCTGAAAGTGCTACCCTTGTTCCCTCCAGCCTGTCTGAGGGCTCCAATTCCTGCCAGCTCCTCTCCCTGCCCCTTCAGGCTCAAGGCAACCAGAGTCAGACAACAGCATCACAACTGCACGTAAACCATACATGTCAAACACACCCAACTTTCATAATACAAGTCTCACTCTATCCCTAACACCCAGACTAGCTTTGAAGGGTTTGCAGTTTCTTTCTATCTTCAACTACAGAGCTATGACTCTGTACAGCTTCACATTTCACCTGTGATGTAGCAACATATTAACATCATGTTACCTAAGAAAGCCTGAGACATGTATGTCATCAACAACAGAATCTAGAAGTATGGTCCAAGTAGCAGGTGAAGCAACTAAACAAGAAAACCTTAAAAACTGCTGTTTTAGTACAGCCTTGTGTCCTGGAAAATGTCTTGAGACTGAGGCAGAAGCTGCACTGCACTTTTCAGAGTAGGAGAAAAGAAGAAGCAGCAACAGTTTACACAAAGTTATCAAATTGCAGGCTCATAACCAGTTGTTTTCCTTCATTTATTCAAGTGTCTTTCAGTGGAATTGCTATGCAGGAGGTATTCCATAGGAGAGAGAGACTTGAGAGTACTACCTTCATCTTTGTTTTTCTCAAGTGAACCACACTATCATTTACTAATCTTACTTCTAAACACACTGGAATTAATTCTATAGTTGCTGCTGTTTGCAAAAAACTCACAACCTCAACATCAGATTTCAGGCCTTTTATTTCCTAAAAATTATTAAAATAAAATCAGAGAATGAATAGTGATGTCACTACAGAGAAGCTGATCGGCTTCTCTTCTCAAAATCAGTTCCTTACAGTCTGCTTGCTTACTATTTGAAGCTGAAAGCAAGAACTATTCTACTATTCTATGCAGTGCTACAATACCTGCTACACTCAGTAGCTCTAACGCACCTGCAGTGTTTCCTTTCATATCCAGTGCTGAAATCCAACCCAGAAAAAAAAAAATTACCCATCAGGCAATTTAAGGAAGACACTGTCTTTAAGTAAGACTACATGGAGTATGCCTGGATGCAAGAACCTTATTTCTTGACTCCACTATACACAGCCATAAAAGGAACACAATCAAGGCCCTTTAAACTTGTGTTTCAGTGTCTCCAAGAGTATCTCCCTTTTCCTAGGAAGGAAGCTATTCAAAAATTAAGCTGTTCAAGTAAGAACAAGAAATTCAACATCTTATAAATTAAAGTGCAATTAAGACTTCGCAGTCTCCCAGTATTTCGTACTTCTTTAGCATAAGCAGGGCTGTGCAAGGGGAAACCCGTTCAGTATCGTAATCTCTGATGGTGTCAAAAGATGCCTATTGTATCATATAAAGAAGTAAAGGCAAGTATGCAGTGATAATTCCACAGAATAAGCTGTGAGCATCCAACAGTTTACAGCTAGGGGCAAAGAATTCAGGGGGATTTCCTGCTACGCCTTCACCTTTTGCCAGTGCCCCTTCAGCATCTAGTGGCCCTAAAGGCGCGCTCTGACTTCTTGCTTCCAATTTGTTTTGAACTAGGTTGTAAGCCTTTCACAAGTTGTTTTTCAAACTTGCTTACCTGTCTCGTTTTTGTTTTTACCTGAGAATGACCAGCAACTCTAAACTTTGCATTTTCTTCAAATGGACATTTCAGCTTTCTAAAACATGTTTTTGCTTTGAATTATTTCCTTAACCCTCCTCTTCACCAATGATGTTTCTTTTTCATCACTGTCTTTGAGAAGTGATAACAGTTTCGTTATGAGCCACCAATACAGCATTTTCATTATCTCCACATCACCTGCAAGGCTTCCATTCTTCAGCATGCCCTTGAAAACTCTTTAAAAAAAAAAAAATCCTAATTTTTATGTAAGCAACCTTTTTGAAAAATGCACCCAAAAATATATTTTTCTTTATGCTTCTGTTGCTCACAAAAGGACTTTTAATCCAAGTGCTTTATGTTCACTATTACAGAGTGGCTCTGAAAGTAATATCCTGAACCAGAATCAATGCACAGCTCAGGATCAAGTCAAGGCTTACCACTTCTGCGTTTTTCACTAGCTCTTTGGTGAACCAATTGCTGATCATCTAGATGTGTACTGTTCTCAGTATAAAATGCTGATGCAATGGGTATCTAACCTACATAGGATACATGAAAGTCACCCGCTGCTATCATGTTTCCTGCCCACATTGCCTCTCCACCATCCGCATGGGGTGGGAAGATACCAAGCAATACAGTCCTCTTCCTGTTCTTGCTCTGCCCTCACACCTTTAGTCCTGAATTTTCAGTTCATTGGGACTGACTGATTGACACAGTTTGCTTGTTAATTTGGTCTGAAAAAGTTTTCTTCAGCATGTTGCTCATCTGTTCAGCCGTGCCTGTGTTATTTTGTGCTTAGCCTATAATAGAGTCCTGCTAACCACACTGTTTTAAAATGGGACACTGACAGAACAGATTTATCCAAAATCTTCTGAAAGAAAAATATTCCAGGTTCCACCTTATTCTTCAGTCTTCTAAAATCTGTCTTAAACCAAGACAGATATGCTTTGTAACAGATGTACATCTCGTACAATAGACCTATAAGAAGTATTTTTCCCTTCACCAACTGGAGGCCTTCCTCCCATTAAAGTAGTTGGCATCTCCTGATCAAGTTAATTTAGTATAATCATAATAAAGTTATGCTGACAACCAGTTCTGACAATCAGCTGTTTCCCCACTATTTGTTCTATAACATCTTATTACATGGGATAAGTACACCATATATAACGAAAAGCACATGAAAGTAGTTCAACTGATACAAGAATTATAGATGAGGCTCATCGCACATGAAACAATAATGAAATACTATAGAAGGGCTGCACAATGCACTTCGTGTCACTCATGGTATTTCCACTGGCAGAAATAGCAAAGTGTTTTTTTCCTCCAAAACTGAGTGTTAGGAAATACAGGGCTGTTGTACCTTCTTGGTCCACTTTCATTTGATATATTCTAGCTGATCTTCATTTTAGTATCCTGTAAAGAGCTCTTACGGCTGCAGAGAGCTGAGTCAGAACCACAGAAGTGCTGAGGCTGGGAGGGAGCTCTTGTGATCCCCTAGCCCACCCCCCCTGGCTCAAGCAGGCTCAGCAGGAGCAGGTTGCCCAGGATGGTGTCTAGACAGGTTCTGCATATCACCAAGGATGGAGCCCCCACAGCACTTCTGAGCAACCTGCTCCAGTGTTTGACCACCCTCATAGTAAAAAAGCGTTTTCTTCTGTTCAGATGCAATTTGTTGTGTTTTAATTTGTGCCCACTGCCTCTTGCCCTGTCAAGTTTTATTACTATTAACTGCGTTTTCTAGGACTATTACTGGGATATGATGTTTTAGTCTTGTTTGCCATGAACAAGTCTTTGATTTCAGGTGGTTCTTTAGAAAGACAAAACTGAAGTTTCTCACTAAACCACGCCAGAATAATTACTACAAGGAAAAGGAAAAAAGTGCATCAGCAAAGCAAACATCACTGTTCCAAGAACACATTGGGCAAAAACACCCCCAAACTTGCACAGAATTTAAATCCATTCAAATGCAGTTCCTAGGAATGGCACAATTACTTATTTTTTGAGCTTATTATACTGTAGCCAGTAAATTAACAAAAAAAAAATTGTTTTTTAAAAAAATCTGATCTTTTCCTACATCAGCTTGTTCATCCTTTAATAACCCTGAATTAGTATGTTTCTTTCCTGATACAAGTGTATCTAAGAATAAAAAGCAGTCACCATAATCCTAAATAGAATAAATTGGCTTAATACCTATTTTCTATTGTCATTCAATTTTCTATGAGGGCAGATCACAACCTAGAAATCCTTCTACTACCATATTAAGCAGTTGGACAAATTAACTTTGGCTAATAGTTAAAGGCAGAGTGTCCTTCTACAGCTATTCACAGCAGAGTAACCAAAAATGGGCACAAGCAGTAAGAACACACCGTTCGGAATAAGTGAAGTATTAAGATATCAATGTTATGATATTAACATTCGTTATTTCATTAAAGTTTTCAGATTGGTATCTCACATTAAATAAAAAGGGTAGCCTGGCAAACTAAAAACTCTTAAGTTCAAACATGCACTTTTACCCAAAGCAAACGTTCTTCTGTGGAATGAGTCTGGCAAATTACATACAACTTAACTTTCAAAATGCCAAGCCATGTTTATTCGTGGAGGATGATGATGTTTCCTCTCCTTTCATAGGTATCATTTGTTAAACTGGTTCCTCCAGGAGATCAAGTAACTCTTATGTCCTAAAAAGGTAATAAGAGCTGTTTTATTTACCTCAGAGCCCCAGTTTCCAGTTCCTGTCCACATACAGATGATAACTTCAAATTACACTGTGTATTTACAACAAACCAATTTCACTATGGTTCAATACAGGAACTATTTATTTACTCACTAATGGTAAGATTACTGGATTTTTATGATCTAACATCTGCAGCTACAGAAGTAAGTTACAGTTACCATGTAATTAACAAAAACCTGACATTGGCAGTTTAAAGGCTAAGAGACTCCACTTTCCAATTAGAAGTCTATTAGCACCAAGTTTTCAAGCTGTCTCAAGAAATGCAATCATCTGTTTGGTATAAGGAGAGATAAACCACTGTGATAGAAGCTAACTCATTTAGACAATAAACACCTCTGAACAGAGGGGGGGTTTCCAACCTCTCTTTGCATGATCATATGGAGGAATATTTAAAATAAGTAAATAATCGTCAAAACAAGGAATAATTAAAAGTGACAGGAATCATTAAAACATTTGCAAATAGAGCTGATACAAGTTACCAAGAATGTAATTTATTTTTCAGAAGATGCATCCACCCACTGCAACTCCAATAAAATTATCTAAGGTTATCAAAAGCCTTTTTCTTCTCTTTACATTCAAAATGGACTTAGAGAAACCTTCACCCGAGTAGTCTCAGAACACAAAACACACACCTCCCAAGAATCACATAGGGATGTATGTTTATGTACTAAATATAAAGTTCTGTCTTGAGAGTGAACACTGTACAGTCTGTAATGTACATTAGGATGCTTCTAAACAGCTTGACAGGATGGGGAGAGCAACCAACAAGAAAAACATTTATTGTTATGAGTCAGAATGGAGCAGAGAAAAAAAATACTCCCTAACTCCCAATAGGTCTCATTATTACTACAACAGATTAAAAAAACGCAGTCAGTCTCATAAAAAATACTCCCTAACTCCCAATAGGTCTCATTATTACTACAACAGATTAAAAAAACGCAGGTCAGTCTCATTAAACAAGTTGAATATACACTAATATTTCTAATTGTATCCCAAATGAACCAGTTAATATCTATTAAGCATGCAGTCAATATTTAACTGGTTAGGATAGGACACACTATTTGGATGAGGGGAGGGAAGAGTACAATAGCTTTGAGGTAGTTTCCGTAAAACACACAAATACACACTAACAATACTGATTTTGTCACATTAGTTTCATTTTTAGTGTCAAACCAAACACATCCAAAAAGATTTATTTAAAATAACAGTTTACAGAGAATACCACTCTCACCACTCTATAATGACTGAAATATATACCACCAGTATTTCTAATACAATTAGCTGCACTTTTAAATTGAATTAAAAGCATCTCTCATATGAAGATCAGTTTGATCCTGAGATCACTTCCAGCCTAAATCATTCAAAGTAGCACCATACAAGACACACAACTATCTATTTCAATCTATATCCTTTCTCCCAAATTTGGGACCTGACAGTGGAACCAGAAATATTGATGCATATCCCCCAACACAACAGTGATACAAACGTAGAAAGGTTAGCTCAGGAGCTTGAAAGTAGCGATATGCAAAACAGAAGAGTGACTTTAAGAAATTTAAACTTAGAACTTAAATTTGTGATCTTTTAGAGCAGTTTTGCAACTCACAAACCACTAACAGCGCAGTTTCAAATAATAAATAGTTAGGTAAAAATGTATCATCATTGGAAAAGGGTCCCAGCCTATCTTCTTGTCCTTTCACCTATCAACACAAGCGCTTGTGGTCCCATAAGCAGCTGCTTATGCAGCATGCTGCCAGATCAGTTATGAACCCTAAAAGCTTGGGTTTTTTTTTTTTTTAGCTATATCAGCAAGATAGCACAAGCAAATACTGAACTACACAGCAGCAGCATAAGGAAGGCAAAGACAGTGAATGGCCGGGTATAAAAGTGAGACATTCTCTTTTAGTGGAAGAATAATCTTAGAGCTCCTCAACCTGCTTGTGAAACCACATGCTAAGGGTGTACTTCAAGCACTAAACCTGTACCTTGCCCTCCTTTGCCCCCAGCCACTTATTCTTACCCACATACCATTCCTTTCTTTATGCCAGTACAAATATTTGTGTGACCATGGAGTTAACTATACCAGGGAACTGATCCAGTGGAGACTTAAATTGGCAAAAACAACTGGTTAGTCAGAGAGAGATTCTCTCATCAAGCAGAAAGTATGCTAGTGCCAGCAAAAGGGGGAGAGGAGAAGCGTGCAGTCTGTGGCAGACAGAAGGCTGTGAAACCTCTTTTACTGTCAGCCTACACTTACACCGACTGTGAAACTACAACCTAAGATTTCATGACTTAGGCTATGTTTTCATATTTGTGATAGCGCTGATGGCATTTGAGACTTCAGGGCAACTACAAGGGGAGGCTCAGCCATGTGTTCCTGTGTCCTCCACTTACACTAGCTTTAGCCGTCTCTCCTCTCCCCTTCCCTCCCCTCCTACCTCAACACTGCTTCCTCAGATGTGCGACACAAACACTTGTGCAGTTGTATGGCAAACGAGTCTAGCAAACTAACCTGCAAACCCAAATAACCTACAAAGTCCTTTTGGGAGAGAGACAAAGGAACAGAGAAAGCTTCCAATTGGATCTGTTCCTCTATCCAGTTCACTGCACAGCAACCCAAACTACCATACTTACACAGCACACAACACAGGAATAAATAAGTAATGAATACTTTTTCTAACACTGTATTGAAAAAAAATACTCAGAGAACCACAGCCTACACAGCTTTCTGGAAAGAAGTAAACTACCAACTTGTAACAATTTCACATGACCTTATCTTAACAGACACTTGAACCTTAAAAAATAAAGTGCACCCCAGTTAGAATCAGATCTTATTTTTCAGAGACTGTTTCAGGGACTGTTTTGTCATGAAAGAGTTATGCTCTCCTACACAATTGCTCCTTCTAAAGAGACTACCGAGCATCCTTAAAAGAAAGTTTTAGATATACTACAGCTGTTTATTCCAAATGGAACAGGTAAATAAAGCTCATGCTCCAGACAAAAATGACAGCAGCTGTCAATCTTTGTCTATAACTGGGCCCATATTTGACCTACGTCAATAAGATCCAGCACACTATAAGGAGCTGAAAAAAGACCAGTCATAAAACGGAATACTTTTATCCACTTGGTACATTTGCTACTAATTTAGTTTTTCATTTTCTTGCCCTATATTGGTTCTGCCTTATAAATAAAAAAACCTGAGATAACCATTTAAACAAAGTCTGTAAAACAGCCAACTTTAAACAGAAATTTATGCTATTTTACATCTTTGGTTTAGTAAAAAAGCAATTAAAAGGAGTAGCTGTCCTACTTTTTCCAAAACCAAGGAGTCTCAATTTTCCCCCCCCTTTTGAAATACTGTCTTAATATTAGTTCAGAACACACAGTGGTAATTTGGAAGTCGGAGTTTCACATCAAGCACACGCAAGCAAAGCATTTGAAACATACTTGAAGCAACAGGTCACGTTCTGCATGTTGGAGAGGAGTTTCCCAGCTTCAAATGGGACTTCCTGTATTATGACTTCTAGACAAGCTGTATCCCAAACTTCAGAATAAACCAATGAGAGAAATTCCAAAAGTTCCAAAATGAAGCATACGACTCAAGATCAACACATTTTTGTGTTCTAAACCTACCATGCTATGAGACAATGCTTCGCTCATTCTCCAACATCTCATCTTTCTGTTTTTACAAAAGCTTATCATTTTCACATAGATACAGAAATTAATTTAAAACTTGAAATGAATGGAGGCACATATGAAACACAAGAATCAGATTAGAATTTCAAGATTGCATTTTAGGACCACTGCAATGTTTAGAGTTGCACCTTGAAATAGGCAAGCCTGAGGAGAGAAAGCAGTAGTGTGTTCCACATTTGCACAACGCTTTGGAAGTAATTATACCTTGTATATGAAATAATTATGCAATTATTTCATAATAGCTAAATTAGCTATTATCAAAATAGCTAATATTTTATAATACACTAGCTGGCAACACAACCAAGAGGAATTAGCACAGAACTCAGTTAAGCACCTTGATCCTTTTGACCACAGTTGCACACAGTGATGTAGGTAAGGCTCTTATCTTTGACCAGCTTCATTTACTTCCCAAGCAGAAGCCTAGTCTTACTTCTGGCAATGCAAAGCTATGTTTTAAAAATACTTCAAGGACGCAGAAGTTGTCACACATACACACATCATTTAGATGCCCTGAAAATACATAAGGCCAACACCTTAGCTAGCTTTATGCAATGTAATACAAACTCTTGTTAGCTTCCATAGGGTGTAAAATGGCAATAATACATTTGAAAGAGCACTAGTTGAAGGCGTGTGTTGATGAAACTTGTGTGTTTGGTCACAACTACCTTATGCTAACTCTTAATATATACTTCAGCTTGTGATATTTGCCTACTTTTGATTACTCCACTAATTAAATATTCAAACAGAAGAATGACATATCTATGTACATGAGATAACAGAGCATAATACTTTCAAAGATGCTTACTACCAATACTAAATTATATGGCCCAAAGACCATTTTTATTCCTTATTAAAAAGAGCAACTTTTTGGAAGTTTTTAAAGGAAGGAGGAAGACCCTAAGAAATAAGTGCTGTGACAAGTGCTTGGCAGACACAGCCACACACTGTTGCAGAGTCAAATGATACATTCAAATACAGTCTTCCTTTACATTCCCAAGACTATTTCTTCTCTCTCTCACTCTCCGGTAACCAGGCAGAGGACAAGTCCTTATAGGGCTAGAGATAATAATCATCACCTTGCTTGTAATAATGATACAAAATGCTGTTCTTAAAGCAGTTATCAGCAGGACATCTCTTAAGCAGCAATAGGAGGATAACTCATGCAGTGAGGGTTAACTGTCCCTTACATAAAACGATGGAAGTGTTCACTGCTCTGAAGATCCTGCTTATGCAAACCAAAATAAATCTTAAATATAAAGAAAATTAAATGATCCTGGAACTGGAGCAAGGGAGTTTATGGGAAGGTCAGATACCAATGGACTAGCGTTAGACAGTTATTTACCCTTTTGCTGGATGTATCACATGATGGATCATTTACCATAATACTTGTTATTACTAAACCAGCAAACAGCACTTCATTACAGAATAGCTCAATAGTCTGGGTGGACAAATCTATGAACCATAAGAAAACTGCCTGTAAGCAAGAACAATTACAAGCACGTTGAAAAAAGAAAGTAGTTAGGCAAGAGGATTTAAAACCCCCAACTGAGTACACGTAGGATCCTGCTTATATGTTGGTCAAACGTGAGCATACTACAGGCAATAAGCAACTGAAAGTTAATTGTAAGCCATGTAATTGTAGAGTAAATTACAGGTATGCATTTACCATATTAATAAGTATAATGCAGACCTAGTATGAGCTAGCAGACAATAACATGAGACTGGAAGTCAGCAAATCCAGAGTTTTAACTGTTATCAACTCACCGTGACTTGGTTTACTTGACAGAATTATCTTTTTAGTTTTCCTCATCTGTGAAGTGGGGGTAGTCCAGAAACCTCTACTCCTCAGCTGAAGTGCAAGGTCTAATTTACATGCCATGCTTTAGGCTACAACAGCTAGGAATTGCAATGACAATCGAAGCAGTAATTCACTCTACTTTACCAATAATTTACCCTTCTCTTTACAGCTTGTATAATTAGAAGTACTAAAGAAAACACGCTGTTTATTAATTAAAAGAACTTCTCCCCTACCTAGTTGTATTGGAGCTAATAACAGCAGCTCCTTTAATACTTCCTTTTCCACTAACACTAAAAATCCTTCCTCCTTGCATAGATGTAACATCAGAACGAATAGGGGACCCTATTGCCTAACTCTACAAATAAATTCTCAAGTGTTATAAATGCTGCTAGCATTTAGTATCCATACGAGCGTTACAATCAGTTCTAAACAAGACAATTTGCCCTCCATTTAAAAACAGCTTAAAATACTACATACTTGGGCAATTCCTCCAGGTTGCAAAACATATGAAAACATAGCTCTAACACTTCAACTCCCAATCTATAACATGAGCAAGTGCAAATACATTCCTGCTGGGTCACTAGAAAGGTGTGGCTAAGAGCAGTGCTAGCAAAGCAGTTAGGACTCGGTTAGGTGGACAAACAACTGAACTGGAAAGGAGGATGGCGGCTGTCATATTCCTAATACTGGCAAGAAATTCACAGGCTCTCTCCTCTTCTTTTTAAGTATATATCCAAGAAGTTCAAAGACTCAGTGACAACCATCTCGCCCACCTTAACTAATTCAAATGAACATCTGGATTATACCGTCCTTACTACATACAGATCCGTTACCTTCACCAAATTTTTAATTAGACTGTTTCTTACCCTTTGATGTGTGGAAGGTACTTAAAATGAGCTCTCTCACATTCTGGTCATGCATGTAGAAGATCACAAAAGCTAAGAATGGTAATGAAATTTTAAAGAAAGCGGCTGCAAAGTCTCATCACATTGTGACACAGGCAGCAATCTAATCTCAATGGGTCCAAAGGTCTTCCATCCTGCTTATTGCATGTCCTACATGTCCATGACAGAAATTAGTTAGCAAAAACCATTAAGTTACAATGACATCTTGTATTAAGAGAGGAATTATTGCCGTGAGGAGTCCAACTAGCCTTGCTAAGTATATATGCACAAATGCTGTCTTCTGCTTTAAGCAGAAGAACCTTGTGCTAGGTTAACAACATACAGTAACATTTCAGGAAAATAAGAATCAGCAGATTCTGCTTCAAGAAAAGGGAATTCAACAAAACTAGAGACCCATGTGATGGCCTGGCTTTTGAACTTGGCCACAAGGCCAAGCTAATACCTTCCTGCTTCTGCCAAGCTGAAAATTGTTTTAATGGGGTTTCTTAATAGTCCTTGTTTTCTTTTGAAAAAGCCATGGTGTTTTATTTGTAGAACTCCCCTAGAAATTTCACAGGGAACACAAAGCACAACATACACTTGTCTAATAAGATTAAAAAAGGAAGTTACCAAGTTGCATAATACTCTAGATTTCCATAGCCAGAACTCCAGAACTATATCTCAGGGACTACAATGCCTTTTGCCAGTTCTGTTTTCACACAGAAAAGCCAGGGAGATACTTGGTTGGAGCCTTTGATGGTTTGATTATCAAAGTACAGATGCACCTATACTAAAAAAAAATATGACATTTCTCATATAAGCTGCTTCTACACAGTACTGGCCAGCCTGCAGATCCTTAGTCTCATGCAGCTCACAAGCAGCTCAAATGCAATGCTTACCCTCAAGTTTCATCACAACTACAGGGCTGTTTCGGAGCAGGCACAGGGTAACGTGAACCCCTGCTATGGGAGCCACAGAACATCTGGGACTACTGTCACCAGGTCATCCAGAGGCAACGCTGCAAAAGCCATCATGCAGCAGAGCAGTGGGATAGCTGGTGACCAGCACACTTCCCACCTGCCAAATGTTCTTAGAGCTCACGCTCCCACCAACTATCTAAAGTATGTGATGTGTGCCTCTACACTCTGTCACGTTAAGATGTTGGTATGCAGCTCGTTAGGTCAGAAAAATCGGCTGCCTCTTGCATATAATGCTTAGGCTACGTATTTCTACCGCAGACCTAACCTAAGTCTATGACAAAACAGAACCAAGTCTACTACATTACTTCAGGAGTGACTCAACTGCCAGCTGACTCACTAACTTTGCATCAAGTCCCACCCTGGACTTGAGCCATCAGAAGCCTCTGCCATTTAAACTGAGTTTACTGTTATAGAGCAAACAAGTTGAGCACAGAGGGCATTTATACAGTTTACTTTCCAATTCAGTTTTGACCTACTGGGGAAAAAGAACCCATACAAGTGAACATCTAAAAAAAGTTAAAGCTGCCTTCTGAAGTTAATTTATTCACATCATAAAATAATGTGAAATAGAATTTATTCCAGAAGAAGTAAGAAAATTTAGACCTACACCTTCTAAACTACAAGCTAACCAGAAACTCAATATAATTCCACACATTTGAAGAACTCACACACATTGCAGTATCTGGGAAGAAACTGGAGGGTGAAAGAAGTTTGACATTTATTTAGAAACTGCAAGAATAAAGCTTAGGACAAGCAAATTTTACTAGGCACAGACAGGCTTTATTAGTTATTTGGTTTAAGCCCCAAACTTATTCACAAAGCCCAGTTAGAAACAAGGTATTACTGTTCAATTATAATTGATCAAAGCACTTAAAATTTAAGGGGGGGAGTTATATTAGCAACTAAGAACAATGAGGTTAACAAAAGGGAGAACAAGACACATAACAAAGTATCTTGCACATCTTAGAATAGTCTAAATCTAACACTCTATCACATAGTCTTCCTAAATTTCATATATAATAGTTCACCCCCATTCAGTATCAAAAATAACTGTCTTATGCACAAAAGGATGTAGATCCATACTTTTGAGTTTCTAGAAAATGCTACCATACAAATAATAGAGGTGATTCTAGTGTGAAGAGAACTACAAAGCAAAATTGACCAAATGAACTTGATTGCTCAATTTCTATCACACTGAAGAAAACAAATACCAAATACTTCAATAATGCTAAATACACACTTGAATTTTTACTGCGTATTTTGCAGTTGCTAACTTATTTTTTGGTTCTAAAACTTTGAAGAATTTTATAGGTTACTTTTTACTGGTTTTTTGTGTTGTTAAAGTAGCCTGCAGACATTGAAAAAATAATTAATAGTAGCTTAACTATGTATCATCGCTTACTGAACCTTCACACATCTGAAAAATCTTGTTTAATACAAGTCAACTTTTAATAATTTTATAGGTTACTTTTTACTTAGGTTTTTTGTTGTTAAAGTAGCCTGCAGACATTGAAAAAATAATTAATAGTAGCTTAACTATGTATCATCGCTTACTGAACCTTCACACATCTGAAAAATCTTGTTTAATACAAGTCCTCCACCTTGAAATATCTCTGACCTAACCAAGCTCTCAGCCACCTGAAGCCCAAATAAGGATAAAAAAACAGACAAGTTGAAATTCTAAGGTTATAAGTATCAGCTGAATATAGAAACAAGACATAGAGCTAACAACCACTACAAAACTATCAAAGTTTGAACCAGCAAAATTTCAAGCTATTTGCACATATTCAAAATCCCCATATAATCATATTCCTTTAAGGAAAGAAAGAGGCTTTCTTGTTAAAGTTCAGTATGTTCCTGCCACAGCATCAGTGGTTATTTATGAGGCAGATAATATCGCTTAGCCTCTTCTGCAGAGAATTTTGTAAGTCATGGCATTAAGACAGAAGAAGTTATGACAAATCTGCAGCACACACAATGGGACTATTGATTTTGATGTCTCTAAATACTATTTACTCTGCAGGCTCCACTTCCCCCCCGACACCCCATTTTTTTTTTAAATACACAATCTACTTTATTTGGATAATATTATTCCCACAAACTGAAGTTTATTCAAAAAACATTTTTGATTATTTGAAATGTCCACTTCTTGCACCTGGTTTGGAAATCAAATGTCTTTTCCGAACCAGATTTTGATGTACTGTTTGGCTTAATAACTTACAAAATATCCTTAAAAGTAAACATTTTAAAAAGAGTGACAGTGTTATAATGCTATAGTGATCATCAATCCTACACAAATAAAAGTACATAAGGAAAACTTAGAAAAACTTGATTTCCTTGAAAGCGTCCTTTTAGGTCCTGGAACTCAAGACAGGCCTATTTGGGTTGTCCTACTATATACGTCATTTGTCACATTATTAAAACTACTTTAGCAAAGGCTGACTTTGCATGCAAGGAGCTGTAAAAAGTAAACAACCTCCTCAGGAGAAATCTTATTCACAGTGGTTTTTAAGTGTCATCTTTTTCTTGGCCTAGAAAAGTCTCAGTCTGCTATACAGCACCATAAGCAAAACACTTGATTATCATGAATAAGCTGCCATCTTCAGTTTGCTGTCTTTAAGTCTATATATAAAGCAGGCCAGTTTAAGAACTGTTTGGAGAAACAAAAGTAAAAAATGTTCAAAATGGAACCTCAGTTTTGAAAAACTCACCCTTTGACTTCTAAGGTTAGACACAACTCATTAGTTCACATAATCTCATTTGGTATATACTAATCTACGACCTTCAGCCAGTTATTCCTCTAAGTAGTCCATAATTCATGGAAAAGTGCTCCATGTTTGCCCCTAAAGATTTACTATTTAAGGAGGCAAAACATAATCCTTGTTAAGTTCTCCATCATATCATTTTTTTTCTCATGCCAAAAATAAAGGAGTGGCTGAGAAATGTTGCAATAACGTCACGTTCTCAAGCTGCAACACGGTGATCACGATAACCAAGACCGCAGCCAAGTTTGCAGTGGGGGGAGGTTCTAGTCAAGGAAATAAACTTGCAAATATCTGACCTATTTACATTTTTAAGGGGTGGGATAGAGCATTTCACTCTTCTACCATGCTCCACCTCTGAAAGGCCCAGAGGTGGGGAGTCAATGGCAATCGCAGCAGGGACCTGTCCTTAGGGAGGAGGAGAACACTTAGAGAGCATGCGGTGACTTTGGAAGCACTCCGAAAATTACTGCTGTACAGGTGGTTCTTTACTCCCCTCCTGACTTGTCTGTTTCTTCCTAAGGGGCCTAGGGGCCATGGCAGGAGCCAATCCAACAGAGACAGATTTTAAGGGCTCAGGTACCAAAATGGGCACACACCTCCCGGGACCCTGGCAGAGAAGGGGTTACGCAAAGAAGAAGCGCAGCTCGTCAAGACCTGGAAGGGCCCAGATGAGCCCAAGAGGGGCGGGAAAGCAGCCAGCCATAATGGAAAGGACACAGAC
>NW_008796044.1:10439881-10463710 GCF_000699145.1 Aptenodytes forsteri | reverse complement strand
GGGTCTCGCGGCCGCGCGGCCTGCTGGGAGATGTAGTCTTCCCGCCGGAGGGGTGGGGCGGGGCGGCCGGGCCACACCGCAAAGCCTGCTGGGAGCCGAGCGCCGGCCGGACGCGGAGCCTGCTGGGAATTTTAGTCTCCGGTGAAGAGCGGGGCCTTTGGGCGCAAGGCCTGCTGGGAGTTGTAGTGCTTTGGCTTTCCCTGAGGGGCAGGGCGGGCGGCGGACCGGGCTTCTCCTCGCCCGGCCGCGTCGTGAGGGCTTCGCAGACACTGTCGGACAGCGGTAGAACCGAGGCTTTGTGCCCTCCTTGTCTTTGGGGTGCAGGTACAGCCCGGCTCTGACCTGCCCTCACACCGCCGCAGCATCTAGCCTGTGGTGAACTTCTTGACCCAGGCGAGGTACAGGAGGGAGAAAGGTCTATGCAAATAGCTAGTTAAAGCACAAAACATAGGTGTAAAACTCATGTCTGACTAGAATATGGTTTTATAGCCTGCTTTTATTGCGAGCAACTCATTTAAGAGCAGCATTCTGTCTTGCTGATAGTGGTGTACGAACTGTGTTTTGGGTGGACTTTCTGGATTCCTTCTGCAGGCCAAGACTGGGATTTCTGCAAGAAATGCGACACAGGAATGCGGATGAAAGGGTGCAGCATGTGCACTAAGGTAACAGTCCATCGGGGCACAGCACATGCAGGAACCTTGTCTCCACTTCTCAAGAAAGGCCAAGTCAATTGACAAAAAGCCAAGGAACAATCACATACATTAAAGCTGCCTCAGGAGAATATTAACTGTTTTAACATACTTGTCAACAAGCATTGCAAGACCATCTTCAAATATTGCCTATGCAGAGTATTGAACAGGAATCACAGCTCCCTGCATATAATGAAAACAGTGAAGTCAGTGAAGTGATGTTATAATCAGGATTGTCAGACAGTTTCATTACATACATTTACTTTTGTTCTCTATCAACTTGTTTTCAATGTGAGTTTTGAATGACCAGTCGTGATGGGGGGATTTTCTTCTCAAGGGAAGTGGAAGTCTGTTGTCTATTTCTTTGCAAGTCACAGGACATGAACAGAGTGCCTAGGTATTAGTTAGTCAATAATATATTCTTGATGTATATTTCTTGTTGTGCTTGTGTCATAAATGAACATATTTTGCCTAAAGACAATACACGTCTGCAAACTTTTACCCAAAGGCAACATATATCTGTAAACTTTTTGCCTTTTAATTGTTTAGTCAGAGCAAGCAAAAAAAGGCATGAGGAAGACCAGTTGCAACTGCACTTACTGATCAAATAACAGTCACCTCTTTTAAAAGTTGGTGGTTCCTTGAACTATTCAGGAAAACTAAACAGCTGATCACCTGCCCATTTTCTGACATCCCATTATATCTTTTTACATAGGTACTTTCATGGCTTCTGTCTCCTGAACATCTCAGTGAAATCTATTTGAATATAAGAATATCCTGAACGGATCATCCAGAATCCTCTCACTAACAGTAGTATTAGATGTTCATGTAAAGAATGTAAGAACTGGTGAATGTGGATGGATCAATCCTCAGGTACATCTTTCCCATTTTCAGTTTTCTGTGCCTTAGGGACTTGGTTCTGGAGTATTGGTGCTAAAGCTTTCTGTTTAGGAGCACTGGATGGACTTTTGTTTTATGAATTTAACTGATTGCTTTTTGAATCCTTTTAGATTAGCTTACACAACACCTTGTGGCAATGAATTCTGTGTTACAACTGTTGTGCGAAAAAATAGTTCCTTTTGTATGTCTTAAATTGTCTGCTTAATAGTATTACTAGTTCAAGTATTATGAGAATTAGTATATAACAATTCCCTATTGCTCCTTTCCTTGTCAGTTGCGAATTTAGAAACCTCTAGATTTCTAACTGCACTGTTTTCTTCACTGTGCCCAAGACTTGCAGTACGCTTAGTTTCTCCTTGTTCAGAAATTGTGCCATACCTTTTCAATTCTACTGTATCATTTTGAAACTGAAGGGGAAGAACCAGCACTGCATGCAGTAGTGAAGACACTGAACAGCCTAGTGATGTTTTATGGGTTTTTTTTCTCAGTTCCCTTCATAAGAGTTCTTAACACAGTTTGCCTTTTTGAATGCTACTGAACACTGAGATGATACTTTAATGTGCAGCACAACATCTATGGTGACTGTTTGTGGTTGGTATTTAACTGAACTCAGCACCAGTTTTGCTGTCCCCACAAATGTGGGGCACATTACCATGTGCCTTTCTGTCATGGATTGGGAGGAGGGAGATCCTTAATTTCATATTGTAACACCTGGCAAAGCAAGCTGGGTGAGGACTCTTGCTCTTTGATATCTGCCCTTCATTTTCTTCTGTGAATAAACCGAGGACATTGGTCTTCAAGAATAGGAGAAGTTTATAATCTCTGTTTAAAGAAGAAATAAAGTATTATAATTGGAGTTTGCAGAAACACAACTTTTCTGATTTGCTAGAAACATTGTTATTTTTAAATTTGGCTTCAGTCCATATTGGATCAAAATCAAACTTCTAAATACATTTCTGATTGACTGCAAGTTCCCCAGATTCTGCTGTGGTGCAATGAAATTGATGTTCTTGTTAGCGCTGGTTTCCTTGAGCAGCTGCAAGCAGCTCCCAGAGTTCTGAGTGCCGGAACAGAGCTGCGAACTCATGATGGGCTGCAAGAGGCAGTTTCCAGGGTCCAGACTCTAGCCACACCTGAAGGTGCACATACCCCCAAAGTCAAATCCACCCATTCCTCCATATTTTCCCACCAAGGATGACATTTGGACTGAAACAGTTAGGGGTCAATAAGCCATCAGGATTTGGTTGATTTGACTGTTTGTTATTTACAAATCTTTGTTTCCATGTGAAAAAAATCACAACCCACTGTAATCATACACTTCAGAAAAAGAGAATAGTAAAGAGAGAGTATTTTAGATGCAGGCATAGGAGAGTAACAGTATATGCAGTTATATGCAGAAGAAAGAGAGAATGAAGCTGAAATTTAAAAGCAGTTAAGATGAAGATGCGTATCTTTTAAGCATTACTAGCTATGTCTGGATGCAGTAATGGGGCAAGGAGAGATGACTGGCATTTATTGTCAATTTTAAGGTATAGTAAAAAGCAGGTCTTTATGTGAGATTGAATGCTACATGACTGACAGTAATTTTGCCATCCCCATTCTGTCAGCTACTGATGAAGTGCATGAGCATATGTATAATTTCTGAATGATGTGAAGACACTTTCTGGTTCATAAATAGTTCCTTTAAAAGAAAGATCTGATCGGTGTAGGTAGAGGGTAATGCAGTTTCAAAGCAATGCAATATTCAGCATAACAGGTAGTAGTTGTAACATATATCATGTAGAGGAACTGTACTTTATTATAATTTGAGCCATCAATTACAGGAGAAGCAGTTAGAGAAATTGAACTAATTTGAACACTGCAATGGAGTTTGCACCTGGCTATTCCAGAAGTTAATATGGGCCATTTGGTGCACAAAAAGTCTTGCACATTCCAAATGCCTGGAGAGCAATATTGTTGTTAATATCAACCATATTAATGCACAGTAGAGAGATGTCCAAGTCAGTGATTAATTTACAATTAAAATGTAGGGGAAAAAAGAGGAATGTCAAGGAAAATCACATTGCGGCAGGGCAGGGAGGCAGTGGCGCAGACTGAGACAAACTTTTCATTTAAAGCAGTATTTGTTTTCATGATTTCATAAAACTCCACTTTTTACCCACTTACACAGCTGAAGTCTGAATTTCGTAAAGTCTGTTTGTTCTAAGAATTAGTCAATAGGGCAGAAGTAACATTGAAATAATGTTCTCTGTTTGTAGGCTGGTTAGTGTTCCAGGCTTTTCTGAACAATTGCAGCTTCTCCAAATCCAAATCTGTCTTTCTGTAACACATCCTATACACACAAACATACCATGTTACAAACAAGTTTGCTAGGTGGGCTGTTTCAGAAACTGTCTTCCTGCTCTGCCACAGAATGGTTCTGCCTCTGGTAAAAATGGCATAATCCTCCAGTCGCTTCCGTGGTCGTAAAACTACCTATAAACCTTCCACCACTCAGCACCTGAGCCCATATCACACTCGTATCAGAAGAGAGTCTTGGGCTGCAGGCAGTAACAGGGAATATTGGCAGTGAATATCCCCCGTGGAAAGTGTGGGGAGAGTGAAAAGGAGACTCTGGCAGTGATGTATGCTGTTCCAACTTTATCCCTCCTAACACTGCCCTCTTTCCCCCTACACTGAGGTGTTACACCCATTTACTAACAGCATTTGCATGTCCAGGACCTGTCTGATTCACTATAAAGGAATGTAAGTAGCAAACTTCTTCAAAGTTTTTTAAGACGTGAAAATGATCCTATTTTAAGCTTTAGAGCCCAGACTACAACTGCCCACTTTACTCTTGTGGAAGACTGGGAGTGCCAGGCAGAGGTGGTGACTTACCTCAGAAGTTGGGAGGACAACTCTGCCACTCAGAGAGCTGCTTCTGCCAAGATAACACTAGCAGTTTTTTGCAGGAAGTCTCGGCAGGGAGGCTGTATTGAATGTTAACATCAGTCTGCATTCAGCCCTAGTGCTGCTTTATTTTCTAGCCTGAAGAAATGAAGGTTGATTCCATACTGTGGTCATACTGTGGATTTCACTCTGTCTCCTCACAATCTTTTGAAACAGTTGAACCATTTCACTTAGATGAGGCAAAGGTGCTTAGTTCTCAGAGAGAATTACAAATCTATGCAAAATTCTTACAGGTTTCCTGAAAATAAATGACAGAATAGGAGAGACCTTATTGTTACTGCACTACTGAAAAAGTAGTGCAAGCTGAGCTCAGCCCTTAATAGAAAGCATTTACGGTCACGGTTCTCTTCTCAGGGTTCTCCATTGTCCAATAAGCAGTAAATTCTGGCTTTTCCTGTGCCTAGGGCATTCACAATGTTGCTCTTTGTTGTGGATTCTCTGATGCCTAGAAAGGGGTGAATTCCCGCTGCCAAAATATTACCATTTAATTATCAAACCGATCAACTGTGAGACAAATGTCCCCAGGGAAGCGGTCTTCATTAGTTCCACTTTTTACAGAGCTACTTGGGGTTTTTTTGGCTTCTTATTTTCTCCCACATTAGCAATTGGCAGTGTGTGCATGGCTCCAAATTAGGATGAAAATGTGGGGTTTGGGGATTGCCAACTAATGCTGATATTAGATGTTCTGTGCTTTCCTTCAGGCTGATGATGTGGCATTATCTGACACTTTTCTTGGGGAGGCTTTGGAGCTGTATTTTTTTAAATGTTCCCACTGTTAGAAGTGTAAAATATGGGGAAAACCCCTCTGAATTATGTCCTGATGTCACAGCTATCTCTGTCATGCCCTTAGACACCTCCTTTAAGTGGCTGTGGTACTTTCCAAGGGAAATTTAGGAGTTTGTATTTGAGAACTGATCCTCAGAGTAGAATTCTCTTCTCTTCTCTCAGATGAATCATGCATAATCTTTATTCTTCTCACAGAAACTCATCTCCAGATTCCTCAGTCTTTTGTTTTAGCTGCAGTATAGTCTAAGAATCTAGAGCCTGCATTGTTGTGGTATTTGCTATTATGCAGCTGTTCCAGTAAGTTCTTTTGTCTACTGACAACAATCCATCTCTCTCTAGCATTTAAACTATACAGGAGGAGGAGAAAAGGACAGGCCACTGTCTGCTTTTTGTAACAGTCAGCCCCTGACAGGTTTGTCTTGGTTGGCAGTCTGGGTTTCAAGTTCCAAAATTCCTGTGACAGTGGCCAGAGTTAGAAAACTGGTAGCAGAACAGGGCTGAACCAGAAGCACATGCCCAACTAGTGAGGTCAGAATTCTTGAGTATGGTTGCAGCCCGTAAGTGTTTCCATTTGTTATGTTGTCAGTTTGACTGTAGTCCAAGTCACTCAGCTTTGTGCCAGATCCCAAGCCAGAAAGGTCTTGTTTGCCTGATTTGCTAAGGATACAAAGCTTATGAGATCTTGCCCTCTCTGTACTTGTGTGTCTCAGTCCCCTTGCAATTACTGTTGGGCCAATTTCAAACAAATTAGATACAGGGGTGGCAGGCTTAAGGATATGAAGTTATGTTTTGTGAAAATGCACAGCTGTATGGAAAGAGATACCATATGAATGCCCCTATAAGCATGTAGTAGGAGTAGAAAGGCTGTAGTAGGAGTTCAACTGAATAGCTAGGAATCCCCTTGGAGAGCACTGTTACCAGTGTTCCTGCTTCTGAGGGAGTTTGTTCATTCTTACACACAGGAGAATCCAACCACGAGGCACAAAACTATAGGAAAACATATCCCCTTTATTGCTGACTGAAGACCTTGTTTCTCTTTGGTCTGGCTACTCTCATACCTATTAACTAGTATCATAAATGTCTTACATGTCCCATCAGATAAAGCCCTACTATGGCTTTCCATCAGCTGTGAACAATGAGAGGACAGAGTTGTAGTCATGCTTCCCTCTTGACACTACTAAATAGCCCGCTAAACAGGTGAAAGAAATGGCAAATCAAAATCATCTTCAAGCTATGGTCCAGGACAACTGCTGTTTGGTAAGCCAGTGAAACATGGTCAATGAAATGACTGCAACTTTTTCTCTTAAAGGTCATACATACATATTTTCATGGATGCAAGCTAACAAAGAAAAAATAGGGAGATACAAAAGCAGCGTTTGAACAGCCAGAAATTAGTCTCATTTTTATTTGGCTGGAAATTAAAACTGCCATAGCAACACTTCACAAGATGGTCTTCAAATTCCTTTTTCAGAATGTTTAGCTGGACTTGGATCGAAACACAGTAGATGGAGACATTTTCACAGACTGGCAGGCTGGGACTCTCCAGCCTGAAATCATCCAGCCAGTTTTAGTCAGAGAAACTGTCTTTCTATCTCAAAGTGGAAGACAATGCTTTAAAATGTGGCTTTTTTTTTTTTTCCCCACCACAATTTTTAATTAGGTCATGTTCCAAGGAAAAGAATGGAAGAAAGTGCTGCTGATTTTTTTACATTCAAATAATAATAATAAAAAAAGCTGTTTAATGAGTTTCTTTTCTCTCTATCAATCAGTTCACATAATAATTTATATGCATCAACAGGAAAACGGTGCAAAT
Organism: Aptenodytes forsteri; assembly: GCF_000699145.1. NCBI lineage: Eukaryota > Metazoa > Chordata > Aves > Sphenisciformes > Spheniscidae > Aptenodytes > Aptenodytes forsteri. Next base: position 10,456,573 of record NW_008796044.1, on the reverse strand, counting down.
GCAAGTCCTGTAATGAAGGGTTCACAACTGAGTAACTTCTGTTAGGGGAGGAAATGGTGCTTTAGTGACTTTTACTTCCATGCTTGCCTCATCCTTCTTTTCTATTATTTCAGTTGCTTGCATGGAATGTGGTTGTTTTGGTTCATGTTCTTTTACAAAAATAAGGCTTTAAAAGCTGCTGTTGACTACTAGTATTTTACAAAAGCAAACTGCAAGCACCATCACCACCATAAAAGCTACTGAAGTTTTAATGAATTAAAAGGAAAGTTGAAAGAGCAAAATCAATCTCAAAGGTAAAACTGATGAGGTTTATTGTCAAGTTGAGAGCAATTTCAGATGGAAAAAAATACCATAAAATAACAGCAGGTATTTCTTGTGCTGTCTACAAGAACCAGATTTGATCCACTGGGATTTAAGTGGACATTTTCTTGCAGCATTGAGTAACCTTATCCACAGTCATTTACTACAACTTCTTTCTCAGGATTATTTGGTACTGGTCACCATCAGGTAAAAGACAGTGAATTAAACAGATTGATCATCTCCAGTTCCAAAGTTGTTCTGTGAGGTTCTTGACAGTTCATTTAGTATTGAATTTACTGTGTCTGGGATCTTCAATTCTTAGATCCTGACAAGAAAGTAAGAGCTACCATCTACTCTTTCTCTGATCTTGAGAATAGTTTTGGGAACAAAGTGATGCTCATTTCCAACTGCCTGTCTCTTCCTTCTGGAATAATTGCCAGACAGATCTAAAATTTTGCCTTGCACGCAGTACCACTCAGTAAAACAAGTATGTTGCACAAGACCATAATGCAGTGGCCTGGTTAATTTTGTACCAGTTGTTCTACTGCTTTCTTCATTTGCAATAGTTTAAATTCCTCTCTTGTTCCCATTGGTATGGCTTTTATTTACTGTCTCCCCCTGTGTCATGAACTTAATGCTTACCTTTGAATGAAGGCTGAGGGCTGAGATGAGAGAGAAAATATTAGCAGCCCTTAAGCTTCGAGGTGCTTGTTCATTAGAGTTCATCAGTTTGGGAACTGCTTGCTGCTTTGGAAGACAGGAACAGAAAAAGAGAGTATAAATGCTGCTAGCCTGAATAAAAGGTTCTGTTATTGGGAAGAGAGGGGAAAAAAAAAAAAACCCACAACAAAAACAAAGAGGTAAGAGCTCTGGAGAGGCAGGAGTTGTCAAAAAGCCTTCCCCATCAAACAGACTTCAGAGAACCATAGCAGACGGATTTTCAGTACCAGTCAAATGTAAGAGTGTAGGAAGTTGACGTGCTGTCCCTTGGAGAGCCGAGGTATTGACAAAAGACATGCAAACTTGAAAAATGTACATTTGTGGAAAAATCCATCCTGACAAGTGGCTGCACTTAAGTTGCCAAATGGACTTCACCCATGGGATGAAACTCAATTATTGTTGCACATCCAATGAATCCATCCATGGAGAAAGCACATGGCCAATAAAAGGGACCCGTTCAGTAATCAGATCTTTCAAAAACTATTTAGCTCTTTGCCACTGAGTACCTGCTATAAGTGGCATGTACTTCCCTGCAAACCTGCTTGGCTCCTTGACTAGCTGGTTAGAAGTGCTGAGCCATTCTGAGCTGTTCTGGAGCACAAACACATCCTGCACAAGCCATTCAAAAGAATTTCTCAAATCCTTCTGAGGAGACATCCGACATCATAGCTTTTTCAATTGCAGCTTGTATTTAGTACATATGAAGGATGCTTTTGTGTTTGGAGATATTTTTATGATACTGGCAGTAGGAGCTATTTAATGCTAAAAGTATTGTGTTAAATGGTTTAGCCCAGAGAGTCCCAGTCAAGACTCCATTAAGTGAGAAGCTTGCAAGCTCTAAGTCATTAAGACAGTCTTCCATTTTGAGTGAGGAAGTGTCTAGTGTGCAGCTGCTGCTCAGTTTATCTTTCCATACCAATATTTACTGGGTGCCATTTCTCTTCTTTTGAGATTACATTATCCTTTGCATAATCTGTGTACTTTTTATTTGCCATCTTCTTGATTTCAGCGTGGCCACAGTTATGATCATGAATAAATCCTTCTTAGTGAAAGATCTATTTTGGGTCATTTTTATTTTCTGCTTCATAGATGAAAGCCAGCCCCACTAATGGCATCTAAGCCATTTGTTTTAGGATGCACCTGCACACATATTTGTTTCGTAACAAAAACATTTTTGTGAAACTGAAACACTGCAACTGTTGTTTACGAAAAACAGGCAACAGTGGCTGGCAACAGATGCTTTTAAGAACATGGATTTTAGGTGCAAGTGTTTCATAAGTCCATTTAGTTGCTATGGCCAAATTTGAAACCTTTGCTTCTTTTACCAGCCATCTAGTTCTCTGCTCTGTCTGTCTGTTTTCATGGATCTGTCATGGTGCTTTTTAGAAGATGTCATTCACTAGAATAAATTGAATATCCAGTTTTTCATGACAATTCAGAATGCAGTTTCCCTCAGATATGTGAAATTCCAGTTCCAGCACTGTGTACACACACATATGTGGACATGCACACAGACATCTGCCCTTCCACCCATCAATAAAAGGAAAAATGTCCTGGGGACTAAGCTGTACTTTTTTTTTTTTCTTATTTCTTTTTATGCCCATTGAGACATCTGCCCTTCCACCCATCAATAAAAGGAAAAATGTCCTGGGGACTAAGCTGTACTTTTTTTTTTTTTTAATTTCTTTTTTATGCCCATTGTTTCAACCAGGCTTTTTTTCATAATCTGTCTGCCTTTCTCTTTCTTTTTACAAGCAGGCAATTTGGTCTTTGAACATTCTCTGGGCTGCCAAGCAACAAGCTTCTCCTTATTCAGATTTTCAGGGAAAAATGTAGCATATCCGTTTAAACTGTCACCCTGACATAAGTTTGAGCCCACTCTCAAGACGGGAGTTATCAGGCACTATCAAGTCAAGCAACAGCGATGAAGGATCAAGCATCAACCATCAAGTCTGCACCATCCCAGCCTCAGAGCTGAGAGCTGGAGAAAACTGTTTACCACAGTTTTATTCATATGGTGTGAGTGGATATGAACAGGGTACTGGATTTAACTCTTGTTTCAGCAGTAGGTGTCCAGAACTTGACTGTTCTGAAGCATTACGTGAGTACTTTGATCTCAATCCATAGCCAGCAATGCAAATGGAAATGCAGGGGGGCACATGGCCTAGCAAGCTTAAGTCTGCTCTCAAGCCTACTCTTCACTTCTTGATATAATCGGAGCCAAAGACTGTTTAACATTTCTAGCGATTACATTAGCAATTTTACCTCGACAAAATAAAAATTCTGCATTCTCTGAAGAATCTCCTTGGGAAACTGAAAAAACTGCCTTCGAACCCAGTAACACATTTTCAGACAAACACTCCATCTTTGCTTCATATTTATGACGAATCTTCACAGTCAAAGTCTATCTAGCGAAGTTGTTTTTCTATCTAACATTCTTTTCAGCATTTGTCTTCACAGATACAGTGACTCAGCACAACAAGAACATAGTATGCAAGTCTACCATTAAGCAAATATTTTTCATTGTTTGCAGAATCCCTAGAATTCAGCAGAGGAATAGACTGATATTTGAGCCAAGAAACATCTGAATGTCATGTAAAGTTCAGTTAATTATTTTCTAAATAGTCACCAGCACTACTCTAGCTTAGAGTAGGGTTCAACTGGTATTGTTGTGATCACACTGGAGCCTTTCAGAGGAGGGGAATGTTTGCTTTCACTTCGGCCTGCTTAGTTTCACATTGTGACAAAGCCATTTCAGTAAAGGATGCATTCTCAAAGACTTAGAAAAAACATGGCTGTAGTCTTTTAAAAATTGCACCATTGTGCTTCCAGGGAATCAGCTTAGTCTGATTAGTACTCTGCACATATTCCACATGCCCTTCAGCCAGAAGCACACAAACCAGCTGTGGCCACAGCAAAATTCCAGTGAACTGCATCTTCATTGTAATCTCCTGTATGTGCTTCCAGGGAATCAGCTTAGTCCGATTAGTACTCTGCACATATTCCACGTGCCCTTCAGCCAGAAGCACACAAACCAGCTGTGGCCACAGCAAAATTCCAGTGAACTGCGTTTTCATTGTAATCTCCTGTATCTATGTTTATGGCAGCATAAAATAAAGAGGAAGTGGTTTTGAGTGTTTAGGTTCAACTCCACAAGGCTTGAGCTTTCTGGCTCTGCTCTGGGCTCCCTGACCCGTTCGAGCAGTGCTGAGGGGATGGGCAGCTGATTATAAAAGAGTTGCTCTAGCAGCAATGAGTCAACACTAGTGAGCAACCTCTGAACACACCTCAGCAGGTCTACTGATTTAACGTCAGAGGTTCCAAAGGTAGCAAAGAATCACCTGATTTGTAGTTCATACTCCAAATCTTGAGATCTGCAAAATAAGCTAGAAGGTCTGACTTTGTTCTATTACCAAAACCCTGAAAAGCAACCTAAGGAGCACGGGAGCACACCCTTGCCCAGGTTTACAAAGGTATTTAAGCATACAAAGATGCAGACAGACACCTAATAGGATTTATAAAAGTGCCTAAGGGAGTTTGGGACCTAATTCCCATTGGCTGTCAATGGGAATTAGATGTGTAATCTACTTAGGCAATTTGAAAATCCCACTGGCTGCATCTTTTCATGGCTAAGTACCATTACAAGCCTTAGCCTTAATGAATAGAATTATTATTATACTTGGTTTCATTTCCTAAAACTCTGATCTTGCTATGAAGGCTCAGGGAGGAACTGCTTGACTACAAGCACAGATGGGTGCTGTGGATATGAAGTGTCAGGAAGGAATAACTGAGCTGCTTCAACAGTCTTTGTATCACCGTTGTGTCTGCAACTAGCCCAGAGAGCTCCCAGGGGTTTTTTTGTGTTGGTCAGCTTGGCTTTAATGTGTGTCATGTAAAAAATGCAAGTGCCTTGGTGAAGGAAAATTCTGCTCACTCACAGCAAAGTAATAAAGAAAACAAAATCATAAGTGCCCAGAGGCTGTGACTAGCCCGTTGGTTGGAAAACCAGAAAGGTTTTCATTTTTCCTGCAAAGAACAGCGTTGGAATCTTCTCGCCACTTCATGGGCTGAATTAAGTCCCATCTGGTGCTGGAGAGAATTCACAGCTTTGGGCAGTACAAAGAGTCTTTGGTTACCCTCTTTTGCTCAGGCAACCCAGACACAGGCTGCAGTGCAGAGTTTAACTAAACAACAGTCTATTCCTTTCCCTTTTTCTTGTCAGGCTTGGACTCAAACAATAACCAAAATTCCCCTATCCATACAACTTTTCAAAAGCTGTGAAAAGCTTGATTTCCCTAGATTTCTGCAGGATGTAGTTTTCATTAAACCCAACTTGAACCTCTCATAATTGTTTATCCACTTAACTTTACATGCTTAGAGTTATGTTGTGAGAGTCAGTTCAGCATACAAAAGCGTCTGAATGAGTAATTCAGGTAGGAAATAGCTGGGATGGATTTCTACATCATCTGAAGCTGCAAGAAGGTACTAATTATTGATAGGGTTTCCATAAACTTGTGTGAACAAAACAAGGTGGTTGAAATGCTTTTTGAGCTTGGTAGAATTTGAAAATACCATTTGTGTTCAGTAAGAATATTTTGACACTGAAAATTACAACAATCAAAAACTCTTTTAAAATGTTATGTCTATTTCTGGGTGAGAACCTTGCTCAGAGTCAGCGGAGTCCTTGACCAGGCAGCATGCTGTATACATGTTGCTAGTAGATACTGCATACAGTGACTTAAATTGGCTGAAAATCTGGCCAAAGTCTTTAAGTGTGTGATGATGAACTTTTTGTCATGTCTCACCAATGTGTAGAGTGGATAGAGAGGAAACCTGAGGACTGCTAGAAGAGATAGTAAGTTCTTGTATGGGAAAGTGAGTCAGCACTTCATAGTGTTTGACAATAATTTTGCAAATGCTGCTTTTTACTATGTCACTGTTTGAATTTCTTATAGAGAGTGGTTATAACAAGCTAGTATATGACTATATGCCAGCCTGGCACTTAAAATGCAGTTTTCCAGTGTATCATTCATACCAGAGAACATGTCCCATAGCAGGGTTTCTTGATCTCCTGGCCAGAACTCTTACCATTTCAGCATCTGCATGTGCACAGAGCTGAACACAGCCAGTCTGCCATACAGGATGGTATCACTTGAGGTTCAGTATAGTTTTTTGAATCAGAAAGAAAAGGGTACACACTGAATGTGGCTGTAATGCTCACTGACAGACCTCAAGGTTAAGAAAGAGCTGAATGTCCTGTGAAAATGGGCAAGTGCCTAGGTGCAGGCAGCACTGGGGACCATGGTTGTCTGAATAGTCACTAGGAACCCACATAAGGCTTGGCTATAGTCAGCTGAATTCAGTTTTACTGCAGACTGCAACTGCCTGCTGAAATCTTGCCACAGCTAGAATTTCTTCCCAGCACACCCATTGCTGAGCAACAATGTGTGTCCTCTTCCAGAGAATGGGATCAGCCCAGACTGGCTCTTGAGAAACACACCAGCTGCACTTGAGAGGATGATGGGATGAATGTTAAAGGAGCTCTGCAGACCCAGCAGAATGCTAGGTTTCCATAGCTCACGGCAATTAGTGTAATTCCTCATGTGAAAGAGACACCCTTGCCAGAGGCAATGGCATTTAGGTGCAAGGGAATACACCATTACAAGGAGGAGAGGGGATATGTATGTACAGAAGCAGATTGATCTATAGGAATAAGGACAGCCAGCTTCTTTCTTTTCTTTTTTTTCCTTTTCTTCTTGTAAGTCTATTTGATGCTAATGAACTGGAGGGGTATTAGGACTAACTGCTTCCTGGCACAGAATACACAGACATTGTGCAAGATTCCTTTCAGCTCAGCTTTGCTGACATGCTTGGTTCTGACCTCAAATATCTCAAGTTTTTCCAGTTCTGAGTTCCTCTACAAGTGAAAAGGCCTGTGTCAGTGAAATTGTGCCAAAATACCTGGGCAGCTGGGGCAGACTGGAAAGACTGGGTTGTTCTTCCTATGATCTCAGGCAGGGGGTTGAGTTGCACTGCAACTCTGGGAGGCCAGTCTTCAGTAGAGGCGAAAAGGCATCAGGTGGGATGAGTGAACACACTGTCTGCCAGCAGGCAAATGGCTCAGTTCCTTTATTTCCAGTAGAAAATATTTCAATTACAATTTTTTTTTTCTTTTCATCAACATTTTTCTTAGATCCTTTTTCATTTTCTGAATAAAAGGAAATCATCCTTGGCATAATAATGGGTGAATACTGCCGTGAAAAAGCCAGCTCCCACTGGATGCCCCCTGCTCCTTCAGTAGACATTTTCCAACAAAGGCTCTGGAATTTCAGCTGTCCCTGCGTGTGCTCCAGATGAGTTTTACTTGGCGTGGTTCATGTTCCTTTCAGTCTCTGCATGTTTTTTTTTCACTTTTAGTCTGATTCAGCATCCCTTGAAAAGAATGGACATCTTCCTGGTGACTCCATCAAGACTGACTGATCTGTATTCACAACACAGAGGAGACACAGGTTCTCTTCCCCTCCTGATAATGATCACAGCAATAATTTTCACTCTGCCTGGCTTTTGTCTGTCTTGATTGGCAGGCTACAGAACTAACTCTCCTGTCTCACAAGCGGTTTATAACCCTCCCTCTGAATATACCTCTTAAACTTCAGACTTGGGATATTTCCTAAATTATTTTCCTTTCTTTTCATCCACTTCCTCCTTTAATTAGTGAGAAAAAGTTAGCTGACAGCTGCGAAAACCTGCCCATACAGTTTTATTTCCCTGTTTTTCTCTGAGTTTTTCTTCATTATTTTATTTGGAAAATGTCCTTGAGAATGTGTTTATTTGCCCACCCAGAGCAGGATCTGTGTCTGGGTGTGAATGTGGGCACTCTCTGTGATTCTCTGAGTTTTTCTTCATTATTTTATTTGGAAAATGTCCTTGAGAATGTGTTTATTTGCCCATCCAGTCCCAGAGCAGGATCTGTGTCTAGGTGTGAATGTGGGCAGGTTGTGTGGCTAGTAGTATCTCTGTGAAACATCTCTCGGCTCTACTGTTTGAACTGCACATCACAGCACATTGACCGACAACTGCAAGGCATTAGTTACTGTATATGGGGGAAAAATCTGGCATTCAATTGACATGATCATTATTTTATAAACTTGCTTACCTGTAGCTGTAAAGAGTAGTTTACTTATCCGGAAGTCTTAAAGGAGCCACTGCTGGAGAGGCTGATGTAGAGTTTAATAACATTACTTGTTTATGCCATTTGAGAGTTCTGCTTTGTCTTTGATCTGTATGTGGGCATCTGTATTTGTCAACTTTACTCACCATTTCTTGATCATGTTAGCTCTCTTAAAGCACTGCAACGGTTTTAATGCTTTTTACTCAAATTGCTCCAAGAGACGTGTTAGTTCTGTTTGGAGAAGGGAGCATTGAGACTGGAAGCTTTACAAGGCCTGATACCTCCTCCTCCTTTGTTGCATGTTCAGTAGTTTTTAACTGCTGGAGCTCTTCCCAGCAGCTGAAGGGCTGTGTGACATAGAAGAGACTTCACTCAAGTTGAGCTCAAGGGGCCTGGGATTGATTTGAAAGTCTATTTTTGACTAGCTGGATTTAGCTAGTCAAAGTTTACACAGCTGTAGACAAATCCAGCTGTGCTGGTAGAAGATGTTGCTATTCCCAGGAGATCATCATCATCTACCTTGCCAGAGGTTATAGCCCCAGCCATTCCGCCAGTGAAACATCCCATGAGTGATCCTGAATTCAAGCAGTACCAGGTGGATGGATGGATGAAATGATCCAAATGATTTTGCAGGAAGCAAACTACAGCACACTCACATAAGCCTGCTCCATCAGCATGTCTAAAGAGGGAAAGGAGGTATATTCTGCTAGGCAGGTCAGTGTCACATAGCTGGGGACAGGGTCTCACACCGGCACAACTACATGGAGAAGAGGATATCTCTCCCTGGCTTAAGTCATAACATAACCTTCCTCAGTTTCTGCTTCACTCCCCTCCCTGCGTCACCAGGGCTGGTTAGAGTAGAACTTGTGAAAGTGTCTCTCACTCTATGCATACTGTGCAAACAAAGTGTTCAGCGCTTATCCCACCCAACAGAGTACTACGGAAGTACAAATGCTAGAGATAAGAAAAACTTACATCTTTTGAGAATAGTGAAAGTGGCAGAGTCTGACCAAAGGTCAGAGAGTGACATGGAAACCAGCCAGAATTAGAATCAATTATTTTAGCAGGCAGCTCTATTCTCAAACATCACTCTATCATCTGGCTTGCTGTAGCCTTGGAGCCGCTCCTCCTAAATGCATACAGTGAAGGTTGCTCTTCAAAGAATGAGGGTGGAAAGGGATTAATCAGTGCTCCCAGCAAACATGACATGGTACAGAAGAGAGGAAAGATTTGTCAGGCTTTAAAGTAGCCAAAAATTGGCAGCAGTAACAAAAAAGCCTTAAACTGATGGGCAAATATGGAAAGCAAACATATTTGCTGTGCTGAGCAGGGACAAATATATCTAGGTAAACTAAGAGAAGGATTTCACTTTTGCCTAATCCTCATGGCATTTCCAGCCCACAGATTTCTGGGAAACTGGTGGAGGCCAAATTGCATGACATTTCTACCCAGATTTGCTGACCAAGGACTTTGGGATCAGCCCTGAACTTTGGACAATTAGTCAAAATTAAATGCTTTGGGCTTAGCTATTAACAGAGCGTCTGGAGCTCTGTGCTGTGAGAGTTGAGCACCAATCAGCTCAGTGCAAAGCCGGGAAGCCTGACTGATTTCTAACAGCCTTGCCCTTGTCTCTAGTAGACTCAGCCTAGACTATCAGACCCAAACCCTAGATGTCTGCTTTGCGTTTTACCTAGCTCTCCTAGGGTAAAGGGAATTAGTGAAAGAAGCTACCAAATACATGGTACCCTGAAACAGTGCTACAGAGGTACCTGTTGTCATCTGCTCCTCACCCTTGGATTTACCAACTTCTGCTTCCTCTTTTCTTGCTCCATACTTTCAAGGTTGCTCCTTCTTCCCTCGTTCCCAGCCCTGAGGGGTGAAGGCTGTGCCTTCATTTTGTCTTCTTCCAAATTTGGGACTGCAGCTATTGTGTCCAGTTCCAGGGCCACCACTGAGCCTGGGCATGATCTGGGCTGTTGCTATCCAGAGCTGCTCCACTGTTCCTGTGTTAGGCTTTCCAGCACCACAGGCTCTAGTCACGCAGCTTAGAGCTGCCCTGCTTTGACCTGCAGGAGCTGGCTCATGTCTGGCAGGACTTCTGCATTCAGGCTCCATGTTGGACAAATGCAGCTGCAGCACTGGAGCCTGACTGTCCTTGGAAGTGCTGTAGCCACATGCAAAGAGGGCTGCATTTTAGCATATATCTATGGCTCAGGTAATGTGCAGTAATCTTCCTCTGGACATCTTGGAATCGACTGTGCTTGTCTGGGCACCCATCACAGATACGCAGAAGGGATCTTGATGGGAGTTGCCAGGGTGAGTATGATTCAGGCATGCAACCTTCAGCAGGCTTGAGCGTACTTGGCATGGGGTCAAAACTCTCACAACAGCTGTGCCCATTTGCTAATGGTTTGACAAATATGAGCATTTTTGCATTTGTCACAAAATCCCCAGGCCTGTCGCTTTCATGTTTCCCAGGGCTTTAATTCCATGCCAGTATATTGGGCTGGGGGTGAGAGAGGGAGAAGCAATGCTCCACAGATGGCCAAGGCTGGGATATCCTGGGAAGCATTAATCCTCTGAAGACAAATATTCCTTGAAGAGAGAGATTTTAAATATGTGCTGCATTTCTACAAACACTTTAAGCTGGCATAAGCCAGCCCTGCAACAACCTCTTTCAGAGGGAGGTCCACCATTCCCGTTCCTCTGCCTCCTCCTTCCTGGCCCAGGGCTGCTCCTTTCCCCATGCTGGCACCAGCACACACATGGTTGTACAGTGAACCGGGCCAGGGAACTCTGCCAGGTTAAAACTAAACAATTTCCTTTCCCCCAGGTTAGTTTCAACCTGGATGAGTTCCCTGATATGGTTCATTGCGGGGCCACAAGAACACTTGTGTTGGCGCAAGGCAGGGAGTAGCAGAGGGAGTGAAGAGGAATGTGGGCTGGGGGTGAGGGCAAGGAAGGGCCATTTCCTTTAGCAGCGGTGCTGGTTTATGCTGGCTTAGAGACTTGGTGTATCTGTGGTGTTAATTGCTGAAAATGATGTGCTCCAAACTGTGTGTCACAGCTGAGAGATTTTCAGGAATAAAAGCCTCTTTCCCTTTTAAAATGGGGCCTTATTTCTTAGGTTCTTATTAGACTAAAGTTTCGCGGGTCGGAGTCAAAACTGAGTCCCTAATGTTATTATGCCAAATAATTGACAGTCTACCTAAGCATGATAAAAGGGGAGATGGAGGCACAGGGAAGGGAAAAACTGCTTCTAAAATTATACAGCAGATTAGGAGGAGAGCCACAATGACCTGGCATGTCTTCTTGCAACTTGGTCCCCACCAGTGGCTTCCTTGTCTCTCTGTACGGCAAGAAGACTGAGTCAGTTGTCTGCCACACTGCCCTCAGTTCCCATGTGTGTTGATGGTGCATACTTATTATGTATTTATTTAAATATCAAGGAGAATAAACCTTCTGAGTGGCAGCTTGGTGAATGATTTGTCAAAAGTTGGCTCACTTACTTACCCTAATAAAATGTCAACTAATTCCATTTATCTGAGTGGAGCTTTCTCTGGATTTACAGTGATGTAACTGAAAGCAGGATCAGCCCCACTGACTCTATAGCAGTATTAGCAAGCATGCTGCTGTCCAAATCATACTACTGGTGTTCTACTACGTTCATCTGAGGTGTCCATTAAATTCTGGGGTACAAACGCTGCCTTTCATTTATAGCTGTAGCCAACAGGAAGATATCAGAATCTGATCCGTTAATGGAAAAATGGACATCAGCAAAAGTTTCCAGTATTTGCTCCTCTGCAGTCCCACTGAGTGAGAGACTTATTTCAGTCATGCTGGGCAGTCCCAAGGTCAGTGCGGCTGTTCTGGCTTTACATGCTTTTCTCTAATGTGAAGATATGACATGTTCATTATGCTTGTTGTGTATGTAATTCACACTGAATCAGGCCCAGTCTGTTGTATTTTGAAGGTAAGGTTCTTGTGCGCTGATTGTGACCAAAGGCATAAGAAATTCCCCTTTTTAAGAAAAAAAAAGTTAATTTTAGTTACTTTCTTCTCCTTTTCTTTAGTTCCTTGGAGTGTTACTGTTTTCCACTGAGAAGATAATTTAAAGTGATACTTGACCATATTCCCATACCTTTTCCCACCTGAGGCGAGATGTACTTGAACCAATTTGCATATTTATTGAATATATGTTCCTGGGATGGCCACACCGCGATGCCGTATCTCATTCACAGCATGTTCCTGCTGGCTCTGTAGCTTGTTAAAAGAAAGACACTGTAAGAAGAAAAAAATATGCAATGCGTTATATGTGGACTACAAACATAAAAGTGACTGAAGTATGGAGGGAAAGGGATAGATGGGGAGCCTGGAGGTATAATAAGCCATTAAACCATTTAAGGGAGGCCTGCTGAGTTTGTTGTTCAATTACTGTTACTGATGAAGAATGTCAATAATTATGATTTTCAACCCTGTATGACATTTACATTTGTGAAAGTTTCAGAGATTGGCTTTACCAAAACCTAGTGAGGCTACTGTTAAGGAGCTAAGATGAGGCTCACAGTGCATCTTTTTACAAAAAGAACATATTATGCATATGTGCTTAGCTTATATGAAGGCCACAGCCTTTAGTCAACTCTGGCAAGCCTGAGCCAGTCGAAGCAATAGGATGGTCTGATCTCACATGTACTTCAGGGACTGAGATGAATAGAAGAAATGGGAACGTTTACTCTTCATTGAGCCAGACACATGGTGGAGTACTTCTGTGTAATATAACTCCATGAAAACTTTGCCTAGGAATGTTAGAAAAGTGCTGAGTTCATCCATCCATCATCACCACCATGACCATAACTTGAATTCTTTGAAGACAACCTTTTGCATCTTTTCTATTTTATGAAAGTCACTGTTATCTGATACAACTAGATACAACACTCTATCTTTGATAATAGACAGGAGTGGTAGTTTTGCCTGTAATAAAATGTCTGCATAGGACTTTTGCCAGTGGCTGAATTTCGGTCTCTGAGAGGCAGATCGGGTCAATTCCGTATTTGCCAATTGCTAGCAATATGGCACTATTTTGTATGCTCCTACCCCACATTCTTATTTATTTATTTATCTTCTAGATTTAGAAAGTTGATGTGTTAGAGAAAACAAAAAGAATTTAAATTGATCCTTCAAATAGTGGTTATGTCACTAATGCCATTGGCATCTCTTGTTTTACAGGTATATCACTAATGAGAATTAAAGTGGCCCTAGATGTTTGCAGTGATAGAGTTACTGTGATAAGAAAAGGTTAAAGGATTAATAAATTCTGGGTTTCTAGAGGTTTTCTGGGGCAAGTTTATATAATCCCACAAACCAACTTTTCTATAGCTCTTTTTACCCAATAGAGATGACAAAACAAGATGATCAAAAAAAGAGAAATGAAGGTAGTTTTAAAATGCCATATGATAATTTATCTGAAGGGTCTCATCATTCCAGATTCATTTCCTGTGCACTGTAATAGTATTGGTCCTTATAACTGTCTTTGGTATTCTGATGGATATTACAGCTGAAATCTGTAAGTACTGGGTTAAATTTTAGCCTAAGTTATTGGAAACTATAAATAAGATGTCACTGATTATAAACCTTCAATGAAACATAAAATAATAATCTGAAAAAAATCACAGCTTAATTATAATATCAAATAAGATTAATTTGTAACAACAGTGATACTTACACTGTTTTGTTTTAGTATCAGAGAAAATGTCAAAACTTAATGAAAGGATGATGGCCACGTGGTTTTTCACCAATGTAACTTAGGTATTATTCCTTATTTATGCTGGTACAGGTGAGAGTAGAACCTGATCCCAAATTCTGAAAGGCTTACTGTACATTATATTATATGATCTCATAAAAATATTTTCATGAAAAAAATATAACTTTTGAAGACCTTCACTTCGAAGAGTTTGAAAAGATTCTTTTTGTTTCTTATACACCTCCACAAATACTATTTTACAAATTTTTAACCAGAATGCTGATGAAGACATTATCCTTATTTTGTTTCCTCAACATCCATGTAATAAGTACTGTTGTAGAGACAGAATTTTTTTTTTTACAAAAAATGTTAAAAAAATATTTTTAAAAGGCATAAGATGTTTTGTGTTAAATAATGCCAATGCTGAAAGATGCTGAAGGTTTCATTTGAACGGTTTGGTGCAAGGTTCCCTCTTTCAACAAGTCTGTGTCTCAAACTCTATTGTGTAATAACTCTAGCTGCCAACTATTTTGAAAAATAAACTGCCTAAGTTGTATTCCTGTTAAGCAATCAGCTTTAATCCTCTGGAGAAAGGGTGAGCAGCTTTGTTCCTCTTCCTTGAAGTCTGGGTTAACCTCCTTCATTTCTTTGTCTATAATAATTTTGGTTCATGGAGAAAGCCTTCCTTGTGCTAAAAGCTCTGCTTGGACACAGGGTGCTTCCCAGCTCCCAGTGCGGTTGGCTTGTGTGTTTGTATACCTCTTTAACCAACCAACCCTTATCTTTATGAAGGATTCTGAATACCATAGAAAGGTAGTTATACTTGGAGAGTGGTTTCACAGTTACCTTGAACTGATCTAAATCAGCACAATGCCAAGATGGCTGGTCTTGCCCTCCTATCTCTGTCTGGAGACAGGTCTTTTGGAAAAGTAAGGATCACTTGGGGCATGGTTTCACAATAGCCTAAGCTGGTCTATGCTGAGACTGGCACAGCTTCTAGTTGTGCGTTCCCTCCACACTTGCTACTGGTTCAGAGTTCAACTTAGCAGAAACTAATGACTCTTTCCTTTTTGTAGTGTTAGTTTTCTGCCACCTTAGTGAGCTGAACTGAGTCACACGGGAGTGAGCCCAAAGAACACCTTTTCCTGTGCCAAGAAAGAAATGGAATGTGCACAAGAGTTCAATATCTACTAGGACAGACCTTGACAAAGAGGGTGTGAGACCGTCAGCACCAGAACTATGTCTGACCCTAGGACTTTTGTGTTTTGGTTATCCAGTATATTTGCAAACATACTTGTATTTGCTTTTTTGTTAAACACCTTTCTTTCTCATCTGGGACACTTCTGCTTCTTGGTCTGTCAGCTGACGATGCATTTCCTTCTGCTGAGAGTCATCACAGACTCCCCAGGGTTGCCAGTACACAGAGAAGATTGCTAGAGGTGCTTTCACACCTACTAATGGAAGAATCATCAAAACCAGTCACTGGGGGAAATGATTTTCCCTTGGAAGTGAAAAGAGTTAAATCATGGTGGGTGCTTCCTGGCATGAAATGCAGCCCATGAGAAGAAACTGCTGCAGGTGAGGGGGTGTCTCTTTATAAGAGTATACCCACCTTCTAAGCACTGTATCTCTTGCTTGCTTCTGTCTTACAAAAGTATGCAAAAGATGACAAGTATCTTTTGCAAGAACTGCAGCTGTTTACTATGGGATTTATAGAGGAAAGTAATACAGACTCCCTGTTTCCCCTCCAAAACCAAGACTGTGAGACTACTGCTGCAGCAAAAGAATAAGGCCCTTGCTGAAAGAAAAACTCACTCCCTTGCATGGGAGTTACAGGCAAGACTTGGGTAAAGGGCTAATACCCATCAACACATTTTTGATGTCACTGTGCTGTTCCCCTCTATTTGAGCTGACAGCTGATGCCAGCACTTGGCTACATCTCCCCTGCATTGAGAAGAGTTTGGATGTCAGATGCAGGGAGATGGAGCAAGCTTGGGCAGCCAGCCGTGAGCAGAGCGAAACAGTGAGGAATGACTCTTTGCTCCGGGGCGTGAGGTGCCATTGCTAGTCTGACCTTTTGAATACAAAGCATTTGTCAGAAATCCAGAGAAAAGCAAGCCTAACCAGTCAGGGTGGCTCTGCCTTTCTTTTAAAGAGAAGCTCATGTATTCAAGCAGACACACCTACCCCAGGCCTGACCCAGACATTGTAGGCAAGTATCTCTGATGAAACTGGGGGCCCAGTGTTCCCTCCCATTAGCAGGAGAAACAAACCTCCCACCCTTGCGTGAGCTCTTCGCTCATTCCAGCTGGGAGCCCAGTAACTCCCAGTCCAGCCAGGGGAAGCTGTTAAAGGCTAACATGATGTTAAAGGCACCATAAGATGGGTGCAGGCAGCTCTAATGAGAGCTGTGTGAATCTTTCTTGTGGTTCGTTCTTCAGATATCCTTGAATCATAGAATAGAATGGTTTGGGTTGGAAGGGACCTCTAAAGGTCATCTAGTCCAACCCCCCTGCTGCGGGCAGAGACATCTTCAACTAGATCAGGTTGCTCAGAGCCCCGTCCAACCTGACCTGGAATGTTTCCAGGGATGGGGCATCCACCACCTCTCTGGGCAACCTGGGCCAGTGTTTCACCACCCTCAGCGTAAAAGATTTCTTCCTTATATCTAGTCTCACTCTACCCCCCTTTAGTTTAAAGCCATTCCCCCTTGTCCTGTCGCAACAGGCCCTGCTAAAAAGTTTGCCGCCATCTTTTTTAT
>NW_008796044.1:10435998-10439495 GCF_000699145.1 Aptenodytes forsteri | reverse complement strand
AGCCCCCTTTAAGTACTGACAGGCTGCAACAAGGTCTCCCCGAAGCCTTCTCTTCTCTAGGCTGAACAACCCCAACTCCCTCAGCCTTTCTTCACAGGAGAGGTGTTCCATCCCCCTGATCATTTTCGTGGCCCTCTTCTGGACCTGCTCCTGTACCTTGGAGCTTCAGTGCCCAGGGTCTGACACACAGACAGCCTTTCTTCACAGGGTGTCTCCCAACACCTCTCTGACTCCCTGAGCCACCCCTCTCCAATGCATATCTCCCAAAGTCTCATGCCTTGAGCTCTGGACTCACATGACTGAATGCCCTGTCATGCTCTCCCACAGGCAGGCCAGTGCACCACTGTCTCGGTGTCATGTAGGTTCTCAGCCTCACACCTTGGTGGTCATGGCAGGATGTGAATGGCAGCTCAGGGTCAGGAAAGGGGATGTGAAGTTTCTGCACCCTAAAATCCGTGTCGGGGTACTTTTCTGCACCACAGCTCTGGGAGCTCTGTCCATTCCCAATCCGGAGATCTGATGCACAACACGTATCTTCCCATGTGTGACAGGTCACAGGCCTCTCTGTATGGCAGAGTGAGTAGGATGAACCATATTTACGCTCCACCATGCGAAGTATGCTTTTTCCAGGAGTTTTTCATCCCTCCTCCTTTAGATCTGCTTTAAGCTGCTGCAGAGCTGCACCCTCAGTAACCTCCCAGGGACTGTTGGAAACATTCACAGGTTGCGCACCACGGAGTAATACATCGGCACATTCCAGTCTCACTTTTGACTCTGCTTTCCTCCACTAAGCCAATCAAGCACGCAAATCTCCTCTGCAGATTAAGGAAGGCAGGACACCAACTGGGAAGGGCCCCCTCCTGTTTCCTGAGCCTTTCTTCAGCAGCATGCAGAACAATTTGCCTTCCAAGCTGACCCTCAAGGCCACACAGGGCTGCCTGTAAGTGGTGTGGTGGTGAAGAATAGCAGTTGTTTTACAAGACCAGCTGAACACGGAGCTGGGTCTTGCCTGGTCGCTCCATGCTCGGCCCTGACATCTAGTGGAACAATTGCACTAAAGCATTTAAGAAGCTGAGCAGAAAAGATCAAGGTTTGCTTCACTGGAAGGCTCAGTGGAGCAATCATTTCCTCTGTATGCTGGTTTCTTTTATTGCACTTAATACTGCCAAAGGATTTGCTGTGGGAGAAAGGAGGAGGCCCCAATATGAACAAAGGGCAAACCCTTCGGGTAGTAGTTTTTTCCTTTTCCTCCAAATATGAACTTCTTTATGCTGCCAGGTGAGTGGTCTTCTAGCTGCAGCAGTGACAAACATCAGTTTCACAGTTACTTCTTGATTAACACCATTAAATAAAAACCAACTGTGACATGATCCCAAGAGACCATAGGGTAAAACTGTCAGAGAGCTCATAATAAACCCTGTGAAAAATGCAAAATTGCTATGGGCTAAATTTTCCACCCAGCTTCTCAGAACACAGCTGTGCCACTTGTAAATACAACTGTTTGCACATGCGACCCATGCTCTGTTTTCACAGGTGAGAAAGGAGCTCTCAGTGCACGGAAACATTTTGTGTATGTAAAGCACATTTTTCAACTGCTCAGCTGGAAGTGATGCACGTAATTGTCTTTCATAAGGAAATGCATAAATACCTCATCTCAGCTGAGAGGACAAACATGCGGTTTTGTGCTGTTGGAAGGTTCTTGAATGTTTGTGATGCCCTTTGTGTAGGAGCTGAAAGCATTACAATGACAGTGACAACAAAGATGACCAGCTGTTGTTGAGGTACAACAGGAATCTTTATTTGTAACATTTAGAGACTGCATTTGTGGTGCTTGATCACCAGCACAGACAAATTGAGTTTCCTATGGCCAGACAGCCCTGCGAAGGGTTGGGTCTGAGTGGTTCATGCCTGCGCAGACACAGGCTGGCACTGGCCCTCCGACATGCAAGTCAGATCTTTACAAAGGCCAAAACTCATTCTTTTAGCTCCTGCCTGGGGGCAGAGACTTCCAACAGGGGCACAGTGCGAGGGGCAGGAATGCCTTAAATGGCCCCAAGAACTTCCAGCCCAGGGCTGGAGTACTCCTCAGAGACATGCTTCAAAGCGCCTGGTCAAGCAACTGACTAACTGTGGTAACAAGTTACTGCCTCTCAGCTGACTCTGCTTCTGAGGCACCTCTTACTTCATCACTGATGCCAACAGAGTTGATTACTGTGGCTGTGCTGATCGTTGGCAACTTACTAAACTGCCTTCAGCTATGTGTCTGGACCCTACGAGTCTGATCTGAGACAGCGGAAGTGGAATTGGAGCCAAAGCTTTTGTACTCTTTGAGGCTGTTACTTGATTCTCCATCAAATGGTGCAGTGACATTCAGTGCCAGGGGACATGCTGAGTGGTCATTGTGTGGGGGCAGAGGCAGTGTCAGAGAGCTCCTCCAGAATGGTGGCATCTCTGCTGCTAATGTGTTGGGCAGCGCTGCTGTCTCGGGGCCATGGCTTCTCCTGGTGGGTTTATTTAGGATTTGCACAGTTTGATCACTGCACAAGTCTTAAACAAGGAATTAATTGAGATTTTAATAAATGGTCACTGCATGCTAATTGAATACCCACTTGATTATTTAAAAATATTATGTGAAGTTTGTAATTGGTTACATTGGTATTAAATTAGCATATAAAATCTCCTGCAACTCTCATATGATTTAATGAGGCTGTTATCGTGCGTGAATAAAACGGTGATTGATGAGTGAAAACCTCTTTTCCGAGCACGGAGATTCTTTAATAAGGTCAGGAATATTTCTGACACATACTGAGTTACTCATGTTATGCAGGTCACTTTTTGACGACAGAGTGACTCGTGTATAATGAGGACTTTGGGATTGAAATGGATTCCTAACTAACCCAGCATGTGACTGGATTTGGACCTGCAGTCGCACAGCAACCTGTGAAAAAAGAGAGGTCACTACTCTGTCCTGGCTGAACTCCTCTCTTTTTAATTGTCAAGCACTGAAATGGACTGAGCTGTAATTCAGGGCGCAAAAGAATAGAAAATATAAAAGGCAAATCAGTAATCTGGAAAAGGAGGATTTGAAGCTCCTCCTCACATTAATCCTGATGCCACTTCCATCTGGCAGGTCAGAGCTGCCTCGTGTGTGGTCTGTCCTGGGTGTGCTGAAAACCCAACATCAGCCCAGGGACAGCCCAGCCAAACCTCCTTTCCTCCAGCTATAACTCCCATCTCCTACTGTTCTGGCAGAAGAAAGGTGGAGTGTCTTAAGAAACTCTTTGATGGCCATTACAGGAATTGGCCTTGTGGTGTATTGAACTGATTTTGGGCCAGAGTGTGGGGATGAAATGGAGCAAGTAGATGCATTAGACCACAGCCACTCTAGCAGTGTGTGCACAGCCACTCTAGCAGTGTGTGTGGGAGAAGGGACATTACCCTGCAATGAACCCCCTTGCTAAAATGCATTAGGTTCACGCAGGGGGGGTGTAAGGAAG
>NW_008796044.1:10399923-10435829 GCF_000699145.1 Aptenodytes forsteri | reverse complement strand
TGTAAGAAAAACCAGCCACATGGGCAGGAACTGAGGGATGTTTGCAGGGGGTGTGAAGTCACTTATACGCCAGTCTTCCTAAGCTGTGCTGATGGCAGTGTAGTCAGCTGCTTAAGATTAAAATATGGATGATAGGATTTGATGTAACTGAGCTCTGCTCTCCCCGTGTGGAAAGCAGATGTTCTCAGGTTTCCAGGTGCTGAGAAATGCTGTGTCAAGCTCATGGAAGAGCTTGCCAGGTAGTTTGAAGATAGCCAGTTTTCTCATCTCCTGGGCACGCTCCCAAGCCAGTGTTCAATGCCTGATACAAGGCAGACAAACATCTGTCAAGATTGATGTAGGCAGAGCTGCTCCTGCCTTGGGGCAGGCAGATAGTCTAGGTGATCTCTTGAGGTCCTTTCCAGCCCTCATCTGAGATTGATTTCCTGGGGAAATGGTGCTTGTACAGCTATTCTGCTTGTCTGTCCTCCCCTCCCCAACAGTTTTGGAGCCAGCTGGCCAATTTCAAGCACGTTTGAACTCAGAGATACTAAATTCCTAGAGCTTCGTGAAAATCAGCAGCTGGGTAGAGAAGAAAGACCCAAATTAGTGCCCCCACTGAGAGAGGCAGTTATAGCTCATCTTACTCATTCAGAGAGGCAGCAGCCAGCTGGCCAGTCATCATAGGTAATGGCCAACCTCTGGGCACAAATGGAGCCATGGAACACCCACAGCTCATGCTGCCTCGTGCTCAGCTAACAGGGGATGGAGGAGGCAACTGTGGAAGTTATTGTGTGGGACAGGAGGGAGAGGGTCCTAGCAAGGGCTTAGGGGATGTGGAACACAAAGCAGGAGGGAACTGGTTGTCTTGCCCACTCTCTACACTGTCTGTTAACGATCCTGTTCTTTAGTTGCTTGGCAGAAGATCTAACTTAAGAGAGATCAAGCAGCAGCAACACATTGTCCAAAGTTGTCCGACTTCCTCCATCTGGTGATTTCTGGTCTGGCCCTATACTCACTGTCTGTGAATTAGGAAACGTTATGAAGGTGTCCAGGAGCGTATAAGCATGTAGCAGGCATAATTGCTATGTGTGTGGGGGTAAGAGTTAAGGAGAATATATACCTAAGGTTGTGTGACTGTGCATGTACATGATTCCTGAGAATCATGCTACCTGTGCTCAGTGTGGGAAGGAAGCAGAAATGTACCTAGGTTGATATTTTTTGTTGCCGCACATCTCTGTTCCTCTGGTCTGGGCTCTGCAGTAGAATGAGTATGCAGGTTCCTGGGGTCTGTGTGTGAACAGACTGTGCCAGGCCTTCCACTGGTCTATAGATACGGGGACAAATTCTGAAAACACAGTTTCATTGCATTCCTTCTAGAGGTCTGATTCCTTATCTCTTTCCCTCCTGCCCACTGGCTTGATTTTGCATGCTTATCTGTTACATCCTTTTCCTGCCCAATAAAAACCCATTTTTGGAGCCGGATGTGCATATGTGCCTGACTGCTGACCTCTACAAAGTTTTTAAATATCCCTAGCTGTAAGCACACATTTAAGTGACTGTTGTTTGATTTAGTATTCTTATTTATTTGCACTTACGGCAGAACCCTGCCACTTGGCAGACCTAATCAAGTTGGCTATCACAAGTAATGGGGTGGCCAGTTTGCTTCTGATTGTGGTGTGAGTGTGGGGTGCAGCCAGATCATACTTCTCTGCACCACAAAGCCTTGAGGCAGGTTCTTGTCTGCGACTTTTACCAGTGTCTGCTCAAACATGTAAGGGTCAAAACACAAGTTGTGCTTTTGATCATGCCAGAGCTCATTCCAGGAAGGAGCAAACTCACTTGTGTGTTCATTCTTCCCCAAAACCTCCCCCTCAGTTTGCCACCATAGATCTCCTGCTAGCATCAGAGAAGTAATCCCAAAGTTTCTCAGCCCAGAGAACTGGGCTTGCATGCAGAGCCTGCAGACAGAGCAGTACATGTCCCTGAGGGCAAACAGCACCGCATTTACCTGAGCACCTCCATAGTCTGTCTGCTAGGCCATCGTGTGCAGGGGCAGCAAAAAAGCAACTTGGAAATCATGTCCTCCCAGGCAAAGCTGAGGGTGAAGCTAAGATGAGCACTAAGACCAAGGTCTAACTACGCAGTAAAAACATGCTCCAGGCTGGGGGTGGTTCTTGCTGCAAAGAGAAAACAAAGAAGGGAAGAAATAAGATAGAAAGCCTCAAAGTGACGAAGTGACTTGCTTAGGGTCACACGACAGGATAGTGACAGAAGTTGAACTGAGCTTTCTTGATGCCTGGTTTTGTGTTATTTCAGCTCAGCTGCCTGGCCTCCAGGATGTTGTGACTGCAGAGCTTACAGTCACTTACACCTATTATTATTTGTACTTCTGTTGAAGTAGGTTTCTGGATTTCACCCATGCTGGTCTATCCTCCTGGGAAGTCAAATGGAAATGCTATAGTCTATAACGATCTCATTCCCCTGGCAATGCACTGGAATCACAAGCGTTTATGTTAGCTAAATATAGCAAAGAGGGACCTGTGGTTGATCAGTATTTCTCCCATTAGTGCTGTAGGTGGAACTGCACTTAATAGGAATTACACTAAATGGATATGGGAGACATGGGGATAATTGACCAAACCTTGTCTTAAATGTGTTTGTGGAGAGAAAGAAGCCGCAAAATGACAGGCATTTCCCCCATTAGCCTTCATAGAGAAGTTAGCAGGCACTGTGGGCCAGATTCTCAGCTAGAGGGACTTGCCATTGCCTTTTTGTCTTCACTGGAATCAGGCTGATTTACCCCAGATGCAAACAGCGTATTGGTGTTGCCTGAAATATGAAATGTCTTAGGCTCATAGAAAAGTGAGGAAAGGACATAACTACTACAACCACAGGTTTATTGTCATGAGTTTGAACTTTTTAAATAGGAATAACTGAGCCTGCTGAATAGTAGAATTAAGGCCAATATGCCCACTGGTGTAAATGAGCATGCAGCTGTATGGCCAGCAATAGAATTTCGCATATTATGCCAGGAAATAATTTAACACTGAATATATTATTTGCTTAATATACAATGTATGCAAGCTGACAGGCTCATTTCCCAAAAGGTATTTTTTAGTTCCAGTGTACCTGAAACTGCAAAATAGATGTGTCTTTTCAGTCTTTCCTCTCTACAAACACAAAGCTGTTCATTTAAATGAAAGGGAACTTAATGCACCATTTATAGCTGTGCATTTTGCACTGGTATTTGCATTCAACATCGATTCCCTTTTATTTCAAAGGAGGTAGTGACAAGATTTGTAAATTATTCCCAGCCGCTATCCACATCAGTCTAAACATGAGAGGTTGTGTTTTTTTCACTATCACCATTGGGGATTGTGCTAAACAGTAACCTCCATGTAATGATTCTGGTTTCTGACCCCACCTCCAGTGGAGTCTTCTACAAACATCTCTTTATACCACTGCATTCATCTTCTGATGACACGTATATTTCTCAGGTCTCAGAAGGATCTTCCTTTGAGGGGAGATTATACTGCAATGCATTGCCATAGTGCTTCATATCTCTAATTAAGAAAAAAAATCTTGAAGTTAAGCATGCTCTTAAGATTGAAGGAAGGAGCTTTATTTTTAAGAAACTTTCTAGCCACCATAGTGACAGGGAAAAAATAACATCTAGGTATGCTTTGTTTCCCCAGTGCAATGCCAGTCTAATGATTCTGGGACCTGAGTCATGATTTTGGAATGCTCCATTGACTCCATTGGAAATTAAGCACTTCAGGTTGAAGTGCTTGTATAAGTCTTGTCTTGAGTAAGATTAGATTTATACTTGTGCTTAAGTGCTTTGCTGAACAAGGGCCCAATTAAGTTAAATATGATTATTTTGTTTCCAGAGACAATCCTATTTCACAAGTCTGCAGCAACCAGCTCCTGCAAATGCATTCATCCTTAGGAATGAACACAAATGCCTGTACCAAGACTCAAGTGAAAATAGAGCAGTTTATTTTAAAGAGAAGCTGGATTTTCATCTTTTCTAATAAAAAAAAGAAACCTGATTAAACTCTTTACACTTATAAGTGCCCTACTTTCAAATCAGACCTGACACTAAGTAGGTTAGTGGGAGGGGAGCTTTAACAAATTTCCTTTAACAGAACTTGATGTGATCCTCTGACCTGAATTTTCAGACTTAATCTGCTTTAAAGAACATGCTTGAGCCTAAACCGACAGTAAAATTCACAAAAGAGCTAAGTTGTTAATTTAAAACAACAGCAACACAACAATAACCCCCCCACCCCAAACAAACACAAAACCCCAACCTAGGACCATACACAGTCAGCCTGTTACGGTATTACTTGTGCATGAGCCTAAACCGACAGTAAAATTCACAAAAGAGCTAAGTTGTTAATTTAAAACAACAGCAACACAACAATAACCCCCCCACCCCAAACAAACACAAAACCCCAACCTAGGACCATACACAGTCAGCCTGTTACGGTATTATTTGTGCATATGTGTGCATGAGTGTGCTTGTGTGTACGGTCTTTTTTCCTCGGGTTTTTTTAAAGGAAGAAAAGTTGCTATTGAAAGTGTTAAAGAAGCAAACCTGGGACTAAGCCCAATGCTACTGAAAGGGGCTTTTGATGATACATCCCCTGAAAAACTACAGTCCTCCCATAAGTCATCAGATATGGTATTGCAAAGGCATTTAAATGTGAGGTCCTGTCAAGTTATGCGAAAGCCCCATGATGTATGGCCCAAAGGAGTTTATCTTGCTCTGGGAAAAAAAGACCTTGGAACTGACACTTTATATTCCGAAGCCAATAAAAACATCTTAAAATAACGCCCCCTCCCTTCCTCAAAGAGTAACTGACAGTGAGAGAGAGAGCAGGGGTGGGAGAGCAGTGATCAGCAATGATTCAGTTTCTGGGTCTGAGAACTTTGTTGTGGGCAGTGTAACTCCAATGATTTATAATTAACTCCAACATGAAGAAGAAAATGCCAGGCTTTCATAACAGCACTACAAAAATAACCACATTCTCAGTGTTTGCAAAATTGGAAACAAATGTCCCAAGGAAAACAAGAGCTCTTTACAGCCCTATCCATGCTTTAGAGCAAGGAAAATAATGGAATTCAATCATGACCACAGATGATGAGCCAATATCATTTGTCATGGGAAATTCATCTGGGTAAAACAGGATTGCTCCATTACCCTTCCATCACTCTAACAAATAACTGGATTGCAATCTCTTAAATTAAAAGCAGTTAAGACCTTTTCTTCTTTTTGGCAGAGAAATGTTGTCATCTTCTGTACCCCAAGGACCTGAAAGTGAAAAGGGATAGACTTAAATATATACATTTCTTGCATCCAACTAGTGATGCAAGATTCCTGGGTTCTGGCTGATCATATGAGTGTTCTTAGATAGTAGTTATATAAAGACACCTGATGGTTTTGGGGTCTGGGCCCAGTAGATTTTGGTTTATGTGATTTTAAGTAGGGCATGTTATTTCAATTTGGCAAGATACTACTTTTAAACATGGGAGTAATCCCAGTACAGCTAGTGGGGCTACTAGGCAGAGATGTAAGTATCTTGCTGACTCAGGACCTGAATTAGACAAGCAGCAGTGGCGTAAAGGCCACCAGAGAATAACAGTGAAAATCCTGAACTGGGTCATGAGGAAGTAGTAAAGATGAAAAGTTTCTCTAAGGAGGTTTCATAAGGGAAGCCCCGAACAGATCATTGCTGGCTTCCATTATGTTAGTAGCAGTCTTGTGCTAATGGATCTTTTTTCTTAAAAATTAATCTCTGGGGTCCTGGGATTTTAGAAACCTCTCTATTTCTGCATCTATCTATCTCTACCTCTATCTCTATCTCTAAAAACCTTCTAATTCATAGAGTTGAAGATTAAAAAAACCCTGATATAATCATGTAGGGCCTGACTCCTTTTTCCCAAATGCCAGTTTCTGTCCATGCTGCACAGAGGAGCAGAGACATTCAGAAAGGAACACACAGCAAAATGTTCTTTTTGAATTCCTTTGTGAATCCTTATTTTGTGGATCCTGAGGTGAGATGTGTCAGGGACATGCTCAGCACTCCACAGCTGTATCCTCTGGGGGCTTCACCATTTTTATTGATATATTTCATGCTAAGTACTATACAGAATGTAGTCATGCCAAGCAATGATGACAGCCCCTGACCAGGAGCATTTACAGTGTAAAAAACACAAATCAATAAAAGTCACGGCTACTACACAACAGAGCAAATGCAACACTAACCTGACAAAGGAAGACAAAAGCAAATGTATAATGAAAACATACTCTCAATGTGTTTTTTATACTCCAGTGACCCTATAGCTAGCATTTATAACTACAGCCACCTATATAGCTGTCATTCCATTTCTGATAAGACATATCCCTGTTTAAGATGACAGTTTCTTTGGAGATAGTTGAAAGGAAAGTGCTGTGATTCTCAGTCATTATTATTTTGGTCCAGACCTAACATTTTTCTTTTTTTCTTTTCCTTCTCTGCTCCAGTTGAACTCTTGTCAAGTGCACCCATTGGAAACAATAAGATAAACCACCTCTGTCATTTACTTCCAATGCAGGAAGTCTTAACTGTGCTCTCTGTTCATTAGCACCCCTGGCTTTCAGAGCAGCCATCCGCAGAGCTGCTGCAGGATTCTGTGACTACAAGCCTGTGAAACCTAATTTTGATTCATGAGCTGAAATCTCTCTAGCACAGCCCTTGTGGAGCTTGAAATCTAGCTGTTTTTTACCTGCTCTTGTGCGTGCGGAGTCAATATTTGGCCATATTTGGAAGATTTTGCAGAAGAAACCTAGAAATCTCTTGTTGATGGGTACCCTCCTTAAAGTGGCTTTGCAGTAAGGGAGTTTGACAAGACGATTTTTGCGTGGCTATTGTTTGGAGGTTGCTGTTAGATTTCTGCAAAATCGCACTACTTTTCTGTTTTGCTGTCTAGTACAAATTTTGTTCTTTTGCTGAATATAATCAAACATCTCTCAAATTAAGAATTTTCAGAGGCACTGGACACTTTTTACTCATATAAAAGCAGAAGAACTTCAAAATGTCTGTTTTGCTTTGCAAAATGTTTATTTGTGGAAAGTACACTAGAATTAGTTCACTGGAAAATATCAATTTAACAAAACTGAAATATTTTCACAAATGTACCAGTTTCATGGGAAGATACTTCAAAATTCAATTTGATAAGACTGAAATGCTTCACTTTGATAAGAAAAGAAAAAAAAAAGAAGAGATAAGAAAAGAAAAAAACCCCTTTAATTCCAAGAGGGTCAGAATGTTTCATTTTAATTTCAATATTATTTCTTGTAATATATGAATGAAATTGAAAGGAAATACAGTGTGAAAACATTTTGACCTTACTGATGGAAAACATTGTTAAGCAGCATAAATGAAAAATATTTCAACAGAAGGTTTGGAGGTTTTTAGTTTTCTTCCAAATTCAGAATGAAACATAGCTTCAAAATGTTGATTTTCCTTGTCACATTTTTATGTTTTAAACAATTAAAATTTTCTCCAGGAGCTGCAAATGTTTATTATATTGACATCTAAGTGGTCAAGATGTTACTACTTGAGTTTTTCCTAGTGATTAGGACCACGATTGTCTTTAAAGTAGTATTCATATTGCATTTACTGGCCCGTAACCATACCTGGAAATACTTGAGAAAGCTCCATTTTAACAAATAGATTATAACATTGATCTGGGATAGTGAAGATCTCCATAAATACTGGCTGACTAACAGTCATGACATGTCTGTGAGGCAGGTAAGTATTATTATATCCATTTAATGGATAGATAATCTGTTGTACAAAAAGGTCTCGGGTCAATCCAGTATCTGTGCCAGTATTAAGAGTCCTGACTAGTGAAACTGGAGTCGATACATCGCAATGAAGAAACCAATGGTGGAATCTATCTAGCCAGCCAGCCTTTCCTTCATCATTTCTTTAGAATTTAGACATTAGCACTTGGCAAATTCTTGTATCTTTCCCAAATTTTTCTCAAGTACAGTGTTGTGCAACACACTGGCAGCTTCCAGTCCTTCTGTAACTACACATCAATGGGAGAATTTTTCCCTGGGAGGAATTTGCTAGGTTGAAGGAAACATTAAGGAGACTGTATCCCCTCTTCCTTTAGGATCTCATAGTGCATGGCGTATTTCTGGCTGTGGGATGGAGGATAGTCCATATAGCTGCAAAGTCCTCTCATGCACATGACTTCCAGTCCTGCTCCCTGTGGTGTCACTAATTTATCTCTGTGTTCTCCTAAGCTGGTTAGAGCAGCGCCCTCCTGCTGCTCCTCTCTCTGCGGAGCTCTGCTAAGGATACCAGTCCTAAGGCGGGGCTTCATGATGGAGAAACATGCCTCCTGGCACTTGCGGGATTTAACTAGCTATAAGCCCTGGACAACTAGGTGTGTTTGGCCATATAGTGCTAATGTGAACTGTGCTATAAACAACTGTAACCTCCTGTATGTGTTTTCTATGAATTTGTACCTGTTTTTCCTAGATGAGAATTGGCCCATTTTTTATTTCCCTATGCAAAATGAGTTCTTCTATTTTAGACCTTAGAGATGCTTGTATTGAAGCAACTAAGGAGGAGCTTGGCAGTGAAAGACTATCCCAAATATGCCAAATAAAACTGACCTTTGTTTTGTGCCATTTCCGGACTCTGCAACATTATAATAACAAATCCCGAAACCATATGACAGTAATACAGAGCATCTTTTTATGATAAACATAAGTAATGATCCTTGTCAAAGAGAGACGGGAATGAGTAATACATGGCAATCTCCATTCAAAGGAAAAGAAAGAACAACTGTTGGAAAAAAAAGTGACATTTTCCTAAATCTCTTCGTATCGGTGGCCATAAAGCAATAAAATTCCAGGACACTGTGAGCTTAGGCACACAGAGAAGTAAATGGGAAAAAATGTTTGGGAAGACAATGTAACATTGTCTCATAATTTACAAACCCCTAATGATTTCCAAAGCTGGTATGCAAGATTTACCCTCCTTTTTTGGCATTCAAATTGACGCAGGGGCTTTTTCTTGCCAACTAGAACATTCTTTAGGTGTTTTTTTTCTTTGCATGAAGTTCGTTGTGATCCCATGCTTGCTATTATTCATAAATTAATTTCTGGCATTGCAATAAATTCTAGGAAAACCAATAAACCACAAACGTACAGCTAATTCTTTGTCATTTTTCTTTCTTTCTTTTTTTTTAAAAAACATTCTGTGGGAAAGAAAAAAAAAAAGAAGCAGTGAATGTTTGCCGAGGTGCTGGATCCACAGCATGAATTTATGTTTCCAATTGTTCTTCCTAACTTGTCAAAGAAGTTTTATTGCAGTCGACAATCTTTATTGGGTCTGTTGGGCAGGGCCAGCTTCAGAACGTATCATAGAGTGAGCCTGTGTAATACATGGAAACACATTTCCAATGACTGGTAAAACTGGGGCAGATCCCAAAACTCTGATTCAGTTTCTGCTCGGTCCTTACTATGAGATCAACAGGTTTTCTGTGTGAAAAAACTCACCTCTGAAAAAGTAATGGGGTCCTTAACTATTGCATGAAGTAAATTATGTCTGCATTTAATTGCAATTTCAGCCCACCAGACATTTTCATTTGAGAAGTACCAGGGGTTGGTCACTGAAGTGTGCATTTGCGCATGCATATTGCACACCGTGTGCACCAACGTGTGCACAAACTGCTTTGGGGGATAAAGTGGTACTTCCTATAGCAACTGTACCTAGCAGGCTGTCATGGGCCAGGCAATAGAAGAAAGCATCATTAACAACCAGGGGAGAGCCTGTCACTTACAGCTCATTCCCCAAGACAAAGGAAAATGTGTGTCTAGTCCATTAGGCAACTGAGATGTGAAAATAGCTCCATTTTTCTTGGTGCAATAATACAGATTTAGAGCCTCATTTCCATTAAAATTACTGGGTTGAAATGTCCACACCAGATCCTTATTATGATTAATCCATATACAGGCAGGTATGTACATATAGTAGCTCTAGCTCATCTATCTGTCTCTTTTGGCAGAGCTTGGTTCAGATTCAAATTTGCTTTGGGAAACAACAGGCAGGGATTGTAAAGTCCTTCTCCGCTTGGAGATTTTGCTCCAGAACTCAACGGTATTTAGGCACCAAATTCCCACTGAAATATTAGATCAAGAGTATCTAAGTGCCCTGAGGAGCTGGGCATTTCAGCTTCAGTTCTAATGAAGCTTCAAGTAGTTTAGCTACTTAAAGAGCGCTACTTGACTAGAGATCATAGGAGTTTGCCTGGCCATCTGGAAGCTGAGTTTTTTCTCCTGCAAGTTTTTCTCTTTGAGGCTTTCATGCTACAGCTTGGGAAAGCTTGCATGAACTGCCATGTCCTGCCCTTGAAAACATGGAGGGTCCTTCAGGCTTGATGGGCATTGTTGGCAGAAAGAACAGCTTTACTGACAGAAGGGACGAATGAACTTTCAGTATCCTTCTTAATGAGGAATAGCCCTGCCTGAAGTTTTCTTATGTGAGCTAACTAGTTTCAGTTCAAGCATTACAGCAATTAGGAAAATCATGCTTTTTGCCAAAAGGGAAGGATTAACAGAAAGTTTTCTTTTTTTTATGCTCTTCTTTCTGGGTGAGTCCCATCAAGACTCAGCCAGGCCTGCAACAGCACTTGGAATTACCAGCATGCCAGGCGGTAACACTAATCCAGAGGCAAAACTCCTGCAAAGTGTTTTTCTTAGAATTCCTCACCTTGCTCACAAGAGTCAAGTGCATACAGGCATAGTGGATTATCCCCAGGCAGGCTGTTTGCACAGGTCTGTAGATTCCTTTCAGCTGATGACAAGGATAGTAAATAATATGTACTATATGTACATATATGTCACCCACAATCCTCTGGGGTGAAATGGGGAAGGGCACTGCTGGGAAGAACTGCAACACAGATTGAGTAGAAGCTGCAGATTTTTCCAGCCTTCTAGCCCTGTGTTGTTGGTGGGCATGCTTGGGATTTGCTCTGATCTAATTAGCTTTGTGATAGCTACCACCTTCACTCGGAGAATCTGTGGATTCAGTGATGTCCTGGAGTTATGGTGACTTAACAAGGTATAACCCCATCAGCTGAGCTCTAGTAACATCCATGCATGCACTTCTAGCACGCTCCAGCAGCAAAGTAGTGCAGTTTAGTGTCAGTGCCTTTCCCTAAGGTCTAGTGGGATCAAATTACGTCACAGATGATGTTGGCTGCGAGCTTGTAGGTACTGAGCTGGTAGTTCAGCAGAACATGGTAATTTGTGGCATGAATGTGTATCTGAGCCTCTGGTCTGTCTTGTCTTTCGGGGATAACTGTGAAAGCTTTCAGAAGGAGACCCCATCTATTAATGGCTCTTGGGGTAGTGTGGAAGAAATGGGTGTGAATGTGACACCAGGAAGACCATGGGAAAAACACGCAATTGTGGATGGTGGAGACTGGGCAGCCATCTATCTCATCACCTGGATGACTTGGATATATGCTCCTTACTCTGGAAAAGACTCCTTCCTTTCCCCTGCTTCCTCCAGTCCATTTCTAGTGCTCCTCAGTTTAAACAGAACAAAACGTGATGGTATCCAGTTCACTACAGGACTGAGAGCAGTGGACAGTCAGCTGGGTTAGTAAGAAATGATTAATTTTTCCAGAACACTGCACCGCTCTTTTATAAAACATATTAGTGTTGTTATAAATCAATGAACATGGTTTATAATAGCAATGATGCCCTTGAAATCTGTTAATACTGCAGTCAGTAGTGGTTTGCCAGAGCATTTAGTGCCCTTGGTTTCACCTTGGGCTATTAACTAACAAATCGGTTATTAGCCACTGGTAATGACCAATTTTCTAGGGATGATTGCTTAAATATTGCCCACCTTGAAAAGAGAATTATTGCTCAACTGAAAACTGAACCCTTATTTTCAACTCGACAGAGCTAATGATCTTATCTGATTTCTTTATCTTCCTCCACCTACTCGAAGGTGGTCCGAGATCATATTACTAGAGAACGGCTTCGCCTTCTGCCTTCTGTGACTTGAATCCAGGAAAAGTTCCATATTTAATATTTATTCCCTAAGCATTGGTGGATGAAGACAGATGGTAATGAAACCAGCGTTGCTGAAAGTGACCACAATGATAATAGATTCTTTATGATGTCCAGGAATTCTGGACTCTCAGTCTCGGCTTAAATGTAGCATGGCGCCAAGCCCGTCACCTTAAGCTTAGTATTCCTGTCATCTCCCTGACCTGTCTTTAGACCTGATGAGTGCAGGCTGCACTAAAGGCATCAATCTGTCTTTCTCCCCCTGTAAATGTTTTAAACACCCAAAGCTGGTCACAAATGACACATTCTGCAAGAAAACCTTTGTGGGGTGGAGGCTTGGAGGCAAAATATCCAGGGTAAAAAAAAAGAGAATATTTACTCTGGAGCTCATTGGATGTATATGTTTGTTAACATTGGAGATATATGCCCGTGGTTTGTGCTTTCTGCTTCTTACCATCTTTTCCCAAAAGCAGCAAGTTTTAAACGTTTTTGGAATCATGAACCTCTCCATTTTTTCAGGAGAAGTGCAAACAACTACATTTTGAATTTAGTATATGGACAGTGGAATTTTGGTTGTTAACTTTTGAGGATCCCTTAGGACCCACCCAGGTCTGAGGACCACAGGGTGAATGAAAGGGTTTTGGCTGGAAGCTGAATTTCCTTCTCTTCTCAGGCTAACTCTGCTGCTAAATAAAACCTCTGCATTTCAGAAATGAAAAAACCTAAATGTGGTTGTAACCAGCAGTAGTTTGGACCTTGTGTGGATGGGGTGGGCTTGGAACAAGAAGTCAGAGGAAGAATTTGGTCAGCACGTTTGGGTCCTTGAGCTCCTGTGGCCAGCAATGCTCTCTTGCAGCTCACACATGTGCTGTCCTGCAGGGTGCAGCTTCTGCACAATGGCTTCCTGCCCAGCTGCAGGGCCAGGCCCACCCATATTAAGGTTAAAAAAGAAGTCCGTGATATCCACAGGCATGGAGGGTATTGTATGCTTACCTCTCTCTTCCTCCATCAGGAATGTGTAAATGAGAGTTTAAACCTGTGTTATGGCACCAAACAGCCTCATCTTCTCCCTCCCCAGAAGTCTCTGGCCTGCAGAGAGAGCAGTAGCTTAGGGAAAAAAAAACAACCCAGAAGACAAACAACAGTGTTTTGTGGACAAGCAACTTCTTTTTTTATACCAACTTCTACTTTTCTTTTATTACATTTCATTTCTCTTTTCCTTGAAGGCTGTGCAGTTTGTGCTATGGTAATGGAAGCTGTATATGCAACTGAACTCAGTAAAATCAATGGCAAAAGTCCCCATGAGTCCTAGCAGGTTGAGATGTATATGTCAAATATTTGAGGAGAGGTGGAGATGACTTCTTAGCTAAAAGTGGAAAAGCTCATATGCCCATGCAGGAATTTGATGTCTTTGTTCTGTGTGAATATTACACTGCTTCATTTTTTACGGTTGCACTCGATGATCTTAAAGGTCCTCTCCAACCTAAATGATTCTATGATTCTATGATTCTATTTTATAAAATAACAGCATTTAAATCACCACAAAAAGAGGGCAACATGGGTGTAAGAAACTATACCTTACAGGGCAGCAATGGAAAATCAGGCCCACTGAGCAGGGAATGAATCTTCTAAGATGCTGCTGGATAAATAAATAAATACTTTTTTTTTCCCCTTACTTTCCAAACAAGAGCAACATGCAGTGCTCTTCATCTGGCTGAGACAGCAGGAACAGTCTGCTGAGGACATTGGGGAGCATCTTTCTTGCCTCCACTCTCTATGCTGCCAGTGTCAGGTTACTGGTGCTGGGTCTTGTTGAGATTCCCAGTCCAACAGGAGTAAATAATGGATGTTGCACCAGCTGGCTGGTTGGCCTGTAAAATTCTGTTTCTAAACACAGGATAAAAGGAGAGAAAAAAATACATGCTCTCCTGTCCATATTCCTAATACTGCTTCACTCTAAAGTATATAACGTAACTTTTACCTAGCAATGTTTTTAAAAGACTTTCTTAGTGCATTAGGCCAAAGCATAGTCATTCTGTATGGTAGGGCCATGCGATTATCTGTTTTCTGTAGTTAAATTAGGTATGCCACTGTTTTATGCAAGCTAAAACACTTGCAGCCTGGTAACCATCAGTAGTACTCTAAAATTCCAGTACTAACAAACCAGAAGACTTTGCTGGGCTGGGTGCAGACAGAATATGAAGGGGAAAGGGGTTGTACAATTGTGTTGCTTCTACTTTATCACAAGGGCCAAGGTATATGTTCAGTGCATGCACCTTTTCAAAATCAAACTGCCTTTATTCTGCCCTCACTGAAAGCTGAGAACGATTCCCACAGGGGGTAGCTTTATGCCAATACCAACTGCAGTGGAACCCCTCCTTGAACTAAATATCTTGAGGACAGACACTTAGGGAGAGACATCCAAAGTGACTTCCTTGTCCAACTGGAAATACTGAAAAATGCCTGCATTTCAGAAAGTGGATGCTGGACTGTGCTTGAAAACTCATGAAGTGGTTTGAGCCCTCGGAATAGAAGTCCTCATAATCGCTAGGCATTTTGGAAAGCCTGGTGATTGTTACCCTGTCAAACCTTTGAGTAACTACACGAAGCAGGTAAAGCTTAACAATAATTAGGTCCTTCCTCTCAAGGCAGAACATGAAGTCTCAGGAGAGGCACTAAAATTTGGCATGACGAAGTGCAAAACAAATTAAATCATGGTCATGCAGTTGAAGTTCCCTCCTTTCAGTAATCCACAGTACACACAAATGCACCTTAACTTGCAAAATTTATTGCCACCAGCAGCATAGCCTCAAGACACAGTAATTTTCCTCCTGCTTTCAACTGACTTCTTGCAAGTCTTTATGGCACTTTCTATGTGCCCCAAACCCAAAAGAATAAATAAGCCCAATAGGTCCGTAGAGAAAGGGTTAACACTATTCCTTTGGGTAGACAATCTGCTCACAGCTGAGTGGAGGGATGGGGCAGCTGTATGGCATTATCTGCCTGATGCAGATGAGACCCTTTGTGAAAGAAACAGCTTTAAAAAAAGAAGGAAGGAGGTCAGGGGCTTGGTCAGAACTCTTTAACCATGGTGAGAGTTTTCTTTCTGCTTTTGCTTGCCTTTCCTCCAGGTGTCTCTAAGATGCTTTTAACAGATAGGCTAATTTCCTTTTAGAAGCACTAGGGGCTGTGATTAGGATACTGTTATCCTTTGTTCTTCTGAGGGTCCTCTGCAGCATAGAGGAAGGGAATTTACCCTAATTCTTTTTGATCTGAGGGTTGGCTGCATTTGTCTAGGGCTTCTAGGTAGGTGGGAGCTGTCATCCAAAGGCAGGTTGACCTCTTGAGAGGCATGGGCTGCAGTAACTCCTGCATGGGAACAGCAGGCTTGCAGCTTTCTGAAAGTTTCTGACTTGCTGTATGGGGTGTAAACAGCAGATATGCAGTGAGGTTGTCCAAGAAATCCTGGATGTAGGGTATTCTGTAATGTGGTATGTTCTCCATTACTGGAAACTTTTCTATTGCAATTGGATGTCTTTCTAAAAGATACTTGCATTCAGCTGCAGCTGTTGGACTAGATGTGGAATTTAATTTAGAGAAGCCCTATGGCCTGTGTTGTGCAGGAGGCTAGATTGGGTGATCAGTAGTACCTTCTGGCCTAAAATCACAACTTACCTAGTTAAAAGCTGGTTTTGGCTTTTACAATGGCCAGGTTGCCCCCAGCAGTGTGATTTTTCTAAACCTTACCCTAGAAAAGACTGCCAAAAACTTCTGCTACAAGGAGCACAGGCAAATACGCAGTGTGCTATATGTCTGCTCTGTATATTTGTGGTGAGCAAAATATAAATCTTTCCAGTAAAAGAACTCAGAAAAAGTCTGTTTGCCAAGTTACTTTCCTCCTTGGCTGGGAATTTAAGGGAACTCTTTTTTTTTGTCGTTTAAGTGAGAAAACAATCGGATAGATTCTCTAGTTCTGACCCCTGTTCTCCAAGGCACATGCTCCCACCACCCTGGGTTTTGCACAGCTTCACAGGGCAAATCAGGAGCAAAAAGTTCAACTCTTAGGGCTTATCTGAGCAGGAAGTTAGTACTGAATAACTTTGGGGGGTATGTTTTAGGCACTGTAACTGTTCTGTGTTAACTCCCAGAGCGGATGTTCTTCTGTACTAAAGCGCCTTTGTGCAACTTGGATTGATCCACTTTACAAGTGGATTAATTTAAACTACAGAGAAGGTACTTGTGGTTCAGGAGTTTGTGAAATGGCTACTGTGTTTTAAATTTTCATCCTCCTTTATTTTGTGCTCCTTTGCTATATAGTCAAGTTCTTACTAGAGCAGCATTGACATTTGCTTAGAGTAGCTGCAGAGAACCATATTGCATTTTTTCCTCTTTTAAAAGGCCAGAATAAAGTTGATACATTATTCTCTTTTAGTAAAACAGACAGTGAGATATTTCAGTGTCCTAGGGCAGTCTCCTATGGTTCAAAAAACCCTGCCTTGTAGGCAGTGTCTACTGCCAAAGTAGTTTGTCAATACCTTGAAAACAGGAAGGGGGAAGGCACCAAATGGCTGCTGAGCAAAGCAAGCCTGTTAAGGTCTTGATTGGAACATGCACCTGAATGACACTTGCAGAAAATTTTCATAAGTCTGAGGAAACAAATTTGTAATAATTCTGTTTTTAAACCCAGTAAATTTAATTATAGACGTGTCAGGGCTATGGTCTGTCTTGGAGAAGCTCTGGCTTAAGCAGTGCACGTGCAAACGCAGGGAGGATCCCTGCAATACCATTATGTGGAATAACTTTGCTGATTACAGCATGGAAGTTGTAGGTACAAGTGACCTATTAGATGAAGTTTTCTCCAACAAGTTGATAAAGTTGTTCCTTCGGGTATCTCATGTGTTGATTTATCTATCTATATTGGAAAACTGTTCCAAGCAATGGTCATCCCAGTAGTGATAACTGAGGTGTGCATTGAAAGTTGACCACTATTTAAGGCTGTCAGGAAATGGGGTGATACACCCCATTTTAGCACATCTGTGACTATCTGTGAGATAGTTCTACTTGCGTGAACACCAGTAATGAAGGCTCAGTCATCCCTACCTGCAGCATGCTTTTATCTAGATAAGATTCTTGTGCTTTCTGCTCTGCAGTGTGAAGTTTTGATGCATGTGCAATGCCATGGCAGAGACACAGGAGATCAGAACTGAAAGAGCAGATCCAGAAAGACACAAACATCTGGAAACTCAATTAGGAGAGTGGATTCCCACATGGTGTTGAGAGGGGCGGGGGGAAAATTGGGCTGCAGACACCAGACGGTCTCACCTTGCCTTGGCAGCTTGGAGAGAAAGGAGGTGGAGGGGTCAGTAGCAACAGAAAAAACAATGAGGAAGGAAGATCTGCTGAAGCTTGTCTCCATTCTCTCATCTCTTTCCACTGCCTTCCACTGCCTTGGCCAAGTTGCCTGATGAATTTTCCTACTCTCAGCTCTTGGCTTTTTTTCTTTGAAGTCATGCTGTGCTCTGCTCCCAGATGGCTTCTCCTATGCCCCTGTTCTTCCCCTCTGTCAAGCACATCATTAAAACTCATTCCTTCCAAAAGGTAATTTATAGACTCATAACACTCCATATGAAATATCTGGGGATTTTCAAAGGGAAACAGTAGAAATAATTTCCAAACATGCTAACTTTGCTATCATTTCTAGTTCTACCATTCTCCTTCCCCTATGTTTCTATTGGTTTTACTCAGATTCAAGGACACCAGCCCCAAGGTGACACTTATTTCTTAAGAGCCTGGGAGACTGAAAAAGATTATCTTTGAGTAAATATGATACATTGCTCATTTACAACAGCTAATGAACAGATGAAACCACCAGTTAGAGTTTTGTCTTAACAACCTGATCTGAGAACAGATTTTGATCTCCTACTTCCATGCTGAAGACTATTTTTCTCTCTTAGTAACCATGCCAGTACATTCTGCAAAAGGCAGCACATCCTATCCTTTGTGTTCATGGGTACTGCACTGTCTCTGTAGAGAACTTCCTAAAAAGCCAGGAAGAGCTAAATGGTGAACTTGGCTTCCTCCGATATTACTTTCTTCTCCACCTGTCTATATAGAATCTAACATGCTACTTGTATTATGTAGGTCATGAAAAATAATGTAGTTTGTCTGGAACTAAACAAAGACAACAGGTAGGAGGGTTAAGTTTGCTATTTCCTTTGCAGGCTAGACACTTGCACTTTTTTCACAGAACAGATGACCAACAAAAACATCAATACTCTTGCATGGTTTGTATTGTGCCAAAGATCTTACAGTCTGTTTGCTATGTGGCTGTGCTGTTAGGATAAAATTTTCAGTGATGTCAGGATGAAAAAAACTTCACACTGAGGCACGATGGTGGTGGTTGTTACCTTTTATCATAAACGTGGTGATGATCTGCACCTTCGCCCATTGCTTGAACTAACAGTAGGCCTTCTCCTTCCCACAGCCTAGGAAACCTCTTCTAGCTTACTTAATACTTTTCCCTCTAGTGTCCTTTTGTGGTGGTCTCAGCAAAACCTTGAAGGTAAAGGTGAAACACATCAAATAAAATACTCTTGCAGCAGTGCTGGTTCAGCCAGGGAGAAAGCAGTAATGAAAATAGCATGAAAACACCTGATTATGTTTCCAGCTCTGTTTGGCAGGCCAAAAGACTTTGGAGAAAACACAAAAAGACACCAAATACTGTAGTGAAGTTTAAGCTAAATAATAATAGAGTATTCATTATTCATTAAAAGTAATTAATACTTTTAATAATAGCATGAAATGGCAAATAGTTCCAAAGTGGGCAGATTTGTAGCAGTTGCTTTACTTCCCTTAAAAACAGAAGACAAAACAACAAATACAATGTGTAACCAAGCAATAATATTCTATTTTATAGTCTCTGGCAATAAGTTAATAATGGCTCTGTGGTGTTAAGGGCTCAGGACAATTTTAAAGGAATTTGATATTTTGGTCATCCAGGGAACCATTTTTAAAGTGAGGCTGGTCTTATTCACGTGATGGAGCCCTGAAATCATAGAAGTTGACCTGCAACAAAAGCAAACAAAAAGAAGGCTTTTTGATTCTGTCATA
Source organism: Aptenodytes forsteri (assembly GCF_000699145.1). Lineage (NCBI taxonomy): Eukaryota > Metazoa > Chordata > Aves > Sphenisciformes > Spheniscidae > Aptenodytes > Aptenodytes forsteri. Next base: position 10,416,646 of record NW_008796044.1, on the reverse strand, counting down.
AACATTTGGCTGTAAATCACCACCAGCCCCAGAACCCACTTAAAAAATATGACGTTATTTGACATTTTCTTAGCAGTCAACTAGAAAGCTCCAGCTCCCAGATCATACAAATTTAGTTTAATGTAAAAGTACGGTAAGATACCCAGTGCCTTTCATGATTATATCAACGGTACTTTCTGTTGGCTGACACATCAGGCTTGTTTAAAATCACTAGACCAAAGCAGACATGCTTTCCTTCACCTTTTTTTCTTTTCTCGTAATTTCTGAATTCATCAATTATAAGAGATTTTGAGAAAGTAGTAATAAAAAACCCCAACAAACAGAAGATGGACAGTTTAAGTGCCAACTGTTAAATCATCATTATTAACAACAAAATGGTGTTTTATGACGTTGGAAATAAACAGATTTACTAATCTGAAAACTGTCTCTCTTGCTCCTTGTTGTTTTCTTCACAACTGCAATTTCTAAGAAGAAGGTGTCCAGCTGCATTTCAGGGATACAAGAGAAAGCAGCTTCTGTGTGAAAATTAGAAATAGATTTCAATTTTCTTGCTGCTGTTGTAACTAAACAGCCTGTTAACCTATTTAAATAGGAGAACATACTGTGTAGTCCTGGTCTAGAATACATAAAAAGTAATGTGATTATGTCTGTTTTGATACAACCCTATCTCACTGCTTCCTAGATGCTCTTACACGAATGATACATGGAATTAGTTCCACGTTTCTTCTCTTACAATTAGCATATTAATGTACCAGACAGATAATGCTAAAAGCCTGGATGCTTGAGCACACACAGTGCCTTCTTCATTGAGCTCCAACACTCAGCCCCTGTGAGTCCTCAGGAATGTATCTGTACATGCTCTCTGCCTCCTGCTTGTCCTGAGAGCAGCCCTGACCTATGGACCACAGCTGAGATACTTTAGGCACTTATTTACTCTGTTGGCCTCAGAAATTCCATTAAAAAAAAAGGCTTAGTGTCAGGCTGCCCACAATGGGGCCTTTGCTTTTCCTATGTATGCATGTTGATGTGTGTATGTGTGCACGTCACGGCTACGTGCATTCCTCGATACATGTGGAGACAGTCTAAGGTATTGTTAAATACCCAGCTCTCACACACGTTTGATACATGTTTGTATGTATGTATGTTTAGACCTATGTATACAGTATGCATGTGCATGCATGCAGGCCATGTATTTTTGTGTTTGTGTATGTAATGTGGAGGTTTAGACAGTCTCCCATGACTTTATACGTCAGGGATCCAGCATGGCTGGTGAAAGTTTCTAATCTTTAGTCTATCTTGGTGAAACACTAATGAACTTGTAAAAACAGGAAGCAGTGGAAAACAAATGAATTTCAGCTGGTGTTTGAAGAGCTGTCAGATCCCCTCGCTGAAATGTTTCAGAGGAACATCTTTCTGATAAAACCTCTGAGAAAAGTGGAGGAGTTTCAGAAGAGTGATTGGAAAAACAGGATGCCGACTGGCAGGCTTTGCTAATGCATTGCATCTGTAAAGACTCCAGCAGCCGAACACAGCATTAGCTATGTGAGAGCCACGGAACTAGGGAAAGTTATTACATCTGAGCGTGATGGGAAGAAGGGGGAAGGGGAAAAGCAGGCAGCTCCCTTTATGCATCTTGAAGTTTGCAGTTTTTTTGAGCCTTTGACATTTTTCATTCCATCTACTTTGCTGTCAGCACGCAGACTTAATTCTAACGCTAATGAACAATGCTACTTTGCTGTCCAACATCATCTTTCATCCGAGGCTCTCCAAACGTTTCACAAATGTTAAGGAAGCTTTGCAATACCAGGGTGAGACAAAGCTAGGACTTGCTGGCTTTACACAGGATGCTGTAGTGTCTGCACCTCATTGGCAGATGTTATCCTCATTTTACAGTGGTTTAAATCATGGAATTGCAGGATCCTCGAGTTTCCACTAATTTCCCCTTTTCTCCATTCCAGAGTTGCTATGACTGTTAAACTGACCTCCTGGTGCTGACCACTGCTTTTGGGGGGCTGCTTCTTCCACTGTTGAGGTCAGGAGTCTGTTGCTTTGTGTCTTAATTCCTGCTTGACCCATGCTCTTGAAAATCAGGGTATGGGAGTGAGACTGCAGCAGGGCCCACACGGATAAAGGAGCTCAAGGATATTCTTGGTTCCTCCAGTCTAGATGTAGTCGTGCTTCAGAAAGCTAGGAATTGGGTCCTTAAAAACAGAGGGGTGTTAAAAATGTAGTGAAGTGACTTGGCAGTGAGTGTGAAGCAAATTGTAGCAGAACTATTGATTACACAGAACCAGTCCTGGTTCTGTGGCTTTACCCACATCCTTTCAGTTCTGCTTTCGCTGGAGTTGTCCCCCTGAGCTGAACTACCATCCAAGGGACGTGTGTGAGAGCAGGAGTCTGTCTGTAGGGTCTCGGTCATGTGAGACTCTAATACAACATGTCAGCCTTACAACACACAACTTTTTGTATTTTCCCTCCTGCAGTCAGTTGTTTCTTTTTTCTTTGCATTCAATCAATCTGCAATTCAGCAAAACGCTTACGCATGAGCTTTCCTTACTCAGCAAAGCACCGAAACTTCGGTCTGCAAAAAATCTCACATCTATTCAGAGAATGACTCTGAGGATACGCACATGCCCTGTTTGAAGTCAGTGCGCCCAATGCGTCATGGTGGAGCTGAGAACCGCCTTTGGATGTCTTTCTTGGGCTGTCACAACCCTCTTTGGGGGAGTGCCTCCGAAGGTTGTAGGCTTTGTTTATGCCTAAGTGGTTTCTAGCATCCGAGTCACAGCAGCGGAACGGCAATTCCAAACATCCTGATCCCTGCAAGAGGATCTAACAGTGGGCCCAGGAAAGCCAAGGACGAAGCAGCAACTGAAACAATGTAAACAGGAATACATCTTTAAAACAACAAGATGCAGAAAAATATCTAACAAAGCTGGTCTTCATTAAACCATTTCTCAGCTGTCTCTTTCTGCTGTTCCCACTGCTGCTTCAGTGCATCCTAGTTCCTTCTGCTCCAGCAGCCCTTCCCTGGAAGGCAGATGCTTTTGTGGATGAAGCACCAGGCTGGGAGTTGGGAGACTTAGTTTTGCTACTGAGTTGGGCCAAAGCAGTGTCACGTTTTCCTTTTCAGCTCCTGTCCTGTGATTCTTACCACCCATAACTCCCAAAGGCCTGCGTTCATGCTTAGTTTTACGTACGCGAGTCACAGCAGCTGTAGTCGGTGCGTTTACATGCGTGTGGAAGGTGTTAAGAGGGTCGTGTGGGCAGGCTGAGAGTGGCTTTTCCAGGCAGAAACTCTCTTTGAGGAGACTATTCAGGGCATAGCTCAAAAAGTTGCTGCTCTCACTTCTGAATGTCAGGTAGTGTTTACATAGATATAAAAATATTTTTCAATTACATAAAAATACCTACTTCTTAATTTCTGTATGCTGTGCTCCTTCTGTAACTAATTAATCATCACGATGTCCTATGAAAAATGTAATTATCTCAGTTGTCGTCCCATTTCACAGGCAAGGAAAACCCTGGGGACACCTTGCTGTATTGTACCAGTATTTTGTTGATCTCAGTAAGCCTGTGTGCCTCTTAAGCACAAGACAAGATTTACGAATCCTACCTCGATTCTTCAAGGAAATATATGATGAAATATATGATGTGCTTTTACTTACAGAGAAAAAGAACTATTTTCATATTTCTAACATAATGCTTACTTTTCTGTCTGTTGCTTTGCTTTGATCTGCTTCATCTTTTTGAAGCAACTGTCTTCCTAGGGCAAGGTCTGCCTTCGGTTAGCTGATCATGTACCATGTTCTAACACCCACTCTAACCCTGGCCAGCCTTTCACGTTCTGCAGTCATTATCTATTATTTTTGACTGGATAAATGGTTTTGTTTATTTTTTTGTTGTATTTGTATGATCACTGGGCTGTTTGAAAGAGTTATCATAATTATGAGTTGCTTTTTTTTTAATTCGGATTGCTGATATTTTGATAGTAAAGAGTCCACTTCTATGAGACATACTTTGTTAATCTGCCAAAAATAAGGTAGCGTTCTAGGCCATGTTGTAGAAAGGTGATAGAGATGTCCAGTCACAGCTCTAGATAACGTGTGTGCTTCTAACAGTAGTCAGTGCAAAAATAGACATTTGGAACAATGTAAAATCTTATGTTTCTTGGTCTAAGACTCTAGATATCCGAGTTTAGAAAGAGTTTTAATTTTGGAATCCAGTTATTCGGTATCTGTCACACACATCCAGCTTTACACTATCATATTTGTTAGTGTTGTCTAATGCTGGCTTTGACTGGAGATCAGATATTGGATGAGAAGGACTTTGTTCTTGGGTGGTTGTGGGGTTGTGTCCCTTGATGTTGGCTTCAACCCCGTTTTAACTGCTGGACCTCAGTGAAGTCAGACTGTTAGAAATGACCATGGGATGTGTGACGTTAATGCTGCAAATCTGTTTTGCTGTGAAATCCCCTATTGTTCTAGGTTTGAGGCCTCTCCATCAGAAAAAATCAGAATTCTCTCCATCAGAAAAAATAATTTGCCAGATGTCTTAATAAGCCCTGTGCATTGACGGTTCTATATAAGGAGGATTTTTTAAAGCAGAGGATGTTTATTTTTGGCAGCTTCTGTCATTTAACAATTTTCCTGCTCCAGCTACCCTCCAGAAAACTGGTAAGTGTATCCTTTTGCCATCTTTTAAATTAGAGATGAGCCTCAGTACTGGGCCCAGTCTATATATTTAGCCTGAGTCCAAACACTGTCTGAACATGGCAGATCTGGGGAAAGTTCCGGTCCATGTGTAAGACCATGCAGGTTACAGAATCTTTGGGTCTGCTATTTTGCTTTTGTTCATTATGGATTTAAAGGTTTAGCCCAGATTTCTATTATTTAAAAAAGCATGTATGTGTGTACATAATGGGAAGGAGAAATAGAACATCGACTTGAAAATCCTCCAGTTCTAATAAGGGAAACAGCTTTCTCATAGGTTCCCACATCATCAGTCAGCTCATCACATGCACGCTGCTGCAAGACATTTTTCTTGTAACGAATTGAATAATCACATCTGTTTCTCAAGCTTGAGAAAAGTTTAAAAAGTCATTAACATTCTCCTGTTTCCATCACTGGCAGAATCTATTTTTTTTTTTTTTCAGTCAGCATCTCGGCAGTGAAGACACGTGTGCATGTGAAAAAATGTCTGTGTGTGTGCATGTGTGCGCCTGCAGCTAAAATGATGTGCACGTATTTGCATACACTTCCACGTAGACAGACAGCACCTATTTGCGCAGGAACACAGTCACCACTTGCAAGCGTGGACACAGAGATGGGCTCTGGGTACAGCAATGCATACACACACCTGCTCTTCTCTGATAATTCTGACTTTTTCTTTCCATCATAACCATGCACCAAACTTTCTGTGTGCCTGTAAATCTGCTCCCAAGGACATGCAGGCAGAAGACACGAGAGGGCAGGCTTTCCCTCTCCTGCCTCCCTCCGCCTGGGATCTCTGCTATTGTTATGTTTATGCAAACAGCCTTTGACATAATAGCTTTGAAACAGTTGAAAATTGGATTGTGCCTTTAGGCCAAACATTCAGACCACCACCTTGGCTATATTCATCTGCCACAGTAAATTGGGTTCAGCATTGGCTCCACACACTGTATTTCAGGGAAAGATTACAGCTTGGCAATAACTTTTGTACAGGAAAGACAAATGCAAACTCCTGGCAGAAACATTGGAGCTGTTTAGTTGTGCAACCCCCTATCTGGAGGAATACAGATTGTGCTGAGAATTTCTTTGGACATTTGAAGAGCAAATGAAACAAATTCCCAGGCTGGAATGTCCATTCCTTTCTTTTTCGGCTTCCTAATGCAATCTAATTATGGTTTAACCTTCTGAAGTAAATACCTAATAAAGGATGAACCTCTTAGAAGAGTAAATTTACTGCCCACTAGTTAGCAGAAGTTCTTGCCGTGCTCCCTTTAAGCGATAATATTACTGGGATTGAACATTGTTTGACTGGTTAATGGTCCCTCTACTGCAAGACAGATTATATGGAAAATAACAGTCAAAGCAAAGCCAGTTACAGTATTAAAGCCCACGGTCAAAAACACTTTTAACATAAAAAGATGTGCTGAAAAGAAGTGAGAGGGTAACAGCCCCTCCAACAGGCATTTAGCAAGAATCTAAGCTGTGGTCTGAAAGGGAGACAACATTCCCTGGATTCACCGTAGTCAGTGTCACAATTAATTTTCTACAGACTGAGTTACAATTTTATTGCACATTTAAGAAAGTGAAGGTTTATTTGGGCCTGATCCCAGAGGCAATGTGCTAGTTTCAGCCTTTTCCAATTCATCCTAGCAGATGTGATGTGTCCATGGAATTTGGGACTATATTCTTCCTTCTATCTCCAAGAGGGGTGGAGATCCAGGTGGAAAGGAGGAGATGGTGGCAAGAGCTCTGAGGGCTGGCAGGAGAGATCTGAAGGTGAGGTTAGGGTGGGAGCAAGGTGAAGGCTGGGGAGAGAAGAAAAGCAGCAATTCCTCTGGCGATCTTCCCTGCTGCATCTCTAGTTTCCATCGTGGTGCTGGCCCATCAGCGGATTAATGAGGCCATTGACTTTGCCAGGGGTGGAGAATATAAATAAAAGCAATTTCCTGGCCTAGCTCCCACTGAAATCTAATCCAGTGGGAAGAGAAAGGCTCTCGTCTTAAGACGAAGGCTTTTTTAGCTCAAGTGGTAGCTGAGCTGCTGATAACTTTATTGTGAAAGTGAGATATTTTTTGCAAAATATATATTGGACTTTCTGAATTCATGCAGGCTTGCACACCAGCTACTTCTGGTGTGCAAATGAGGTGACACATGTATTGTTAGCAGGAATGAATAATAACAGGTGCAGTAGAAACACATTTCTTGCATGAGTACCTAAATGTTTCCTGTGCTGGAATTTGCCCAGATCTTGTACGTTATACCTGCGGAGGTCTCCTGGTCAGATGGTCTTAACTCTGCTTTATTCATTGCATGTACCAATATCTCATCCCCTGCTTTTAAGGCTACAGAACACAGCAAGAATTTTACCTGCCTAACACACATTGTTCATGCTTCTGAATGAAGCAGTCCTTTTATGTTAGCATTGGAAGTAGTAGTTAGGTTTAAGCAAGAAGTAAAGCAGGCATGAGAAGTTCTGCTCTGCCACATCCCCCATCGGCTATGATGGACCAAGTTCTGAAGCAAAAAAAAACATGTCCATATTTTAAACATGAATTCTGACCACCTGCCCTGTGATAAGTAGCCTGCAGTACCTTCCACAGTCAAGAGACAGCAGCGTAGTTGGAGTGGGACAGCAGGGACATCACACATGCTCTGTTCCAAGAAAAAAATGTCAGAATTAGCCCACTTGACTTTTTTTTTCATTTTTCTAGTCTGCTCAGTCACACTTTCCTGTCTTAAGCAACTTGGTTTTGCCTGTGGGTAAAATATTTGGTACTGGACTCTGCCAGAAAACAGTAGTCACTAGCTGAAAATGGATAGGAAGTCACACATAATAGGAGAATCATATATTTCCGTAGTACTATGAGGAAGTTTTGCTGCTTGAAAAATGCTTGTTTCACAAAAAACAATTAATTTTTTTTTCTGTCTCCAGCTGTTTCCCCCAGAAAGAAAAAAAAAATCTCACTAGATGTCTTCAGTATGGTGTCCCCCCATTTATCAGGCCTCTCACACTGAATAGAGCAGTATTTTTATGGCCAAACTGAGTGAGCTGGCTGAATTTTGCTGTAGCAGACTCTGATGTGGTAAGGCTCTTTGTCATATATCACAGTCAGAATTCATTTATTATCCTGCTTTCCTTTGGGAAGAGACTGGGGCAAAAGATCCAAATTCTACCTTTCCTTTTCCTCAAGTGTGTGTTTTATAATCATCACTTATTAGCAGGATTATGGTAGCATCTAGGTAATCTTGCCAGGATCGGGGCATTATTATGATGAACAATGACAGAAGTCTATTCATTAGAGTCCAGAGAAATTGTTTTGCTTGGCTGTAAAAGCACTTGGGCCAAGGAGGTCAGACAGCTTTATTCAAAGTCTTCTGCCCGTGTTACCAACTCTCGTGATATTATCAAAGTCTCCCACCATTCTGAGCTTTTCAGCGAGCAGCACCTCCTGCTGTCATGTGAGTCCACAAGAAGCTCAGCCTTCATTAAATGAGAGAGATGATTCAAGCCCTGTTGATTTCAAGTGAAAAGACTGAAAAATATGGGAAGCAGAAGGCAAAGAATTATACTCTTGCTGCCCGTGTTACCAACTCTCGTGATATTATCAAAGTCTCCCACCATTCTGAGCTTTTCAGCGAGCAGCACCTCCTGCTGTCATGTGAGTCCACAAGAAGCTCAGCCTTCATTAAATGAGAGAGATGATTCAAGCCCTGTTGATTTCAAGTGAAAAGACTGAAAAATATGGGAAGCAGAAGGCAAAGAATTATACTCTTGAGAGATATATATAAAATACATATATTAATTTTTTAAATTTTTTTTTGAAGGTCAACTTTGTACTTTCTTGGCCTGACTCATAACTGAGTGAGCTGGCTGAATTTTGCTGTAGCAGACTCTGATGTGGTAAGGCTCTTTGTCATATATCACAGTCAGAATTCATTTATTATCCTGCTTTCCTTTGGGAAGAGACTGGGGCAAAAGATCCAAATTCTACCTTTCCTTTTCCTCAAGTGTGTGTTTTATAATCATCACTTATTAGCAGGATTATGGTAGCATCTAGGTAATCTTGCCAGGATCGGGGCATTATTATGATGAACAATGACAGAAGTCTATTCATTAGAGTCCAGAGAAATTGTTTTGCTTGGCTGTAAAAGCACTTGGGCCAAGGAGGTCAGACAGCTTTATTCAAAGTCTTCTGCCCGTGTTACCAACTCTCGTGATATTATCAAAGTCTCCCACCATTCTGAGCTTTTCAGCGAGCAGCACCTCCTGCTGTCATGTGAGTCCACAAGAAGCTCAGCCTTCATTAAATGAGAGAGATGATTCAAGCCCTGTTGATTTCAAGTGAAAAGACTGAAAAATATGGGAAGCAGAAGGCAAAGAATTATACTCTTGAGAGATATATATAAAATACATATATATATTAATTTTTTAAATTTTTTTTTGAAGGTCAACTTTGTACTTTCTTGGAGCCTGACTCATTGGAGTCAGGACAGGAAGGGACCTTGGAAGTCCTTAGCCCCACGTTTCTCAATCTGCAAGCCTGTGCTCCCTGGTGCTGGTGCAGCGCAGGAAGGCGGGTGTGAAACACCTCTTTGTGTGACTCGGGGCCCTGCCAAGGCATGAAGGATTCCTCATTTGAAGGAGGCAGAAAGAGTGTGGGCTAAATACTCCATAGATATTTACTCCATAAAGCGAGGCTCTATTTCAGTCTAGCCTACCCATCCCAAAAGGATGGCTATTCCTTTTTCATTTAGAGGGTGAAAAGTTGGGAGCCAAGAATAAGTAGAGGGAGAGGGGCTATGATAAAAATACTTCTTTCCTCTTTCTCAAGATTGCCTTTACCACAGCCAAACACACATGAATGCCACTAACTGTATCTCATTTATCCTTGGTTTCTCCTTTCCCCTGTCTAGCCCCTTTGTCTCCTGTCTCTATGGCTTGTCAGATATATTTACCCATGCTTTTACCCAACTCTAGCAATGCTTAAAATGCTGGTTTTCAGGAGAATGCTACTTACAGCAGACAGAAGAAGGATCTGAATTAGAGTTAACCCAAAGAAAGCAATTCCCTTTACTGGAGGTTTTTTGATAGCCCAATTTCAGTTTTGTTCCACTTTGGGAAGCTCCAAATCGAATCTTTTCTGCCAATGTGATCCCCAAAATAGAGGAAACCGTGAATTCTCTTTTTTTGTCCCTTTGAGCCACAAATGCTGGGAGCCCTGAGGCCCTAACTGATGGGCAGAGCTTGCTGAAACGCAGATTGCCCCACTCATGGGAAACCAAAATTGTTGGAACAAATGCTGGAACAAAACTCAGGAATGAGAAGGCTTTCCATGGATTGGAAATGCTAGTTCTCAGTTTGTTTTGTTCTCAGAAGACTGAAGCATTTGGGTTGTTGTTTTTGGTTTTAGAAACAAAACAGCTGCCTGGTCTCCTGAGGCTATGCCAGGAGTCCCTCACTCCCAGGAACCCTTTTGTGCTGTCTCCACATTATTTTCCAACAGGAAACTATTTCACAGGAGAGTTTCCATCCAGTTCCACTGGGAAGCTCTTCTCAGCCCTAACAAGCCTGGCAGTACCAAGGGAATCCCGGATCCCATTTTGAGCTCTGCTTAGTTCTTATTCCTTCTTGCTTGGACCTTTGCCTTGCCATCCCAAACTACGTGTGAAGAAGGGCCTTGCTGTCTGAGTAAAAGCTTCCAGGTTCAGGGTCTTCCTTCCTATTCTGAGAGCCTATGAGAAGAACTTTCGGTCCTGTCCTTTCAGGCAAAGATTTTTTTTCTCTTTCTTTCCCTTCCCTTTACAATTAATTAGCTAATAATTTTGCTACTGATCCATTCTTCATTAAAAAGCTGAATCCCTTTTGTTAGATCTGGTTGGAACAAAGGTAGGAGAATTTATGTCTTAATTTTGGTTCATTATGGCAGAGAGCATCCCACCCCATCACTCTCCCTCTCCCCCTCCCCTTCCAAGCCCTCCCTCTTCCTTTAGAGGATCAGTTATCACTTTGCCCCTAAACTCCTCACACTCTGCAGAGGCATTGGAGGAGCCTTCACTGCCCTTTATCTTCCGCTGCCTCATTAAGAGAAATGAACCTGAGTCTGAGAGAAATGACACAAGGGAAATAAAAATGTAATCCCTTGGTGCCACCTATAATGAATTGTTATGAAAACCATGAAAATATCTGTCTGCAGATATTGTTCTTTGATTTGAAGTCAGTGTTGTAAGCGGTAATTTTTGTCATTAAAGCTGTTAATCTGCGCAGCGTTCCTCATAAGTTTTTATGAAGAAAAACAGCCCTGCTGCCTACATGCTCATGCAGGGAGCTTCTGAGCAGTGCTACATGAACAGGGTGCCTTTGAATAATTAGCTTTAATTATAGCCAAGGTGGTTGTCTATCTCAGAGATGGGACTGTTTCATGGCAGCCTGCTGTCCACCGTCATGATGGGATGGAATGAACTGGTTCATCTGAACCTCACTGACACATTATTCCCCACCTGGCTGACGACGGGGTGTGGGCATGTCCCAAAGCACTGAGCTGTGTGTGTGTGGAATTAGCCACAGTGATTGCCCCAACCATATGCTTTCGCATTTGGGATGGAACTGTAAGGGATCATTGCATCCAAAGCAAAGATGAGCTGCGGTGAGCAGAGGAGTGCCAGGAGTATTATTCTTTTTTGTCCTTCCCCAGCTGGCACAGAGCTGACCTCCTTCCTGCAACCCGACTTCAGCTTTTCTTGAGTGGGGGTCCTCTTTTGCCACACCTGAGTGCTTCCCTGAGATCCCAGGTAGTTGCTTTTCATGCTGTGCATGTCAAGACAAGGGCTGCAGTCAAGACATTGCAGGGGGGTTCCTGCAGCCCCCTTCATCAATGCACTAGGATTATTGTATGCATTTCCAGTGCAGTCACCATGTGAGTGCACTCCATTACCCCAAGGAGTGAGCACTCTGGAAAGAAAACTCTTGTTGGGGAGGGAAGAAAGCATGGGAGCCTTCTAGTGTTTAGATTGCTCTGGCTGAAAGGAATTACGGACATAAATGTTTTCCTGAGTAACTTCCAGCTCTTACAGAAGTTGCATTTTGTGTCTCCAGAGCAATTAGCTGCAGCAAAAGATGGAAATGAGTGTAGCTCAGCAGGGGAAATGGGGAGAGATGGGGACATACAAAGCTCTGCAAACCAGGAATCTGTGCAGCCTCCCTTCTGTGGTCACAGCCCACCACAATCTCTTCTCTGGCCTTCATGAGCAGGGAAGTCACTTCTATGTAGCACAACTTAGAAGTGCTCTTCAGAGAAAACAGGCTGTAGGAGAGGGTGTAATGCAAACTCAAAACTTGGATTAGCTGGAGGGAACACTAAATCTAGGGCTGGCACCCAAGGCTGTCGCACACTGTGAATTGGGAGAAAAGGGGGCATGCACTGACTGAAAAGAGGCCCCTCTGCTTGTGGGCTGGCCTCCCTTTGCCCCCGGGCTAAGAGCGATACCTATGTGAGCAGTACCCACATGTGCACCTCCTTGCCTGCTGTACTGGGAAGTCAGTTTCGCTGGAGACCTTGCTCCATTGCAGTTAAAGAAAGGAAATCCCGGTCAGATCGTGAAGGTATTAAGCCTCAAACCATAGAATTCAAAGCCAAAATTCTAACCATTAAAGGTTTCAGAGGGGAACTAGTATAAGAGGAAAATCAGCCTTTGGAAGGTTTTGTGCACCTCTCTCAAAGAATTAGCTCCCTGCTGAAATGGACTATATGAACCTGCAGTCTGAACTTGTAAGGATTTCCTTATTCCCATCAGAAATTAGGTAAAGTCTCAGTGTTGATTTACACTATGCAAAGATTTGGCTCAATGGCTTGACTTCCTGGACAGTGTCTGTGCACAACCACAGACACCCCTGTGCTCTGCAAACATTTAGGTTACCATTTGTGGAAAAGATGAAGGCTGAGACTGATCTCCACTGACTTTGCAGAAAGGCCATTGTGAAGTGCATGAGAATAGAGGCAACATTAGAGACTTAAAAATAGAAATAAAAGACCAATAAAGAGAATGAGTTAATAAAACTTTCAAGACACCAAGTTGATGGAATAATGAAAACAACTAGCAGGACTTGCCATGGCCCCTGCCCTTAAAGGAAGCCTCTTCCCCATTTGATGTCTGCTTTAAAAACAGAAGGGGTGTAAATAGCTTATGATTCAAGGCATAAGACATTCATTGTCTTTTCTATTCTTATGCAGCTGTCCACTCTGAAGTCCTGGTATTTTACCCTTAAGCATCTGGAACTAGGCAGTGTCCAGTATAGACTCCTGTGCAAAATAGATCAGGCAAGACTCCTGTATATAATGCCCATAATCTCTGCAGAGAAAGTCAGTTACGTTTTCTGAAATTCTCAAGAGCATCACTAGCACTAGGTCTTTTATATAGGCAGCTTGGGTTCCCGAGAAGAAGCTATTTATCTGCTCCCTTCAAGATAGAGAACTCCAAAATTTGGTGAATTACCCTTTATACTCCAGGCAGAGTAGCAGTACAGGACAGGCAATTCTTTCCTTGCTTCTGACATCCTACAGCTCAGCAAGTATTTTCCAGCATTTTTGGGGATGTAAGAACAAGATGATCAGAGAATAGGGCTCTGCAGACACCATTAACATGGTAGGCTGAATCTGCTGACGATAAGTCAATGATTCTTTCTGACATGACTCTAAGAGTAGCAGAAGGACGTCTGTAGGATGACTCATGTTAATGGAAGAATGGTATGTATGATTTGAGATTTAGGACAGATGTCAGGTTTAGAGAAGTGTGGTGTAAGGAAGATCATTTTTATTGGCATAGTAGCAGGAGACAACTTGTCAGAGTGATGTTGACTCTTTTTTTTGTATTGTTTTGGAAGGTCCCTTGGGAAGATGGCAAATGGAAAGGGCAGAGGAAGACCGGGCAATATCCCCAGCCAAATGGAACAGGTTGCTTTCCTGCAGACAAATAGACCATGTGGTGGTGGTGATTCCATTACCTTCAGTTTGCAAAGGAGCAGCCTTGGAAGAGTGGGGAAGAAGGTCTCTGTCATCTCCAGTGTAGTCAGGGTGGTTCCTCCCTCTCAGACCTGCCTATGTGTTGAGTTTGCACCAGTTCCCATGTGTTGACTTAAATAAGGGACCTATTTAAAACATGGCAAACCCCTATGCAGACATCCCTTCAGGGGTTAAGCGGTTCTCTTCCTGCCTTGCACAAGTATGCCCACCAACAGAAGTTAAATATTTACAAGTCTAGGTTTAAAATATCAGAAAGCAATCCACTGAGTTAAATCAGGCTTCTAATGAGATCAGAAGATACACATCTTCTGCTGGCACTGATTTCAAGCTCCTGGGCTTACTTTTCCTGCTTTCGAAGAAGGCCAAATATTTCAGGACAGCTTCATGGTCCAAGAGAGGCCCAGTGAAGGCATTAAGCAAAACTGTGATACTTCCTTTTCTTTGTTCAAGAAGTGTATGTGGGTTGCATTCTTAACTGCATTCTGGTAACTATAACAGTAAGATCTACAGTAATGATTAAAAAAGCCTTTGAATGAATTCCAGTCTCTCCTCCCACCTCCTAAAAGCTGGGGTGAAGTTCTATCCAGCTTTCATTGGGAACAAGAAATTCAACCAGAGACTTTTAGCTGTATTAGTCTTATTTACGTAAAGTCAATTCTTAATTAATATTGATGTACAATCTGTAAGGCAAGGATCAGGGCTGTCTACTTCCACTTCCGTGTGTGACCTGCACCCTATCTCAGACCTTATTCTTTACTGGTTGCCTCTTTGGGCACATGACATTTATCTACCGTGATCTCTGCTGCATTTTGTCCCTCCTGCTCACAGAAATGATTGCAGCTGGAATTTGAGTGGAATTTCCTGCTCTCCCTGGTTTCTGTGTTCCCTCTTGCCATGGGGTCAGGATAAGAAGTGGGATTTTGCAGAATATTTTGAATGCAGTATGGGAGACTTAAGAAAAAAGTGAGTTTAAAATGGTATCCACTGCTGCATCTGCAGATGTGCCAGTGTTTGTTCCATTGTACTGCCGTTTATAGGGTCTTATGTTTTCTGTATACAGTGGGATCCCGATTCATGATAAGGCCTCCAGACAGTTCTGCCTTATACAGATAACATTAGGAATGCCCAGAATAATTTGCAAGTTATTAGCTAAGTAATAAATTTCACAAGGCTCCACTGAATCGGCAGAGTTGTAATTTGCAAGTAGAGAAGCGAAGACCTAAAACTGAGCATGAGTTGCTGACTTAGAAAGAGAGGGAGAACCCAGGACAAGGATCACATATGCTGAACTCCTGGCTGGCAGGTACCCAAGCATCTCTCTGTGCCTGCTTCAGGTATGTCTGTAAGTGCCCTAAAAAGACATGTTTCTTCCATGAGTTTATAACAGATTCCAGAACCAGTGTGAGCTGAATAAACAGGTAACACAGTATGTTGTATATTACCTCTGGTTGCCATAGCAGAAAGACTTCTACGGACAAAGCCTGCTGAACAGAAGCCTTTGAGTTGCATTGTCTTTTTGTGGATGGAAGAGGAGGAGCAAGATGATGTACAAAACAGGGAGCTGGATACAGTCTGGGACTTGAAAACCACAGGGATATATTCCTTTTCTGCCTTCTCCTTTGTGACCTTGTGTTTGTTCCCCATCTGGACAGTGAGGTTTCTCCTCTCCGCACACAGGCATTACAGGGATGAACGTGTTACAGGTTGTCAAGTGGCTAACATGCCAGGAGATTGGAGACCTTACAGTACCAGCCATTATGGAGGGCTGTTCTGCATCACATCTCTGTCCTCCGACGTCCACGCCAACCCTTGAGCTCAAACACCCACGGTCTGTAAACTGTAAGGATGAACCAGCTTCCCAGACTTTCACAGCAAGAGTCAGGATCTGAGCTGTGGCCAGCAGAATCTGGCTGAGAAGCGTGGGAAACTTAACAGTAAGAGAGAAAATCTGCTCTATCAAGGGCTGTTTTCCTGGGGCTGTGATTTCTGATGCATCCAGCACATTTTTTGGGTAATCTGTACTCCTGGAGCAACATTTGAAAGAGTGGAAAGAAAAGTATTTTATCTTCAAAAAACCAATTCATCCAACAAATTGAGAGGGTCGTGTCAGTCACTAACAAAGTAAACGGAGTTCCTCAGGAGTCAGACTGCCACCTTTTGCTGAACCCATTAACCATTTCCTTAATGGCAGAATAGTGAAGTGGATTTTCCTCTTAATTACTTTTAGAGTAGGATATAGGTTTTTAAAATGGATCCTTTCAGAAGGAAGGAATAAATTAATACTTTGGAGATCTTTCCAGGCTAATCTTTGTGTCAGTGCAGGAGATTCACTTCACCTTATTTTCTCTTCAACTCTCTATTTATTTAAGTTCGAAGTAGGTAGTTTTCCTTCAATATCTCATTGTAACCACCTCCTGTACTAGGACAGTTAAGAGATATTGACATGATTGTTGTAGACATGCTTTGCTCAGCTGTTTCTCCTCTGTGAGTTGTTGTAGTTGTCCAACAATCATAATTTTGAAATGTTTTAGACTACAAGTCAGGCAGAACTGTACTTATGGGAGAAGCATTCATTTAGGGTTGGTGCTTGTGCAAGACCTAGGAACAGCTCTTAAGAAGCAAATGGCTCTAACCCGGTGGAAGCACTTGGGACCTGCCTCTTGCAATCACTTATTCCAAAATTGTGATATTTTCTTATTTAGCTAATCAACACACCTTCAGTCCTACATTAACAGTTGGGACCTACTGGAAAATTACCCTAAGTACCAGATGCACTTACTGGCTACTCTTGTCAGGCAGGTTCATGGGAACTCTACTGAATTTCTGCCCCTTTGTCCTGGTTTTGGCTGGGATAGAGTTAATTTTCTCCCTAGTAGCTGGTACAGTGCTGTGTTTTGGATTTAGGATGAGAACAAAGTTGGTAACGCACCGATGTTTTAGTTGTAGCTAAGCAGTGCTTACACTAGTCAAGGACTTTTCAGCTTCCCATGCTCT
>NW_008796044.1:10363575-10399674 GCF_000699145.1 Aptenodytes forsteri | reverse complement strand
CCAGCTGGCCAAAGGGACATTCCGTACCATGTGACGTCATGCTCAGCACATAAACTGTGGGAAAGCTGGCCGGGGGGGCCGCTGCTCGGGGACTGGCTGGGCATCGGTGGGGGGGGGGGGGGCAATTGCATTGTGCATCACTTGCTTTGTATATTATTATTATTATTAGGATTTTATTCTATTTCAATTATTAAACTGTTTTTATCTCAACCCACAAGTTTTCTCACTCATACTCTTCCAATTCTCTCCCCCATCCCACCAGGGCAGGGGGGTAGTGAGCGAGCGGCTGTGGGGTGCTCAGTTGCCAGCTGAGGTTAAACCATGACACCCTTGTTCCTCCCATTTTATCTCTTGGGCTGGGTCATGTCAAAGTGTGCTGGGCGATAGCATGCATCCCATAAAGGCATGCCTAGAAGTAGCTCATAAGCCTGTTTCTAAAAGAGCCCTACTTTGTAGGCAAGAAGCACCGTGTGAATGATTTTGACAAAGGCTGTGAGATATTCTGTAGATGAGGAATACGATCAAAGTGCACAAGGCTGGTGCAAGATGACCTCAAAATTCACTATAACCATTGGTGTAGACAAAACCTGAACGGCAGGAGAGCAGCATATTTGTCATGAATGAACACGAATGTTCAGTTTTCCCATACTGGATGCAGGCTGTGTAGATGGAGAGTGTCCAAACAAGCAAAACTATTCCTTGTCTCTTTGTTCAATAGTGGTTCCTGCTGCATAAAACCAATGACATTACCTTCCTAATTGGCTAGTGGGATCTGAGAGGCAAGATTTCATTTCCACTAAAATACGTATACAAACATTGACCATTTTTCTTTAGCATTTGGAATTTTTTCAGTGGGATTTTGGACAATATTTGAGAGGGTTGGCATATGGGACAAAGTCTGCATGATGGTTTTTTTAATAAGCTTTCCAAGAAGAAACATTGAAATATTTAATTTCTAACCAGATGTGGATTTTACTTGGGGTAAATAGCATCCTTTGCTCCTTTACTTGCTATAGCCACGGCTGATACAATGTCATGGAAAAACTGAATACTGCCAACTGTACAGCACTCATTATCAGCTGGGTTGCAACTGTTACCTGTGAATTATCCTGCTGTATGCATATGTGTTATTTCTGCTTCCTTCTCTTATGGTCCTGAATTAGGACTTCCTCCAACACTTCTGCAATAGAAACTCTACTATCTAGCTGTTTTCCACATTACTATATGTACTTCATAATTACTTTAAAATTCTTATTTTCAACCCTTTCCAGTGAGATAAACTCTAGTATTCTTACTTACGACGTAGGGAATTAAGGCCGCAGAAATAGTAAGGGCTACACTCACAAAGGCATGCAGATATCGAATTTCTATTTGGTTCCTAAAGAGAATTTACATGTTGATATCTCTTTATGGACTGGGGTCTGAAAAACTATTTGCAGAGCCTAATTTTCAGGTGGAGATGAGTATTGCCTTACAAAAAAGCCTATGAAATTCATGTCCTGTATGAGTTTTCCAAAATCCTTCAGGAAGCCTGCAACTAAGCAAGGCACCAGATTCACATCTCCTGACACTGAGCCACACTACCTAATTGATGCATTTCATACTTGTAGGAATGTAGCCAATTTTTAATCTTTGATCTTGGTGTGAACTTACTTGATGTTATAAATGTTGAATTTTTAGTGTATTTTTGTACTGTTACAATTATGAAATTGACTTCTCATATTTATCTTCCTTCAGGAAACTGAGTAACATGATTATTGGAATCAGTGCTTTGAAGCCTGCGATTCCGCAGTATTTTTTTTCTTCAGGCTGTCTCCAAGCAGTGACACCATGTCTAGTTCTCATCATAACAGCCCTAATGAAAAAGCAAACTGAACAACCCATCATTAGGTTCATATGTCCTTTAGGATTCACTAATATCGCAGTGAGTCAAGCTGCAGCGCTATCGTTTTGGCTGCTGTGTTTTATGGTCTCCCTGACCGAGTGAAGTCACACGGTCATCTGCACCGAGGTGTGGGGTGAGCAGCATGCGGTCTCCTTGGAAACTGCAAAGTTGCACGGGAGGCAGGAGTGCATGTCCCAGAAAGGGCAGAGAGGAGAAGAGAGTCTGATAGGAGATCTCCAGCTGGAATTTCACTGGAGGAAAGCATGTCTGATAACTTGGCCCGCCAAGCCTTTCATCTGACCTGCTGCTGTCCCCGTCTCTCACCCCTCTAACCCTCTGTTAAAAATACCAGCGTGTTGCCTCGCTGGTCGGACATCCTGCCAGTGAGCTTTGGTATCACAGGGAGCCGAAACACACAGAGATCCCTGCCGCTACAGTGTGCACAGTGGGATGTCACCCTAAAGCAGCGCAAGCTGTGCACAGACAATCAGCAGTTCAGCCATCCACTCCAGCGCCTCCTTTCAGAGAGGTCATCTTCCCCACATTATATATGATTAAAGATACTGTGCTTACAGCTAAGGGGTTTCCAGGTGTAACAGTGTGTTAAAATCAACGCCTGCCAACAATTAACACCCAATGTCAAATATTTTCCCTTCTGTTGTGATAACAGCTTAATATTCTGTAGAAAGGCACTGCCAGCTTTGAAAATCAGAATATGAGTTGTCTCCGGTTTCTCTGCTAAAGCTCTCCATTGTCACAGATTCCCCCTATTCAGCTGGCAGGTTTTTTGTTTGTTAGCTTTTTTATTGGTATTACAAGAGCACCTGGGAATCCCAGTTAAGACCTACAGCCCTGTGGGGACAGGAGCTCCCTGGCCAGGCGCTGTAGAAGGCAGGACCAGCCCCAGAGAACTCACAGGCTATGCACCATGGTGCAGTGATGGATGAATTGGACAAATTGGGCAGATGTGGTTTGGAAAAAACTTGCTGCAATGGGATACACAGTTTAGCAGAAAGGTCAGTTGGCTGCTTGATTAATAGAAAGCAATGGGAACAATCTGTAAGCACTAAGCACAAGCGAATGATAAGATATGGTTTACCAGAGGATAGGTAATTGGACAGGTTTTTGACATAAATGGGTGGAGCAGTGTGGGAGAACACATGGCAATGCTTAAGGGAGAAGTTGGCTTGCAGCTTGTCAGACTTGTCTGGGACACAGTAAGCCCAGGAAGTTTCTAGGTTTTTTCCTGCAGAGAAAAAAATTAAATTTTTTAAAAAACACTGAGATTTAGTGCTACCAATTCCTTTTCATTGGTGCTCAGAAAAGTTTCCTAACTTTGTTTTTATTTGTTTTGTATTTCATTTCCTATGAAATTCACTGTGATCAAAATTTTAAAATGTATCTTTTGGTAGAAGTTTTCGGACTTCTTACAAAGCCACATTTTGAAAACCAAACATTGCATTTTTTAAGGGAAAACATTTCCCCAAGAAACTCCTTGTTCATTTTCTTTGTCAGGTTTTCACAGGGAAAAGTCTGTGAAAAGAGCTAACCATGTTGAATGCTTTGGCTAGCAAAAAATTTCCATGTTTGTTGAAAAGGTATTTTTCCTGAGAAACATTCTGATGAAAACACTTCAACCAACTCCTGAAATTAGAAAGAAATAGTATTAAAAGAAATTGGCTAAATGTTCCTAAAGGGAAACAAGCATCAATGTTAGAGAATTAAAAACCAAGGACTCAGCCTTTTCTCAAACAACTGAACAGAGCTTCCTTGAACTCATCTTGACTTTTCAATGCTGTGTCGGAGTATTGAGATTAGTGTTGGAAAACATGCTGGAGACGGGTGAATGCTGTACTGTTTAAGAATGAAAAAATTGCAGACCAAGCCCTTTTTTCCCCCCCTCAGCTACAGCTCTTGCTTCGGGAGACAGGATATGTCTCAATTACAGGAGTGCCTAGCGGCCGAAGTGCTGGATGGAGGTCCTCTGTGTAACAGGAGGCAGTCGCTGCTCTGAAGAGCTTGCAGGCAACAAACAAAACAAAAAGGGTGGAAAGAATGAAGAGGTTCAAGGACAGCTTCTTCTGATAGTGATAGGAAATCTGGATATAAACTCAGGCCAGAATATATAGCTGAGATTTTACAGAAAATGTTTGCCTAGAAGACAGTGTAATCTCACTACAGGAGGTGGTAAGGAACACTGAGCATCCAGGTCCAGGAAAGGAGCAGTATGCTGGAAAGAGGAGCTGCACTGGCAGAGGCGTATAAAGAAAAATTATGCTCTTTGTTCAGAGGAAAATTTTGGATTGGAATGCAGTTCACTGCCTTAACTATTGAGGAAAGTAACACAGAAAGAGAGTGCTTCTGGGAGATTTCCGTTAGAAATTGCAAAATCTTTTTCCCCCTTTTCTCTGCCCAGTGCAATTAAACAGTAATAGGAGTGCGTTGCACAGTTTATGAAGCAATAATCCAGTTCCCAAATGGCTAAACCGGGAGACTGATGGCCAAGTCATTTATCCCAATGAGGAAAATAGATTATTACTCAGGAAAGCAGCAGGATGGCATTGTTACAATTATTCTGCTGTCTGAGTTTATCAGTTCAAAAATCTAGATACGAATTCTTTTTCTGGGATCAGTTTCTGCTTTCCTTGCCAGTCCTGTGTGAGGAGTCCTGCTGACTTTGCCACGATTACCTGTGGAGCAAAGTATAGCTCTCAGTGAATAAGAGTGACAGGATGAGGGTTTCAAGGCTGCAACAAAACATGGTAGCTAGTGAAGTCAGTGCAATTTTGGCCGGGATATGTGGAGACATAACATTATGAAGTAGGAATGTAACAGCTCTCATGTGACTGCACTGGGGATATTGTGCTTAGTTCTAAGCACCTCGTTAACAGAAACGTATTAACAAATTGGAGGGGATCCAGAGAAGAGAAAGTCAGTTGGGTATGTTGATTTACGAATTAAGATGGGCCTGAGTGGCTGATGTCCAATCTGAATCCATATTGGAATGCCTCCAGATCTTGCAGATGTTTGTGGGTTCAGGACTTTATGATCCTGAGTCCGCTGGAGTCAGTAGAACTGACTCCCATTGGCTCCACTGATTGCTCGATTTGAGTCTGCTTGAAGAAACCTTGGCTGAACAGTGATTAAGGCTAAGGATATATATATAACTTGGAAAAAGAGTAAATAAAGGGGAATGTGATGTAAGCTTGGAACTATTAGAAGAGTGCGAATGTGAGGACCACCGTCTTGGCTGACATACTGGGAAAATGAACTGGGGACCTTCAGAGTTGGAAGCAAGAGCTTTTTAACATCTTGAGCCAAGGTGGCCAGACTGCAGTGTGTCCCTCTTCTCTGGATCTGGGAAGAGAGTGGAGTGCATGGGCCTTTGCGGATGGTATTACCCCAGTCTGACGGGCATAAGGAACACTTAGCATTGACAGAGCCATCGTTTTAGGAGCAGGGTGATAAATTTTAGAAAAAGAAATGAGTTTTGCAGCCATTAACTGATGAACCAGAGTCACAATACCCCTATATATTTTTTTGCATAAGGTTTCTGAATGAACAAGTTGGACAGCTACTCAGAGAGCAGATTGTTCTTGATGATCATTTAATTTTTGGTATCATAGGACTATGATGTGACTCCTCCTCTCTCCTTCACTATACAAAATCAGCCCTTTCTTTGATCCTGAGACTGTGCATTAGGATATGGTCATAATTACCATTTCAGCTAGAGCTGAGTCTGCTATACAGGTGCTAGTCACTGCCCTGAAGCCATCTCCCTTAAATCTGCTGGTATAGCTGTCTGTTTCCTCCCTAACCCACTTCTGGTGAAATGATCGTGACTACTCCTTCTCTACACTATTATGAAAAGTGTGGCTCATCTGAATCATTTTGACAGAGCCGGGTTGGAGAGTGCCAACATGTGCAGCCAAATCTGTAGGATGGTTACCTCTGATGGGAGGGCTGCAGTAGCAGTCAGACCATTTGCTTAGCTGGAAGGTGAGGAAATGCTCATGCTACGGGGAGATATGTGCAACGGTGGCCATGCAGGTTATGTCTAATATGACACTGAAGAACTCAGGCACTCCAGATCCTGAAAACAGAGAAGATAAGCAACCCAGACCATGTGGAAAACCAGAAAAAAAAAATTAAAAACCCAACTTGGTCCATGGTGAATAGCAACAAGAAAGCATGCCCTCTCATGGATTTTGTGTCACGGTTGGATTCTCTGTCCAAGAGAGGCTTTCCCTGTGGTTGGGGTGTTCTTGCTATTTCTTTCCAATATGAAACTTCCTTCTCTAATATGGACACAGTGCTCACACCACAGAATTTTTCTTCCTGGGAGCACTAACACTGGGTCTTTTCTCTACTCAGTTCTTCCCAGGAATTTCATATCATAGAGATTTCCACCCCGTTTCCAGTTTGGCCGAAGTTGGCCAGCAGGTACACAAGTTATTAGATGGGAAGAATGACAAACGGAGACGTGATGATCTCACAAGCTTTTTTTCCTGAATAAAACTGGCCAAAAAGATGTTTATTTACATATTCCCAATGGCATACAAATCTGACTCAGGTAGAGAGCCCACTTGGTCCCAGAACACCAAGCAACTTCAGTGTAATTTAGGTTAAAAGCTCTATTGTTTTAAAATCTGCATGTTTGCTGCCTGCTTTGTTCCCTTAGCTTGGCTGCAAAGCAAGAGTATAACACAATGTTGATACTGTGAGCCTTGCTTTCAGATCTTTGTAACATCTGCTTGTTTTATATTCCAAATGCTGCTTACAATATAAATTCATATCCCAAACAAAAGATATTTCTCTACAAATAAGGAACCAATTAATGTCACAAAGTCTAAACCAATATATTAAAAATCAAAAAAGGAAAGGCAATGTCGTGAACTTTGAGTAACTGATAGTGCTGCTAATGTCCATTGTAAGGCTGTTGGCTCCAGCCAGTGCGTGTTGTGATTGAATTTACTTAGTACTGTATAAACAGTGGATCAGACAGGGTTTTTCTGATCATTTTTTTCAAAAGTACAAATGTGATGCTGGAAAGCCCCAACGGATGTTGTTTCATGTCAGTGACATAAGATGGGGCTAAAATCTTTCCAAACTTGGTACTGTAGGTGCCTTAGCAGACTTAGTAATATCACAGCAGGGAACAGCAACGTCACATCTGGAACATTATAAAATTGGCAATGCTGAAAAGGCATTAGTAAACATTATTAAGAATTCCTTGCAGGCAATTAGACTGCAACAATATCTTTGCAGAAAGTTTTTTTTTTTCCTTTTGCATCTTTATTTCTATCTTGCTAATGAGAGACTAATGAGCCACAGACTTGTTACCTAGAAGGAATATCTCAACAAAGCTCTAGTGAACTTAAAACCAGTATTTACAGACTGTTGACTCTTCACATTCATTATATGTTTTAAATGAGGAGGGACTACAGTAAAAAAAAAAAAAACAAACAAAGGAAACAAGTTGTTCCTTGCTAAGAGACTTCTGAAACTCTAAATGTCAAAAGTTTCCTAATGTCGAGGTTAGAGCCTTCCACCTTTCCCACCATTTAAGGCTGAGCATGGCTATGTGTAATTTTTGTGCATTTCTGCTTTGCCGTTACCAAAATATTAGTCTTCTCTGATCATTGCAAAACCTACTTGTTGGTTTCAATGATTTCAAGAGGTTTGTTTTTGTTCTGGTTTTTTTGCTTCCTTAGGAAACCAGGCTAGTAAGCAAAACCTGTATGGACCCACTATCTATGTCAGTGTACATTGGCGTATGCCCATTTCAATCACCCCCTGTTTACAGGTTTTTGTGAACACAGCGTCTCTGTCTTTTTTCTGGCTTCCTAATCTTAACTATCTGAAAGGCTGCTGATAAGACATTGGAGAATGTCAAGCAGAGCGCACTTACAGTTCCAGGCACAAGGAAATCACTCAGAGCTTATCAGCAGCTCTGATGCAAGTCTAGCGACTAGGGCACATGGATGGGAATTGGGAGCCATGGCTGAAACAAGTTGCTCTGCTACAATGTTCCTATGTGTCCTTGAGCAAGTCACGCAGGGATAGTTTTTTAAAAAACTCTCTCTCTTACAGGCTGGAGACCTAAACCCATCCTGAGACATCAGGCTGGGAGGCCCATGGACTGAAACAAACATCTCTAGGATGTGACCCTTAGGAGCACTGGACACAGAGATCTTTGCAACTGGATCCCGTTCAGCACTTGAGCAAGCACTTAATGTCATGAGGGGAATTTAGTCTCCAAAGAGTACAGTCACCCAAAATAGAGCATGTGTGACTGCAGTATAAATCTGCTTGCACCTTCCTCTCCTCTTCCCACCCCAGAAGATCTTCATGCATTCAAGGCATGGTGGCAAAAGCAGCTTCAACAGAGTCTTTGCTCACAGAGACAGGGAGTGTGCAAACCCTTTTTGATTTAGAAACAGCTGTTTTGACATCATTCCCTTTGTGAGGATGCACAACAGGTTTTGGTTTTGTTCCAGACCAAGTTAGGAAACCTTGAATGTTGCCACAGAAGAGTTCTTGGGCTGCTCACTTTCTCTTGAATGTTCCAGGGTTATTTTCTCTTGGGATGTCTGGTTAACTTGTTTAAGTTGCCGGTTCCTCTGGCATCTTGGATCTTTCACCTTGACCCTCTTATCCTTGGCTTCTCCCTTTTCCCAGTCTGTATCCCACATGCTTATTTGTTTTATCTGGTCTGTTACAGAAGCCCTTGTGTTCACTGGAAGCTGATGTCTGGGACTTGGCACCCAATACAGGGCTAACAAAAGACCATAATCCAGGCTTTTGAACCGTTCATCCACATAGCTCTATGTCAGCTGTGCAGGGGTGTAAACCTGCGATTACCAAGCACACGGCGGCTATCCCACCTGTTCCATCATTTCTCCACCTTATGTGCACTCACTCTAAGGACTGTAAGCAATTACTCTGCTAGGTACTAAATACGATATGCAGCACATGGTAGTGTAAAATTATGGAATTTGGGGGTTTTAATGAGCTCAGGTGCAATACAAAAGAACTTTTTTTTTCCCCTGTCCATAAAATTATATGACTTGGAATCAGGGGTTTCTAAAGCCCTGGACAAAGCCATTTTATTTAAAGGGTGGGTGTGGGGGGGAATACAACAACAACAACACCCTAGCCCAGCACAATTATATGCAGATTTGTTCATAAATCTGGGCTGGAGCAGATGTGCTGCACATGTTGAAAATCCAGAGCATGTTGCTGGAACTTAAAACATAAACATGAACCTGTTTCCAAAGAGGAAAATCTGCTCACAGCGAGGAGCTGACCCCATGCTTTAAACAAAGATCAAGTCCGTTCTGCCTATTGTGCCTTTGCCATGTGTTTACTTTCCTTGCTTGGTGCCTAGGGTAGCTTAAGAAATAGCCAGAAGAAAAGAAGCAATTTACCTAGGTCAGAAAAGAGCCAGTGGCACTCTGGGTGTAAGGAAACAAGAGGGAGGATGTGACCCAACTCATCTGGCTATCAAGGGTCCTATTAGACTGGGTCAGGAGTATCATGTCGGATCTCTCATCTGTATTTTTAGATGCTTGAAGTCTTTTGCCCTGTAGCTAAATCTTGTAGAAAAACATAACTGCACTTCACAGTGGGTAAGGCTGTAAGAAATAGTCTGCTTTAAACACAAACCTGCACTCTGTAGGAAGTTGGAAGTGAAGTTCCTGCAGCCGTCTGTGTGATTAAATTCCTTTGGAGGGTAGCAGGGCATGCTCTTGAAGACTCTGCACCCTGACTGAGTGCCACCATACTTGCTCTTCTTAATGGTGACAAGCTGAAATGCTGGCAGCCCCTCCTATCCGAGTCTGTGAGCTTCCAGATTTCAGCACGATCTGATGAATCTCTGATATGTGTGGTAGGATGCAATGCATTTTTCTCTTTTCTTGGCTTTTTATTTTGTCAGAAAGGGGTGTGGGTTGCTCAAGGGACACTGAGAATGCAAAGTGCTTTCTTCCTGACCCTTGAAAAAGATTAGCCCTGCATGTAAGGGGCAAAGGTGACTTTCTGGTTAATATGAGGCTGCTTACATCCCATCTGCTCCCAGTGGGTGTTTAGACGAAGGAAAGAGTTCATTCTCCATCACCAGGCATCATGATGCCATGACCTACGTGAATACAGAGGTTCCAGCTCACTCTCTTCTTCTGGAGGAAAGGCGGTGGTGGATGTGGTCATCTGTGTGCCTGTGCATGTGTTCTCTTAACTCTCCATGGAAGATGTTGGATTAAGGCATGATGTTGAAATCCGTGCTCATCCACTTATCCCACTGCCTACAGGCTGGGCTACTGGTGATGTTAAGAACTTTGGTCTTTAGGACTCATGTACGCATTTGTGCCACTGCTTGCACTGGCAGTCGACTGCAATACCTTGCTTATGGGAGGAGGATATTTGTCTGGAGGTTTCAGAGCTTGAGAAACCTGCATCTCTGGTAAACTGCTCACGTTTTATTTTTCTTTAAATCAAAGAGCAATGAAGGGGAATGACTGTTAAAAATAGTTGGATTGACGTAGATGTGGATTATGTCAGAAAGGGAATGAGCAGTTTATGCTGAGAACAGTCAGAAATAAAACATATCTCTTTGGTTAGTTGAAGGTAAGAGAGACGTGTATCTGGATCAGCCCTCTACTTATCGCCACCTTTCCTGCCCAACGTCTGTCTTTGCCACCTGTACAGCCAGGAATCGGGCTGCCCCACCAGAGGTGTTATGAACGTTAAACCTGCCAAGGGCAGTGAGGTACCTCCATGCTTTGTTGAACAGGGTTGAACAGGTATTGTGATGACTAATTGAAAATGGGTTTTCATTTGAGAAACACTCACATGTATGAACTCCATTAGCTAATCAGGTTTCCAAGGGGTTTTACAGTTTTGAAGCCCAAAGGCTCCTGCCACTGACAGTACACAGCCCAGGCACCACACCACACAGATGAAACTAAAAGGGCTGTCAGTGCTGGCATGTTCACCTTAAACTGGAAAATTTTAAATGTTCCCAGTGGTCCAACTATTTGTCCTTCCACCTGACTACCATTCAATCCATTGCCCGCAAATATGGTAAGAGGAAGAAAAGATGCATTATTATTAATAAATGAATGGAGCTATTTGCTATTTATTATTTAAGCCCTCAATACTGGCAGGCTTTAGTGATACATGAAATACAGGCAAGTAATTTATTTATTAGGGAAAATAATGATTTTTTTCCCCCCGTTCTGGAGCCCTCTCTGACCCAAAACAGCAGGGGGTTTATCAAGTACAAATACGATGACTTGTAATTTTAGAGTCTTTCAGAGCACTGTAACTGACAACCTTTTTAACATAAGTACATTGAACAAATAATTTATAGAAGTATTCTGGGAATATTTTAGGGTGTTTTATTACTACTTCTGAAAGCTATGGCATGTTATTGATTTTGGTGTATTAATATAACCTAAAAGTGAGGGCACATGCTTGCCTCCTAATCCAAATCAGCTTTGATGGCAACCCATATATTTTACTGAAAGGAGCCTTGAACTAACGGCAGAGGTTAACAATTACACATCATAGCCAAAAGTTTAAGATAATGAATTTTGCTCATTACACACTGTCCAGCTCCAGCCGCAGGAAGTTCCCCGCTAATCCCTCCTTGATGTCTCATCCAAATTTCTCCAGTAGCTATTTGTCAGAATTTTGAAGCCTTATTCTTGCATTTGTGTCATGTAATTTACATTGTAGTCATGAAGGCTTCCACTGAGGAAGTGTAATCATCATTACTGTTTTCTGTATGCCATAAAAATAGTGTATTTCTCTTAAAATGGGATTGCTTGCTTGCTTTATATTTTTTCATGTATATATGTGTGTGGTTGTATACACAGGCATAGGTATATATAACAATAGCTGTGATATATACATTACTGGGTGTGGGTATTTCTCTATTTTGTTCTTTGCTGTTCCTGGAGTACTGCTCCTGGGCACTACAGAGATGTTCATTTCCTCCATCTGCTTCTCTCCATCTGTCCAAAGGGTCCAGAGCAGCTTCAGTGCAGCGTGTCAGGAAGATTGGCGCCTCTAGCCCTTCCTTTCTGGTGACCTGGGTACCTGTCTGTTTAATGCTTCAGTGAAACTAGACCAATTCACCTGGCTGCTGAAAATTGTCCAACGGTACCAATGCCTAATCATTGCCATCGTGGTGCGTATGTCAGCCAGATCACTCATTAGAGGACTCTTCAAACCGCACCACCAAATGTGTGCTCCTTTTTTTTCTCTTCCTGAGTTTTCTCAGTAATCTTCTCTGCTGACAATTAGTTTCACTGTGGTTAATTCAGTTCTGGAGGACTTTTTATCCCACATTTAGTTCTTGGCTTGAAAAGGGAATGGTGGACAGTTTTAAGTGCCTTGACATAGCAACCCTGTGAACTATGGTTCTTCTCTAGCTGCACTTTCTTAAGAGCATCCAAACAGATTGTTTAATTGCCATTATCTTCCTCCCCTTTCAACAAACAATGGTTCTTTTATCTCATCTTTACGTTCTCCTGATCACTCAGTGGTGCCATCAGTGATGGCTTGGCCATGGGAACTCCTGGTTCTGCCCAGCTTGTCGAGTGGGCAGAACCTTTTGGGACAGCTCTGCAGTGTTGGGGGCCATTAATGAGGAACAGACAGGCAGCTTCAACAGCAGTGTGAGGGAGAAGAGTGAGGGGAGCTGGTAGAAAAAATTCTTCCAGATTTGTACCCTGCTTCAAACTTTCTGGGAACTCCATGGCTGGGGCAGTTGGAGACTTGTGCTGCACTGCACCATCTCTGGCCCCTTGTTGCCCTCCTTTGCTGCTGTCAGCATGGATATAACAGCATCATGATGCTATTGCTGCTGCTGCTCAGATCAGGAGAGAAAGGCATGGGGCGCTCACTGGAAAAGACTCTTAAGTCTTGAGGTGCTGTTGTCCTCAAAGCCAGAAACACTCTTGCTTACCTTTACACCATGATTTCTGTTTAAAAAGCCTATGCATGGGGAAGTGTGTGAGATAGACTGAGAAGTATGCATTAAAATAGCATAAAATATGGACTTTTTTTTTTATTTGGGGTAAGAAATTCAATCGCTGCTGTCAGCATGGATATAACAGCATCATGATGCTATTGCTGCTGCAGATCAGATCAGGAGAGAAAGGCATGGGGCGCTCACTGGAAAAGAAAGTCTTGAGGTGCTGTTGTCCTCAAAGCCAGAAACACTCTTGCTTACCTTTACACCATGATTCTGTTTAAAAAAGCCTATGCATGGGGAAGTGTGTGAGATAGACTGAGAAGTATGCGGGGGGGGGGGGGGGAAAGCATACAGATCTTGAGGAGCAGGGAATAGGCCATCTGGCTGAACATGCCGCCCGTTAAAATGTACCTTAATCCCCACTTCCTGCTTTTTTGCCATATGCTTTGCTGTGTGAAAAGTCAGGTACAAAGTGGTGCCCTTAAAAGAGAAGTTTCATTTCTGGTCACCTAAAAAGGTGACTCCTAATTAAATCCAAAAGAGGCATTTTATATTCATCATAGTAGATTTACTCACATCTTTATTTTCCAATAAAATGTGCTTGCTTCTCCTGTCCTTGTGGCATGACTGATGTCACTTCCCACCCAAGATGTTTCTGGAGGAAGGACTTTTTCTTTCCCTTTTTTACACAATTTAAAATTTGCTTTACTGTTTTTGGTGGTAAAACTCCAGCACCATTTGTGTCCTGGTGTAGTTAATGTCCTCATTCTCAAAGGAGGAACACCAAGGGCCTTGGGTTGAAATAGAAGTTATACCCTGTACGCCTGCTTCCTTTGCAGTCAACGTTTAAAGATTTGTAAATAGTAGTAATATACTGGCAAAGGAGAGAAGATGTTTAAATGCAGTGCTAAGCAATTGCAAATGTAAGTTTGTTCTTGGGCCTGTTGCAGGCAGGGTTTTATCGGTAGGGGTTTTGGAACATACTGGGCAGGGCTTGATACTGAGGAGCATTTCTTAAACTTTGTGATTTTCAAGCTTCATAAACTTTTAAAACTTTCAAAGCAAACCTTCAAGCCCTGGCTAATTCACTGGTCTTCCTGCAAGTTGGTCCATGCTTTTAATATGGCTTTGGTGCTGGAACTTGTTTCTCATGTTGTCACAGAGTTAGAAGAAGACAGGGGCCCTTTCTGCTGTCAGACCCTCTGGAAGCTAATGGGAACCAGGGAACTTGAAAATCTGTGAATAAGCTCAACCATTCATGCACTGCATCCCTTGCGTAGGATAGTCCAGAACAGTGGTGGGACAAGCAGGCAGTTTGCCCCAGGTCCCTTATTTAGTGGGATATAGACAGGCCCACTACAGTATCGTAGTTCCTAATGTGCAGTAGACTGCACAAATTACAGCACTCCTTTTCTCCAGGTGCACATGATACAGAGAGCTCCTGTTGTTGTTTTGGGTTCTTTATTTTTAGGTTGAGTAGATTTTATTGGGTTATTTTCCTACCCTGTGAACACAGGCACCAGCTAGTCAATAACAATCGCTCCATTAAAAAGCAAAAATAAAATCTTCAGTGTTAGCTGCACACACTAGAAATAAAAAAAAGGAAGGGGGAAAGATGAAGGGAAAAACAGATGCCAAACATTGTTTTACATGTCACGGAGGCTGCTGTTCTATAGACTCATGTCTTTGAATGAATGCAAGTGTTACAGAAAAGGTGTATTGTATCGCATTCTTCTTCTGTTCTTTGATATTATCACCTCTGAAAATGCTTATTTAACAGTTGCATTATCTTAAATTAACTTTTGGCTTCCAATCTGAGAACATTTTGGCCCAGACAGGACTCTCCTGAGGTTACAAAGAAATCAATAGGAGGGCCAGGAATAGAAGACGGATAGGCCTTCCACACTCCTTTTAGCTACCAGACCTCCTTCAGCTCAAAATCATGTTGTGCCCGAACCCGTAGCCTAGTGAACACTGGGATTTTAGTCCCAGAAAGGACGAGCTCCGATTCCTCCTCTCCCATTGCCTGGACGTGCTCAATTGGCATTCAGCGCCTCCCCAAGCTAGACCCTCCCTTAACACTGCTACTTCCACTGTCTCCACAAAAAGTAAAAAAGCCCAGACCCCCATGTCTTCTGCTCCTAAGCATTCGGCTCCAAGCACCAGTCACAACTGGTTTGTGTTCTCTGCTTGCTTCTGCCATTGAAGCTTTATTTAGGCTTGATAGTGAGTGAAACAGTCAGGTGTAAGATTTTAGGTATCTGCTCAGACGAATCGTGCACGGTACATGCCGAGCAGCCCGAGTGTTTACAACAGCCTGTGACAGAACGTGTTACTTGTTGCGACTTGAGGCACTGCCATAGAAATATGGCACATTGCACAGAAATTGCTTTTGCAGCAAGCTGAAAGTCGTGTTATTAGGGTTCGCTATTGGATTAATCCCCCGACATGGAATCCAACCCGATACCAGCAGCGAGGATTTATTACCGGCCGTGACTTTCAGTCACATCAGAGCTCACGATGAAATTGCAGAGTGTGTGGGTGGGTGTGTTTTTGTGCATGTGTGTCTGTGCGTGTGTGTGCGCGCGATTGCTGCGAGGGACAGAGAGAGCCACCGAGCTATACGGGAGCTGGGAGTGAGTTCCCATGGTGCGACACCGCACGCGGAGCCCTTTGCAGCGTGTCATGTCCTGTGCTTGGGGTTAAAATCTCCTGTGGTGCTTAGCCTGCAAACTAATTTGTGTCACTGGAAGGCACTTGGGGATGAAGGAGGGGTGCAATTTGTGTCTCAGTTACAGAGATGGAGCCCGTTGAGGTTACGAAGTAACTGGGGGTTGTGGTAGGTCCCAAAGCCTTTGCCGTTTAGTTCACCAGCCCTATGAGTATTCAGATTGCATCCTCTCTGCTGATGCTGCCACACAGAGCGCCAATTTGTTTCAAAGCTGTTAGTGTTTTGGGGGAGATATGAACACCTGTCCGGAGGGAATTGGTCTGAGATATCACCCATGCAGTTTGCATATAGTCTGGCAAACTGCCAACAGATGGCACTGATTTTCAGCCACAGTTTGCTGACTGTTACCAATTTCTTACCTGCGACTAAAGCACCAAAAAACTCTGTCCTTCACTGCCAACTATGATCAGCTGTAATTTACCTCGTTTAACCATGCAAATAGTTTAGAAAAAAGCAAAATATTTCTACTTTTCCTTGCAGCTGTTTGACCAATATCCCATCGCCCCTTCTCTCCAATCCTGTGAAATACAAATAGTCATGTTGTCAAAAAATGTCAGTTTTTCTCAATTACCAGCCTGTGGGTAACCGGATCACCATTGTACCTGGCAATAATGAGCAAGTTTTAATGTAAAAAAAAAGCCAACTAATGAGGTAATTAACCAGTTATTATATGATAATGACTATGCACTTGCATGCTTGATGGCTTCAATGTAATTAAAAACTTTTAATATGTGCCTGTTTGTGACCTGTAAAACAATTAAGAGGTTCTGAGGGTTTGGGCTTTTCTTTCTTCCTTTGTTTTTTATACATACAGTTTTTCTGGTTTTAAGCCCTCTGATCTGCAAGCAGTAAAATTACATATGAGACTTAGAAATAGATTTGACTCTATGCAAATTCTTTGGAGGAGATAGAGGACTACACACCAGTGACCATTGCGACCTGAGCTTTCCTCAACGGGGCAAAGAGTATTTGTTTTGGATTAAATCACAGAGAGTTAAGAGACACCGTAATTTTAACCTTTGATTTAGCAGATGATTTAGGCTGCTGCCAGAACAGTACTTCAATACTTAAATTTAAATCGGAGCATGAACGTTCCTGAAGTAAGTGGAACTGCTCATGGGTTCAAGTTAAGCATGTGCTTAAAATATTGCTGAATCAGCTGGGAGCATCTAGAAGGCTGCCCTTTCTTAAACTTTAAATCCACAAAAGGAATAGTCTTCATCTGAGTAACATGTACCTTGCTGAGATTCTATCCTGAGTGCTCTAAGAGTGTTGGGGGATCAATAACTTCCTATTTCTTCAGAATATTTTTTTCATGTGTTTAAGACTGTGGTTGTTGCTACAAGAGCCTTTTTCCTCCTCCTTTAGATGCCCCTCCCCAGTTGGTAATTTATTATTATTTTAAATCTATACACACATAAACATTGCTATTTTAATTAGGGAGAAGCAAACAGGAGTCACAGGCTATAAGGCACTGCAAGTACGCTTGCTACTCTCACATTTTAATTATTTATTGGAGTAAATAAAATTAAATATTTTCATAGCGATCCAGAACAGGATTTGAAGTAATTACTCTGTCAAATTCATCAAAAATTCTCTCATCAAAATAAAAACCTTGATGTCATTGAATAATTTATAATACAAATACACAGAAATTGTAAAGTATTATAAATAGAAAACTGCAGGGTAAGTGAACATGAATTAGTTAAGGGTTATGTTTCTGAAAGAGCCTGTCATAAGCTGTATAAATTTTTAATAAGTGTTTTTGAGGCCTAATTTTCAGTGTACAGTATATACCAACAACTACAGGAAACAACCCGAAAATGGTGCTTTAGAAACACAGCTGTTTATGATAGAGGCCAGATTGTGACTCCTCTTCCTGGGCCTTTCTCTCATACAATTTGAACTAATGATGTTTGCCACTGAATGCCTATGGCTTAACATGAATCATCTGCCTAAATAGCAAATACATTAAGTAAACCTAATCTCTATTATTATCTATGAATACCAAATGCTGGGACAATATCTAGCCTATTAAAACCCCAACTGTTCGTTGAGGCATCCGTACGCCGATGACTTAACACCAGCTTGCCTGTGCTCAGTCTTTGATAGGGATTCTGGTGTGACTGAGGATCTTTCCTCCTTGTGCAGGAGCTGGAAGGGGCTGTTGGTCTTCCCTGGTAGCCGCAGGGCCTGATCCTGTAAGCTGCCATCTCCCCACCAACCGCAAAAGGATCTGGAAGCACTCAGCACCTTGCAGGTTGATGGTAACTTTGGCATTTGATCTTGTAATGCCAAAGGTGACTCTCCATGTTACTAGTAACCAAGGATGTGTCAGAGGCAAAACCTCTGATCTCAAGCCCCCTGTTCTTCTTTTTCTAATTTTTACTGAGTTCTGGATCAAAATTATCTGCTAAAAGGCCTCCCATAAAGCAAATTAGCAACAGATCTGGTCCTTCCCACGCTAAAGCCATTGTTTTCAGTGGATTTAAGATGGATACAAATATCAACAGCCTTTTTAAAAAACTACCACTTCCAACTCGTGGTAGACTCGAAAAATAAAACTTCCTCCATCCCAGCCAAATGAAACCTGAGATTTATGGTGGGATCTGGATCTAAGGCAGCAAAGGAAACCTGCTGCAGCTCTGCTGATGCCGAGGGAGTTCTGGATGCAGTGGTGGAAGGCTGAGGTAATGCCATTGGAGTCAGTGGATTTGTTCTGACTTAATCCCATCGTAATGAAGCCTGGAAGTCTTTTTTCACTTCCTTGTTATAAAGGTCATTAGGCAAACTCTACTTCTATTCCTAAAAGTAGTTCTAGGACTTAAAGAAAATAGATTTGGTGCCATTTGCTGTTTATTCTATTTTAAGAGGGATCATTTAAGGGAGGTTTTTTCCTTGGCTTTCTTGTAGCACATCACCATTTTGGTAGACATGTCAGTTCAGATCATATCTGGCTAAAACTTTGTTTTTTGAGAGCCAGTAAGAAGCATGCACTTTTTTGATCGATATGCATTACAGAAATAGACACAGGTAACGATTTTCAGACAGCTAAGCCAAGGAAGCTTTATCAGGTGTAGAATATGCTATCTCATTTCATGCATGCATCTACCTCTGGCAAGGTTCTTTCTATTTCTGGGACCTAAAGGGCCTCAGCAAGGCAGTTCTGCTTGTAAATCTCTGCTACATCAGAAAGGTCAATATACAAGATGCAGAGCAGGCACAGAATGACAGGAAGCGGGAGCAGGGTTGGAACAAGTTAAAAATTGCAGTCCTTCTCTGCTAGAAAATGAAAAGCCATGTATGGAACTCATGGGAACAGTTAGGAAGTACTCAGGAAGCTTTGGAAAGCTTTGGCTTATGCAAACTTAAATGTACCCGAAATTTTGCATTGATTCTCTGTACAAAGTGAAAAACACCCAGCTTGAATATAGTACAAGACAAATCTATTGACTGCAGAGTAGACATAGGAATTTATTGCTGTACTGTTTCTCTTCCCATTCATCAGCCAAGATTTTCTTCACTGGCTGCATTAGCAGTGCCACCAAGCATTTTGTGGAGGTTTTCAGTGACTCAGGGATTTAGTTGTCAGTGTAATTACTGCCTAACTCTGTGTTCCCCATTCTGGATGATGTGGGGAACATTTGCCTAGCACTCCAAAGGTTACATTTCTTTACATCAGACTGACAGCAAACAAGTTTTTAATGACTATTTAATTGAAGAGAAACTATTTGATCATTTTACACTTAAATTTTGTCTATAGTAAAGCTGCTGCTTCTTACAAATCTAGGCTACCAAAGTCTGCATGGAGCACAGAAATGGAGGCTTCCAGGTATTAGTTATTCACTGGGTCCTTCCTTTCTCTCTGTTTAATAATTGATAGGCACAATCGTTCCTCCTACTTCTTCACTGTAGTCAATAGTGTGTCATCCTCTGCTGTCATCTCAGGTCACCTTCCTGAACTGCTTAGGTTTAGGAGTCAAGTCTGCTATAGACAAGTTAAAACTTTTGATAGTAGAAAGAGATATTCATTTAATATGTTGGTTGCTAATCATTATCAACCCATTTTAAAATGAGAAAGTAGCTCCTATAGGGAATCGCTTAATTTCCCTAAGCACATTTGGGTCTCACTTGCTTTAAAGACGTGCTCTTAGCTTGATTTTTCTCTTTGGGTTTGGGGTCTTTAACATTTCCTCTTCTGTTGCTTGTGGTTTCATTGTAACATTATTCTTACCACTTTTCCTCTTCCATCTATTTCACTTTCTACTCCACAAGGATATTGTAGGTTTTTTGGACGTCAAATGGAACGACAAAGGAAAAAAATCCCCGCAATTCTTTTTTCAAACTATGAATAGTTTTCCTTTAAAAAAAAAAGTTCTGGTTCATCTGCAGCCAAGTTTATTGGAAATGACAGCTCAAAAGTTCAGTGAGTGAGTGAAGTTCCTAGAGATCAGAAGCCCTCTGCTGTTTCTACTGTTTCCAGGCCTCAATACAAGGGCACCTTTTGGAAGTTTCAAGGTCAGCTGTAGGTCTATTATTATGTTGAATGGAAAGGAAATAATTTTGCACTTGTATTCAACTTCTTGTCATCTTTCTCCTTACCCTACTTGACTTCTTTGTAGTACTTGAAGGCCTCAGCTACATCTCTTTTGGCCATTGTAAATGGTTTGATTGGTGTTGGCCATGTTATCCCTTCTTTCCTCTTTATAAAAAGCAAATGATCATGTTGCATTGAAGAAACCATTATTGCCATCAAACAATCTGCCTTAATTTTCACCTTCTCTGAAAGTTTCAACTCCTCATCAACATTTCAGAAGGAAGTAACTGTGTTGGTTTTCAGTAACTCTGAGGAATCCTACCAGTTCTGATCCACACTTTGGATAAGTCATAGCACAGAGACCACTTTGGACAAAAGATGCACTGGTCTTTTCCTTTCATTTTTTCCTCTTTGCTGCTTCTGGTTTTTTTTTGAAACATTTGTTCAAGCCCCCTGAAGCGAAGGCAGAGACATGAATCTGTACAAAGTTCCATTAACCAACCATGTCTCCTAACTGGCAACATGGAGCACTCTAGGATCAAAACTGTGTATATTATGCCCAGAATCGTAGCTTTGCCTTCCTATGAAGGACTCAGGCTGGTGTGTTGGAATCAAGCATTTGCAGGAAGCTCACCCACAGATACTTCTCCTCAAACATCTCTTGGCAGCTTTTCCTTCTGTGCCCAGGAGAATATTGCTATAGTTGGTACATTAGTCTGCCTCAGCCCTGTCTGACTGTCTGAAACACAACACCCATTCAGCAACCTGCTCCTTGCCCTACCTCCCTTTTTCAGATTCACAGCAAAGATAAACGGGACACCAGGACATGTCCCTCTGAGTTACTATTTCTGCCATTGACTGGTTTTAAACCAGGGCTCAGGAGTTAAAAAGTAAGTGCTGTTATGCCCTAAAGCACCTCCTGTGTTTTGCTTGGCACATAGAGTTAGTAGCAGTTTCTTAACTACTTGGTTTTGCATATGGTCACTGAGGCTGAATGTGGGACCATAGAGCACCTTCAGATCTTAGCTCTGATGATTTTCTTGGCTTTTATGGAATTACTCCTAACTGACACCAGCATAACATGGATAATGACTGGAGCCATCTCTTATCCCACAAACACAGGAATGATTCTCTCTTCAGAGCCTACATGGTGTTTTTCGTGTATTAATTATACCTGAAGTGCAGTATACATTTGTCTGAAAACTAAAGGCTAAAGGCACACTTCAAGTCTGAGGAGTTTTAATTACAGGTCAAAGGGAGCAACAGAGACAAGAATAAATACGTAGAGAAGAAACTGTGTGAGGGACTTGGCTGGCAATAGCAATCGTCTTAAGTAAAATGCGAAGTGCCTTCAGGCAGGTTAGGTTGTACATGCTTAAGACTACCACTTTTATGCTGCAAGAAACAGTGATAGCATCTGATCTCAGGGACCGCAGTGTCATATGGAGACTACTATTCAGGAAGATACGAGAAGGCTCTATAATTTTCCTAGGAGAAGAGAAATAATAGCACAAGCTCAAACTGGTGGGCAAGCTTACTGCCTACTTCTGACCTGCCCAGAGTGGTTTGGCAGGTGTGAGGAAGTCGCATTAGCTCCCAGCTACATATCAAGTGGATTTTTAAAGAGCTTTTGATGACTTATAAAACAGAACGTGGTTTGGGGTTTGAGTATTTATCTGAGCAGCTGTCTCCCTCTGTATGGGCCTAAGCACTGTTTGACATCATCTAAAGCTGTTTTATTGGCCATTCCAAAACAAACAAAACACAAATAGGCTTAACACCTTTGGAAGGCAACTGCTTAGTTATTGTGTGGAATTCATTTTGGGCTGGGGATCTGTAAAGCTGAGTCAATATGCTGATTTGAATCTAAGCTGCAAGCTTACCTTTTAACCTGCACTTGTTCCTTCTTCTAATAGAGCTTTTTTTCGAACCACATATTATTGTGCCTTTATTGTCAACTGCCCTGCATGCATTTGCATGAGAAATACTATGGGCTCTTGCTTTGAGTTGACACTACCTAGGAAAGAGTTAGAAACAAATCCTGCACTTCTGTCCCCACTCTTCTTGCTTTACAGAGGGATACTCTTGGGCTGCTAACTTGAAGATCTGGAGCTCTTTCACATCCTTAGCATCCGCTGCCTTTGGTGGAAGGACTGGCCATTGGACAGCTACATTGTTTTGCCTTGAGGAATCCAGGAGGGTTGTGCTGAGCAGTTGCTCCTCTCCAGGTCTTCCTTGTCTCTCGGGCAGCTGCTGCTGAAGTGCTGCTAGGTGCTTTACTGATGATACCAGGGGCTCTGATGTCTTCAGCTTAGCAATAACCTGCATTAAGCTGCCATTGCTTTTAGAACAGCCTGTGCAATGACTGAGAGGACTGACTGAACGATGAAGGTTGTATGGCTGAAGGTCTGCTCAGGTCAGACAGATAATACTTACAGGAAGGAGGAAACGTCTGGTGAACTGGAAGCAAAGGGCAGCAAGGGGAGCTGAATCCTTCTTTCCTATTTGCTACTTTCATGATGTTAAGTCTGGTGACACGAAGTATCCCAATTTCCCTTTCTAGGGTCTTCGTAGGCAGCATTTTATATCTGGGCTTACAGGCACAGTGTCAAGACATTATTTTCTTATGAAGCATGGTCACTGCTTGTGTTTTGGAGTGGCTACGCACCTTGAAGGCTTTAAACATAGCCTAAAAAATCTCAGACTTTCCAGACCTAAATATTCATCTAGAAAGTCAGGTTCATATTCAGAAAGTGCTTGTTTGTTTTGCTATTTTAATTTACTTGGTTTTCCTTGTGGTGTGCCCTGAGAGACTTCATGTTATCATGCTTTGAGCTGGCAGCTGGGCAGGAGGGGCATTGTGAGAGTTTCTCAGTGTCTTCATTCTCCTCTATTTCCCTCTGTTTCCCTTGTAAGAGTCATAAGTGCCCTTGTATTTCTTTAGCACTCTGGGAAAATAAGGTAGAGCAATATGCTGGTGTAATTCCCTCGGAAAAGAAGCGAGCTGCCTGGGCTCCTTGGGCCAAAATTCAAGGAAGAGAATAAAGATTTTGGGTGCTTACCTTGAAATACCTTTAATAGCTGAAATACTGGGAATTAAACCTGGGCCAGAGCTGTGTGTCTCTGGAACCGGTCTCTGGAAACCGAGTGTTCCATAAAAGGGAAACGTCCTCAACCTTTCTGAAAGCCCCGGCAGTGTCACATTATAGAAACAGGGACCTGTTAGTTTGTCTGTTGGCTAGGTGAGGTCCTTGTGTGACCTCCATTCCCGGGTCATCTCAGTACTTGAAGATCTTGTATACTTTTTATGTTCATGGGGCCAGGTTTACACAACAGAATATACCTGATTAAAATCGGGAGAATGTAATTGATTTCCTGACTAAAATGGTCTCCACGCAGTCTTTACTTGCATTTCTTCTAAAGTCACTTCTGCTGGAATTTTGCAAAATGCAATCAGAATCCCCCAAAACAGAGCACAAACTCATGCACCAGAATAGATATGTGACCCCTTCACCTCATGTTCCCACATGGCAGCACTTAGAATTGCCACAATGACACTGCATTGGCTCTTACAAATGATTCTGCCACCCTGTGATTAAGTATTGCTGTTACAAACCAGGTACCTCTCATGTTAATAACATCTGCTAACTAACAAATTGCTCATTAACCAAGAGTAGCAGTGGATTTCACCTGATTACAGCTCTGCAGCTCTTTTACGAAAGAGCGATCAACAAAATGTTGTGCCTTTTTTATTCTTTAAAGATTCAAAGCAATTTTCTTTTTAGTATTGAGTTTCTTAACGCAGTGGTTATCCCATACACTTCAGTATTATGTAAAAGCACTGTAAGATGATATTGAAAAAGAACGGCTACTTTCCCTTACTATTTCACAGAATAAAATGTCTTTTCTATATGCCATCTTTGAATGGATTCCTGAACAATGCACCAGAACTTAGCTATAAACACACTACTGTCATATAATAGACCCTATACTTTACAATACCTACAGGGAATCACTTTTTAAAGTCTATAACATACAGTAGTCTTTTTATATGAGTGACTGAATCATATAAAAATAAAAATTGATAAAAAATAGTAATAAATCTGGATTTTATATCATGCACTGAGCAAAGTCTAAATTAAACTACTGTATTAAACCTTCTATGAAGTAGACCTGATTAATTAAAAACACCAGGGTTAAGCAATTTAGCCATCAATCTCTTAGCTTAAGTGGGGGATGAGG
Source organism: Aptenodytes forsteri (assembly GCF_000699145.1). Taxonomy (NCBI): domain Eukaryota; kingdom Metazoa; phylum Chordata; class Aves; order Sphenisciformes; family Spheniscidae; genus Aptenodytes; species Aptenodytes forsteri. The sequence continues at coordinate 10,375,298 of NW_008796044.1, read as the reverse complement.
TACATATGGTAGCTTACTGAGGAAATAAAATGAAAGACCTGTTCTCTCCAGACTCACATTGACATGATCTAGGGGAGGTTAAATATGAGCTGCTATTCCCAGGGAGACTTCTCCTACAGTTCCTTCAGCAAGATGACTTTCCTAAAGCCCTCGGCACGTTGGAGTGTGTCACTTATCTTCTGCTTCTAGAACAGTGAATGGAACAAAGCAGGCTCGCAACACCTTTCTGAAGGAGTCAGATGTTGACTGAAATGGCAGTGGTGCCACGGCAGAGGGATTTCTCTATGAGATCAGACTAGCTAGTTACATCACTGATGCAACGGAGTTTGCCAACACTCCCAGGAAGGAAAGGGAGATGCCGATGTGTTTCCTTTCTCTTCAGAGATGGGTCCTGGCCCTAGGAGCATGCTTCTTGCATGCTGGACAACAGGCCTGAAGGTGATATTCAAACTGAGAGAGAAGCAGGACTGGAGGGTGGCCAGCAGTACCCTTTTTTGGAAGGCAACCTCAGCAGAAAGGCAGCCCAGTGACTTGATGGATGGTTTCAGTTTCCAAATTGTCAATGTCTTTATAAGAAGGGGGCAGCTCAGGAAACTGCTAGCTGAAGATTTTTCTATTTAACCCTCCCTCACCACATTCCCTCCAACTGTCGACTTCTTGGTCAAAACAGAAAGCTTTGTGAAAAAATTGAGATTATTTTTGTTGCAAGTTCTCTGTTTTTTCATGGAATGACTGAATGCCCAAGAGATGAAACTTCTAGGAGCTAGTTAATTTCTAAATTCAGATTTGACATGCCTTTTCACATGGCTCCCTCCAAAAAAATGGTGATGGAAGAAGCAAAACATGTTGCTGCACATTGATGAATGAACACTGCTCAGACCTATTTTTTCAGTCTTTGGCTTTTCACAATCACGGATGCTACAAATAAGAGGAGATTTCCTAGGCTTTTCCTCAACAAGGGCACAGGCATTCAGCTGGGTTGCTGGTGGGTGAAGCTGTGGGTAGTGACTTGGCTGGGCCTTGGAGGGCTGAGTTTAGGAACAGATCATGAGGCATCTTTCATTTTCTTGGGTTCCACAGTGAGAACTGTTGTTTGGCGTGCCTGGTTTTTAGTAAAATAATCATGTTCCATGTGTGGACAACAGTATGCTTAGAATAGTGTTTTCACCATTTCCCACTCTCTTAACTCAATCCCATTTCACCAAATCTTACAAACCCCCAGGGTGACTATAAAGAAAATGAATGTAGCTGTACCATCCCTCTCAAGATGCTGCAGTTGCCCAAGAGAAGAACTCTTAGCCAAGGACTTTGCATGGAAGTAGAACTAAAAGTCAATAGTATTTGGACTCGGATGTCAAAAAGTGATGTAAAATTATAAGCAAGCCATACATTGCTTAGTGTTTTGCTCAAAACTTCTCAAATACTACATAGATGGACTTTCTGAATGCTTAAACAGTGGAATGGAATAGAGTTAAGGTGTGTAACACCTAATCAACTCCTGGTACCATTCTATTAATTTAATATTTCTTCATCCACTTGTATCTCCCATGAAACCCTCAATCAATGTGATGATTAATATTGCATGCACATGCAGGTTGTCTCCCCTTTTCACCTCCTTGCTACTTTTTTTTTGCCCCAGACCTGACAACCTAAGGGTGAGGTTTCTTGTTGCACTGAGCAGCTGTGATGAAGAGCTGCACCCAAAGAACAGACTGACTCCTGCCGTATGCAAAAATTCCCCTTTGGATCAGGACTGGAAATTGTGTCCTTATGGGATGAGTCGATTCATGTGGCTGATCCAGCAGAAAAATATTAATTTATTTTGCAAGTCAACCACATGCCTGAGCTGCCCAGTGACCATATGATGAATACATCCATGAAGGAAGGGAGAAGCAGAGGCATGTGGCTGTAGATAGAGGCTGAAGTGGGATATCCCTTTTGGCAGGGGCTTTCCGTTTGACCAACTTGGCTGTAATGCAAAGATGCACCCTTAGGAGTAGCAAAGATCCCCCAGATCAAGCCCAGGAGTTAAGCTTGTTTGCAGGCTCTTGAGATGGCAGATGTATTTGCGGTTGGAGATGCACTTCAGAGTTCAAGTGGCATTGGGAACACTCTGCATAATGTGCAGCCCACTTGAGCCGAGCTAGTGAATACAGGCAGCCGCTGAGAATCGCGTGGTGGCTCTTAGTAGAGGAAGGCCCAAACCTTGAAGCTCATTACTTCTTATTCATCCCGTATCCAAGCAAACCCTTATTCTGTAGAGGAGAGTGAAACTAAAAAGGACCTTGAGACTTGGTCTCCTATAAAAAACAAGTTTACAGGCACTTGTCTCTCAGAGATCCTTTAAAAGAAATTATTCTTTTGTGATACGTGCTCCTACAGACACGGCCTTTTACCTCAGCATTATTATGGATCTAGCATCCTAAATCAATACTCCATAAAGGGCATTCTAGGTACATCAGCTAGGTCCCTAAGATAAGGTGGGATAAATTTCTCATCTCAATAAAAAGAAATAAGATCCTCTTGAGCTTCATTCAATCCACCTAAAATCTTAATTGTCTCCTGGCGGTGCATCTCTCTCTTCTTTGCCTGCACGGGAAGCCAAAAGTGACTGTTCCCAACTTTGGGGAACATTGCACACAATGAAAGCTGGCAGACCTATGTGATAAGGACTCAAGTTGCCATTTTTGCAAATATCACAAACTTTTGAAGTGAATTCAGCACACACAAAATGCATTTATCTGGAAATAGTGCACGTAAGTCTCCTTTTAGCGTTACATAACTTCACTGCTGGCAAATCCTGGTGAATAAAAAATAAAAGTGTTACCAGTGCAGCACTGGTCTTTTGCATTTATAAACAATGAAGCAAGAACAGAGAGATCAACAGAGCAGGCTAAAAATGTATCTTAATGCGCCTGCAGGGACCTTTACAAAAAGTCATTAAGATAAGGGAGTTTTGACATGACACAGTGAGCCATGAAGGAGCTACTTTAAAAAGAAACAATACGTTTGAATATTCAGACCAAGCACTGAGCAGTAAGTCAAAAAGAAACTACTACACTCAAATCTTCTGCAGCTTAGAGCTAATTAGACCCATGCCTCAGAATGGCCCAAGCCTCATGCAATGTGGCAATGGTTATGATAATTATATTTTCATTCTGTGTTGGGCTGTGAGTTATATGCATATTGCCTATAAATGCTAATGGGAGCTATGTATGTAAATCCCCTCCTCAATGAGGTGAGATTATGCCCTGATGTACCTTAAGTAGCATGTAAATGCAGCAATTGGGGTGGCAACTACTCAAGACTGGAAAATACAGGGCTTTGCAAACCTTTAAAGGGAAGTGATAGTTAGCTGTGTGGACAGACTGTTTACCGGGGAAGGTGGGAAGGGGCAACCTGAAAACCTGGAATTACCAGTGATCACATTGATTTTCGTAGTATGCATTTCCCATCAAATATAACCAGTGGTAATGATACAAAACCAATATCAATTTCCTATATGTAGTAAGAACTGTATCTGCATAGGTACATACTATTATACATTTCTAAGTTATCTGATATATGTCAAGACTGCAGAAGGTTAGATCCATTGTATATAATCTATTGATGCTAGTCATGTCACCTGGACTGCAAAAAGTTAGCGTTTCTGATTGCATGACCATTCCTCCCTCTCAACAACTTATTTGCTACCTGAAGACTAATTAAAGTGGTCTGTTAGTGCCTAACTAGCCAACTGTGCCCATAATGTTGTAAATAATACATACAAATGAGATAATGATGTGCAAAAGGACATTCCTTCCTCTGTCCTGTAGTCTGCTGACTGTAGGACCAGTCACACATTATATTATTTCTGTTATGCTCTGACTTGTACCTTGATGCACAGTGTCTCTAGATCCCCGCTGCATCATTCATGCATTTTAGCTAGAGACTTTGGGCATGGCTCTGTTGCAGTCACTGCTTGGGGCCTGGAAGCAGTTCCGAGGAACATGCAGAAAACTAGATCTTCCACTTTCCCAGTGTATCGCCAGCTTTCCCTGGCGTGCGTGCTCCCACGCTTCTCCAAACAGACACAGATCTGACCTGCAGCAGGGCAGGTCCAAACCCATATGAGCCTGAGCAGCTCACTGCTTTTCAGTAGAAGCCTGTCCCGAAGTGACCGATAAAGTGCAGTTCCCTGAGGAGGCAGAGGAGAAATTCCCTTTGTTGGAGGAGGAGAAACTCCCTTTGTTGGAGAAAGTCCCCACATCAAGGACCTAAATCAGAGTCATGTCAACTTGTCACACCACCCTCTGCAGCATTTGAGGGTTCATAAAGTTTCCAAGCTGTTTCTTGGTATCTGACCTCAAATGGCAGAGCCGGAGCAGGGAAGGGAAGGTTAGGATCACACTGCTCTGTGATCACCACTGAGCTGATGGCAGGGGTCTCAATCTCCTCTCCTGGTATCTGCTTTCCATTAGGATGAATCCACAGACCTCAGCAAAGCAACTATTGATTTGCTATAGTACAAGTTTGAGGGGTGCCAGGCTCAGAGCCTGTTTAACAATAGATAACAGCAAACCACGTATGGGAGGTTTCATGACCTGGATAAGGACTTTGCTGGAGTGTGCTCTGAGACCCCCAATTCCATGAAGTCTGGACTGAAGCAAGACAGGAGGAGAGAGGCTAGATTTTCTTTTGGAAAGTGTTCCTTCATACAAAGAAACGAGTATCAGCTGAATGGCAGAAATGAACTCCAAGGAAAGTGGTCCTGAGCAGCACTTGAATAGTAACGTCTCCCATTCTGCCCCTTTCTTTGTATTACTCTGTTCTTATTCTAAGTATTTATTTACTGATTATGAGAAAAAAGACACGACCTCACAAGACCCCCAGCAGGTGCTCACAGCCTCCACGGGCTCCTTGAACAACCATGGTATTCTCTCCCTGCCTTATTATGGTCCTTTCTCGAATGTGGGAATGTAGAGTTCAGACCTGCTGGACTATTTGGGGGGACTGCAAGATATAAATAAGCCAGCTGGGGCTTCAACCCACCAGCTCAGCAACATTATATCGTGCTAGTCTTTGTTTTCACTGTATCACCTATTTTTCGGACCAGCGGTATAACCAAGTTGTAAACTGCACACCTTACAAATCAGTCTATCCTGACATTGCTGGAGCGTTCATTACAAGCTGTAAAAAAACACTAGCAAGGAAGGTTTCAGTTCTGCAGCCCAATTTTCCATTGCAATAACCCAATTAACTGGTGTGTGTTTGTTTTACAAAGCTCTAAGCTACAATAAACCATGCCGATACACAGGCTGCAGAAAGCTTCGTAATTAGGACAAGGTGTACAAATTAAACCACTCTTTTTAAACTTCAAACCAGCTAACTTCTGACATACTGTACTGCTGGGGCTTCTGGGACTAAACCCAATTAACATCTTAGTATTTTATAAGCATCGTTTTAATTGCATTTGTATGCAATCTTCTCTCCAAGAGCCTTTCAAGGTGCTAGCCCTCGTTCAGATTTTATTACTTTAGTGATTTAAATCTCCTCTATCTGTGCTTCCCGTTAATAATGACTAGTGCTACTTCAAATGCTGGCCCAACATAAAACTGAGCTCTCCAAAGAATTATACTTTAAAACAGTTACATTTAACTTTATTATTACATTTTTAATTTTTTTCTCCCTCTGTTTGAACATTATGCCTTGAACCATTTTATCAAGCTGTCAGTGCAGTAAGTGCTGGAAGAGTGAATGTTTTACTTCTCAGTGCTTTGCTATGGCACAGCCTCTTGGCCTACACATGACTCAGTTTGTATTGCACCACATCGTCTTACAAAAGAGCTTTTCTAGGAGCAGCTTAATGAGTTGTGTGTCCATGGATTTTCAAGATGCCGGGAGGTGGCGGGGAGGTTTAATTCTATGAGAGACAGCAAAGCCAATCCCTCAGGCTGAGCTGCTTTTGTCTTTTTTAGGACAAGACCTGCCCTCCTTCCTTGCCCATCAGAAGCAAGCCCTGTGAAGCTTTACTTGTGTGAGTAGTTTTATTGACTGTAATGGGATTGCTCAAGTTTGGATGAACTGGGCCTTGATGGGAGCAGTGGAACATTCCATGGAAAATCTGATGCACTCTAAGGAATGTCAATTCCCATCACTATAATTTCCTTCTGTATAAAATTCTCTCAAGTGCTCTGTTTTTCTTTATGCATCTGCTTCTTTGGAAAATGACCTGCATTTCAAAGATCAGGTAGGATTTGAAGAGAGCTGTAGAGGCATTAAGTAGTATAATGGAACGCTCTCTGCCCAATTAATAAAATAATATATAAAATGTGTTCTGAGATTCTTTTTCCAGCACAGTATTTATTATCCTGTTTCGCATTCTTCCAAGGGTGAAAAAAAGAAACAGGAATGTGTTGGATCTATTGAAATGATTAAATGAATAAAATGTTTATTTTAAAACGCTGGCAGCCAAGCTCAAAATATTTTCCTCTTTGCAAAATGCAACTTAGGGTGAATATAGACTAACGTTACTCTCATTTAGGATTTCTGTTATGTGGATACAAATATTGGGTCTTAAAAATGCAGAAGGTTCCTCCTGAAATATTTTGAACCTTTTCGCTTGATTGAGTGTCTTGTCAAACAAAACTGGCAGCAGATCTCTTGGAACTGCCTGAATCTATGCAGATACGATTTCTATCATGCCCTTATTATGTGTAGTCCATAATAAGGATGAGCATGTATAAATCATTTCTGGCTGGCACTTAGGATGCAATACTCAAAGGAGAAAGACATTTCTGTCTTCAAATGTCTAGCAATTTCTGATATTATGCAGTAAGTCTCCCCAGAACCATACAATCCTCAATTCCACACAGCCCTCTTATGAAAGAATAAGACTTTCATATCTTCCTTGCAAGAGCCACCAGTGAGATAAGAATTGTGCAGTTCAGATGTGTGCTGTGCTTCAGCCAAGGTGGCTACATTGAACTTTCATTTGCAAAGCCTTCGCTAACAAAATTGCACAGAGATGAAGGTTTTTGCCTCTATCGTTCCTATATGCAATTATCTATGAGTAAGCATTACTTTATATATAGTAGATTATATAGTTATATATTATAGGAACACATTTCACATGGAATGTTCTTCTATATGCACACCTATAATGTGCACTAAAATAAACATATATTGTAGGAATGTGTTTGTATTTTCACAGCAGCAATAATCTAGCCAAGCCTTGGTATTGTAAAAATGTAATAGCATATGAAATGATAGATGATCCATCCGAAAAGTTCTAACAAATCATGCCTTCCCCAGATACAGAAATGCAGAGAGCTGGTCAAAACTAAAGAAGCCATTTTAAGAAAACAGTATAAAAAGACGTATGTCATCTGTTTTGCAGTACTGGATTTTAGTTATTTTAAACTCCAACTCTTTAAAAAATATTTTTCTGCAACATATTCCAAAAAACCCCCAGTCCTTTTCCAGAATCCTTTTTCAAGTTTCTCTTTCCTTTTTTATAGGGCTTTCCAGGAGGAAAATATGGGCTTTGGAAAACAAATTTTAAAATAATTTGAAACATCATTCTGATCAAATCTTTAATAACAGTATCAGCAGAAACAGACACAGGGAATGCCAAGGAAAATGGGTTATGTTAATTAAGTTAACAATTTTTAATGACAAATTTTGTTTCGGGGAGAAAAGGTGATTTTTATTAAGAACATTTTGTGCAAAGTATTTCAACCACTATAAAAACAAAAGACTAGATATTTCCTATGAAACAGTTCTTCACTGTAAGATGATGAATGATATCTTTAGTATTATAGTTATACATAATAAAATGTTTACTTGTGAAGCTTTATACATTTTATATCTGATTCATTTATGCATACATACGTATGTTACAGTAGAAAGAAATCTATATTGATATTTTACTTGATGGATTCTGATTGTTTCCTAATACACAAACATCTAGAATTTCTCAATGAAGAGTTTAGTTCTCAGGAATCTGAAAAGCAGAGGGCATTTTAGACCAGGAGTTCAGCATGTGGAGCTGTCAGACTTGATATCCCTGAATTTTAGGTGAATTGGAGCGCCTTGTTCCTATGGAGGTTGTTCTAAAGGGGACTAATGTCTTTTAGGAGCTTAGCTCTGGGGAGTAAGGGGCAGAGAGCAGGAGAATATTTTATGCAAAAGAACTGTCTGTCGAGAATGGAATAGAAAATTACACTTCTTTAATGACAAGCTTTTTGTAAAGTATGGAGAGCCATGGGAAAGTATATTATTCTGTTTTCTTTCTTTCTATACAGTGGAAAATAAGAGGTGTCAGAGTGAGTTATCATGTGCAGTGACCACTAATGCTCCTGTTTAGTGTACAATTGCCTGCCACATTACACACAATCACAGGTGTCATTATTATATTAACTGGGTTTATATACTGTTCACCTGACTTCACCTAGCAGTGCTTGCATAATTATAGTAAAAGGAAGAAGCTCATTTGGCTAGGGGAGGTTGCTTATAATTCTGTTTTCTGCCCATTTAAAATGATGGGACCACAGCAAAAAAAAAAATCTTTATAAAAACTAACATTTTCTTTAAAATTTTTGTTACTCATAATCAGAGCCTAAGCTGTCAGAGGGCAGGTCCAACTCTGATTCATGCCGGTCCAGTGGGTGCTGGATTAGGCCCCGAACTCCTTTGCCTTCCTTGCAGGTTCAGCAGATAGAGTAGTTCTTGAGCAAACCAAAATAAAGCTGCAAGGTTCCCACAGCAAAGGCTGTCTTTATCGGTGTATTGCATAGCTCTGAGTGCAGTTTTGATAGCACAGTGATAAATAAATACAAGCAAATTAATTTGCAGTAATTGACAGAACAATTAGCAAAGCTGCAGTTGCAGAGTCTTTATTCCTGGTGGTGACGGAAAGAACCCAAAGTCACTTTCAGGTCTCAGGTTTAACTTGCAACTAAAAAGGCAATCCTTTGTGTGCAAGCTAAGAGAATTTTCTGGGAAGTCACTAAGATACAGTAAATGTGGAACCCAGTAATACCATTTCTAGAGCTCCTTTTCAGAACAAAACTGCACTTTCACTGCAGTAAGAAATGCTGATAAGGGCATTCTGGGATTTGAGCTACAGTTCAGGCTTCATGGGACAACGGGAAAAGCAAAAATGAGTCTGGTGATGCAATACTTGCCACGAATCAATATTCAGCTCCTGGTGTGTGTGCTGTCAGGGTGTGTGCTGATGACAGCTCACTGACCCGGCCACCACTCCCCTGCGCTGCGGTGTGTGATCCACAAAGCACCACACCAACCTGAGAGAGCTGGAGCATCCCCAGCTGCCCCTCACGAATAAGCACTTGCTGTACGAAGCATATGTCCACTGAGCATATGGCTTTATCGTACTTTTAAACATTAGGAACACAGCATGTGAAGTATCCCGGAAAATGCTGGGAAGCAGAAATCCAGAGCAATTGGTGTTTACACTCCTGTTTCCCCCGGAATTAAATGTGGATGGCAATTTCCACACCTTGAAGGAATCTGTCATGGCAGGTCCAGTTCTATGGCAATGGTGCTTCGACCACAGCCCAGCTAAGCCGGAGCTCAGTCTCATCTTACCTGCAAGCAAGTATTACATGTGAGGACACTTGGTTTCCAAGATCTTCTCCAGTTATGCTCTCTCTGCACAGCAAATGTCAGATGCAGCTCTACCAGTGGTGTTACTGGAGCGTTTCAGGCTTCTCTTGAGAAGAAGGCTGAGGAGAGGGACAGGCAAAATGTTGGACAGGAATCAGAGGTGCAAAGGAGGCGAAAAGCCTGACTACAGTGACCTGGAAGGTGTCTAGGAGAAGCAGTAATGGCCAGCGCCACTGATCCGTGGGTTGTATTGCCTAGCAAGAAGCCCTTATCTGCATTCATCCTGAGTCTCCATTGCCTGGTCATCTGGCTCCTGTTGTGGAGCTCTGGCTTAACAACAGCAGTGCAATGCCTCAGCCAAGTGCCCTGGCTCCCCGAGGTGTTGACTGGTTTGTGTTTCCAAGTGTTACTTTAAGAAACCCAGAGAAGTTGAAGTGTGAAAGTTTTATGTTACGTGAGAGAAGAGGTCAGCAGGCATCTCAGTTAGGAAAGAAACAGTGAGCGTGTTTTATTTCCGAAGCTGATGGTGAGAGCTTCAGAGCCACTCTTTCAGCAAAGGACTTTGTCCTGCAGACAATGGGGCTCTTCAAGAAGGGAAGTGGTGGGGGCAAACACGAATTTTCAGTCTGCTACAAAAGCTTTAGTTTCCAAGGGTCAAGATGGACTTTGGAAAGGTCTTTTCATCCAGGGCTGTTGACTGTGTGCACACAAGGCTTAGCATGAGCTTCAGCTGTCTTCAGTGAGGTGTGAGAGATGGGGTGCCTCTCTCATGTGACAAGCAATGATGAAATGTCCTGTTTGACTCTTCAGGCTGTGAAGTGTACTGGTTGGGTTACCTGGTTTATAGTGGAGTCAGACGGAGCAGATACTCAGTCACAAGGTGGGTAACCCATCACTTCCACCTCGGTATTGTGTTAACACCCTTGGAAATGGGTGCTGGTCACATCAACTTTGCCCCAGACACCTTCATTTAGGGTAAGAAACGGTGCAAGAAAGCATGTTAGATTCAACTGTCTTTGGTGGCTAATATCCAGCTTGGAAACAGCACCCCGATAAATGCTCCCTGGAGCAGGGGAGGTCACGCCAGTTAACTTGCTCTACTACTATGTTAAGACCCTATAGTCATGAGACAAGAAAGGCAGTGGGCAAATGTACATGTCTGTCAAAGGCACTTCCACAGCCCTCTTCACTGCAATGCTTAGGTACCACCTCTGAGGTACCACCTCCCATCTTGGCAGGTGTGGCAGAGAGAAGGGCCAGAGTGTGAAAGGGATGGCACTACCTGCACAATTGTTTCATGGTTGTTTCTTCTTTTAAATGTAGCTCTAATTTCTGAGGCAAGTCTTTATGAAATAGCAATTCAGTATTTGGAATACCCAACAGAGCTTTTGTGGCTCTTCTCCAGGCTTAGCAGCCTCTGCAGCCTGGGGAGACCTGAGTTTTCTTTCCATGAAATTGTCCCTCCCTCCCACATTATCCTCTTCAATATTTCTCTGCAAAAGGATTACAAAATACTCCGTTGAATTCACACTGGGCCCAGTCCAACATCCACCGATTCAATGAACAACCACCTCACTGTCCTCAGTGGGGGATGGCTTTGCTCTTGTTTGAAATGATTTGCAAGTCACTTCATCGCCTTATTCTCGTAGAGGGCACCGCTCGTCTGCTGGACGATGGCAGTCAAGCAAAATGTTGTGCAAAGGCGAGGGTTTTTTTTCCCTTCTGATAAAGGCCTACTCTGACATTTCTTGCCCTTGCTTCTTCTGCAGCGTGCACTGGGCATTTGTCACAACAAGCTACTGAACCAGATGGCCCCACAGCTCTGATCCGTCTGGGGGCTCCTGCGCGCCTATAACCGCTCGGGAAGGCAATAACAACAAAAAAAGAAAAAAACAGACATGAAACCTGTCTCTGCAACGAAGCATCTCTGCCAGGGCCACGAACTCTGAAGCTGAGCCGCTGGTGGAAAACGGGCTGTCAGGCGATGCGTGGCTGTTCCCACGTGGTGCGGGGGAACGCGGTGGCAGAGCCGCGGGGACGAAGCGGGGTGATGCACGGTAACCGCCGCTTCAGCCTTCCGGAGAGCCCCCGGCTTGGGAGTTTTGCTGGCTGTG